>NC_044279.2:4739472-5056793 GCF_004027225.2 Strigops habroptila
TACATTTAAAGAAGCTTCACAAATTCACACTGTCATAAAAATATTAACATGCAGGACTGTGAATTTGGGCAATGTCACATCATCAGGTTTGTGCAGGTGCTCTGAAGCACATCACAGTTATTAAATACCATTATGCGAGATGGACAAATCTTATCTTGGCCTCGTGCTGGCATCACAGCAGCGAACTTGTTGAATTCCCCTAAGTTCTGGGAATATCTAGTGTAGAACCTAAACTCTGTATTACAAGTTTTGGCACAACTCCGTTTCAACCAATGGGGAACACAGCTTATTTTCTATCCTTCAAAGCTGCTTTTCTGTAGAGATAACATTGGCAAGGATAGCTTCGGAGATAGGCGCTCACTCAGCAGAGGAACATTTCTGTATTACTCACAAAGATAAGGTGGTATTAAGAACTTCCTTGGAGTTCTTACCAAAAATCAATTCTATCTTTTATAGTTCTCCAGAGATAATTCATCCCTCTCCCCATCCTAATCCGCACTGGGGAAGGGTAGAGGCAAAGGCGGATGTGGTACAAAAAGGGGATGTTGCAATCTCTTTTGTGATTTATTTTGAAGTTAAAACTCTACCTTTTCTGAATGGAGCATCAGCCACAAAGTGATGGTCATTCCCAAATCAGTCATAGCCCAGTGACCAAAGCAGCTAATGAATTACAAGGAATTAAACTAATCTTTCTACCAGAAGAAACTACTAACGGGTTCAGTGGCAGGAGGAGCTTGCCTCTGCTCAGGAGAGATGCAGGATCATACTGTACATGAACAAACACCATTTCCTTGTTTGTCAAGATACCTCCCCTAATCCAAGGAGTGAGAGATGGTCTCTTTCTCCTTCTGACTGTATAAAAAGCATCTGATTAGCCAGATTACACCTTCTCTTAAGCAAAAGGTGTGCTGATGGCTTCAGTGTGAGATTTCCAAATGCTATACTTTGATTTTCACCTCTGCCACCAGTAGTTTGTGTGACAGTGACCACACATAGTTTGTCCTTTCTGAGCCCTGTTTGTTTTTCCCTCTGTAAGATGAGACCCCTGATTTTGTTTGGCTTTGCAAATTCTTCCCCATGTGTGGATGAAGAGCCTGTAAAAATATGTGGCTGTGCCATGAGCAAGTTATCCTGAACTATCTGCTCTTGGTAACAGAAAACTCCCAAAGCAGTGGCTTGGCAAAAATATTATTCATGAGCAAGAATGAATTTAGACTTTTATTCTGAATTGGGTGTCTTGTGTCTCTGAATACCTGCTAGTCTTGAGAGTTTATTAATCATATTGCTTATGATAAATGATGCTTTTTTGCCACTCTGTCATTCAGCATCCCTGGTGCATGTCAAGGGCAATATTCTCTTGCAGCGGTGCAGCATATTGGACATGGAAATAATGTGCTTACAGTTCCTCAGGTGTCCTGGCTAAAATCAGTACCTGCCTTTTCTTCTGTTCTGGTGTCCTCAACGTAAGAAGGACATGGAGCTGTTGGAGCAAGTCCAGAGGAGGCCACGAGGATGATCAGGGGCTGGAGCACCTCCCGTATGGAGACAGGCTGAGAACATTGGGGCTGTTCAGCCTGGAGAAGAGAAGCTGCGTGGAGACCTCAGAGCAGCTTCCAGGGTCTGAAGGGGGCCTACAAGGATGCTGGAGAGGGACTCTTTGTTAGGGAGTGTAGCAATAAGACAAGGGGTGATGGGTTCAAACTGAAACAGGAGAAGTTCAGGTTAGATCTAAGGAAGAAGTTCTTTACTGTGAGGCGCTGGCACAGGTTGCCCAGAGAAGTGGTAAATGCTCCATCCCTGGCAGTGTTCAAGGCCAGGTTGGACAGAGCCTTGGGTGACATGGTCTCGTGTGAGGTGTCCCTGCCCATGGCAGGGGGTTGGAACTAGATGATCTTAAGGTCTTTTCCAACCCAAACTGTTCTATGATTCTACAATTCTCCTAGTTCCTTATGCTTTTGACTATAACTGCCTGAGTTTTTTTTCTGTCTTCATTTGCAGAAGGCATAGATGCAAGTCTAGATGCAAGTCCTGACAACACCTTTCTTACTTAGAGGATTAAGAAGGTGTCCTAGTTTTTGCTCACAGATTTTATGGTGAGATTCCTGTCTCCTTGTAAAGCACCTAGATTTTCCAAACAGCTTTCTGTGAAGATAGCTGAGTAAATCTTAAAAGATTTTTGTAGGGAACCTTTAATAGCCAGAGCACAAGATACTTATCCTGTGGTAGCAGATGTATCTTAGAGACCCATAAAGAATTCATGGCAGAAGGAAGCAAGTAGTTATTGTATTAAAATTCCTAATGCTTTGTTTTTCTTGTTACTTCATCCCACAGTTCTGGAGGTCATTTTGATTAACTTAATGAGTTCCTGGGTGTACACAGAGTACACCAAGGTTTTATGTTTGTTTCTTTAGCCCAGAATTGGTGGAGGAGGGGGAGAAGCTCAGAAACAGAACAAGAATCTGATGTCTGCCAGGGTCTTACCAAGCACTTGAAGCAAACTCAAGTATTTGTGGATCTGAAATTCTTTGTTAAAGGCTGTTTAGCTCCTGCAAAAGAAGTGGTGGCAGGTCCTTTTTGTGCATTTCAGTGATGTTTCATCTTTGAGAGAGATTTCTAGACATTTCTTCTGCTGTCTTTCAGCTCAGAGCAGTGACAGTTCATGGTGGAGAGGAGAGAGGAAAGGGATTTTCTCTCTTCCACTTTATTAGGGAATAATATGGTGCAAAGAGAGGGAAACAAAGCAAAATTTAGAAGGTAAATTGAGGAGTGATGCCATTCAGGAAAAATTAATAGATCTCCTGCCCCAGTTGGAAAGAGAATCCTTTGTCCTACTGCACTGTAAGAGATCTCAGTAAGACTTCTCCTGAACTTCACCATCTGTAGCAAGAAGCTGAAGCAGTACACGAGCATCCAGATCTATCCTTAAGAGAAGAAGGAGGAAGTCGCATCTCCCCTGAAAGGGTTCATAACTCTACTGAAATACCAAATGCAAAGTTAGCAACAGAAATCATGCAGGTAACATGGTCTAGTGTGAGGCGTCCCTGCCCATGGCAGCGGGGTTGGAACTAGGTGATCTTAAAGTCCTTTCCAACCCAAACCATTCTGTGATTCTAGGTAGACTGTGATATACTGACCTTCAACATTGTGTTTTCATCATGTGCCGTTCTTTTAAGTCAAGAGGACTGATACCCCCATGTCTGACATATGCTGCTATGTGCTGGGTGGAAGGTTTATCTGCTGTAGCTGAGGGATGCTGCCAAGAGGGGCAGCATCTCTGGCTGGTCCTTTCTCCCCCTTTCCTTTGAGTTGATTAAACAAGTTTAGGCTAAAAGTTGTTTTGTTCGGGGAAGAGGAAGAGGCGAATTTGGCTTTTCCTTCATCTCACTGAACTGATCTGCCCTATGGTTGCATGGCCACTGGATGCTGTGGGGTGAACGTCAGAGCATGGCTGGGCTGGAAGTAAGGGGAACATGCAACCATGCTCTGAAGTAGTCTACGGTAGACGGTGTCAGTACCCTGTGTCCCAAGCTGCTGATCATAGCGAGCAACTTCATCCTCTTAAGCATTATATTAGAAGCCAGAAAAACCCGAGAGATTGTAAGCTAATTCATCTTGGCTGTAATGTGCTAGACAGATATATTGTTGTGGTTTGGCATGGTGACACTGAATTCCCCATTTTAAGCAAGACAATCTATAACTTAGTGACCAAACTGGGATTCTTCAGCTATTCCTCATTTCTACTATAACATATGAATAATAAAGCAGGATCTGCAAAAGCTATATATCTAAAAGTTAGATATCTAAATCCCTTCTGAAAGTAATGAATGCTTCATGAGAATATGAGGTGTAATTACTTTTTAATAACTGCTGAGATACGTCACATCTGAACAGCTTCTTATCTAAGAGTATCCTCAGGCATTTTCTATTTCTATGGATGTGCATAAGAAATGAAGCCACAGTATCTGCAGTGACAGGTATGAGATGGGAGAACTCAGGAGCAAAGAGACTCTCCCTAAATGACCATTTGAGGACCAAAAATCTCAGGATTTAGCATCATGTGGTGGAGAAACCAAACTAACAAGGGATTGCTGCCCGTTCACATTCTGGCTTGTTCTGCAGCCACTTTGACCACGTGTCCACAGCATCCTTATCTGTCCCATCCTCCTCATTTTGCCCCTGAAATGCTTGTTTAGTGTAACTTCTCTTTATCTCCTCACCCTCTTCTGGCTGCTTCTTTCAATCCCATGTTTTATGGGCTTCCTGGAGGTTTTGTCCTTCAGTCTTTGCTTCAGTCTTGCCTTTGGCCACCAGTCTCCTTCAGGAAAATACCCTGAGTAACACAAAAAGCAAACGTGTTCTTCCCTATTGTAGTTTTTATCTTTCTGCTAAACACTAGCAAAAGAGAAAGCTTAAGACTGAGGGACAGAAAAACTGTAGAGCAATGAGTATTTTCTGGGTATTGGAAAGGACAGGCAACAAAGACCAAACAGAAAGAGGAAAATACAAAGATGAGAGAAAGCAGAGAATCAGAACAAAAAGAAGAAACAAAGAAATGGGAAAGAAGATCTTCAGTGTTGTTTGTGTTCCTGGTTTATTTGAGCAGCAGCGTGGGTGAAAGCAGTGCTCTGCAAACATAATTCAGGTCCCTGCCCCGTGAATTCACTATTTGAATTGGGAGATGGGAGAAAGGAATGCAGAAAACCTCCCTCTTTTCAATCGATTTCTCTGTAGCACATCCCAGAGCCTATTTCATTTGGGGGAGAGGAGGTAACGACAGATTGTTGTTGCTAATAGGATTTGGATCAAACTGGTGCTTACTGTTTGGCATGTAACTAGATTAATAGGGGGGTGTTCTTAAAAATTACATGCCACAGGAGGAATAATCTCCTCCCCACCGCATTTCAAGTCCTGTTCATCAGCAGAGGTGTTTGGCTGAGCGTGCTCTAGAACAATTTATGCGTTAGAACCCAAGCTTTTCTACTACTGGCTTTAATCCTAGCCTGGAAGGAGCACCCTCACCGCATCTGACCATGCTTCGTTCTGCCTCAGTCCTAAGAATACAAGCAGTTTGTGCTCACTCCCATAGATAAATCTCCCTTTCACCCCCCAGTACTCGTGAAGACAGAGGTGGTAAAGGTTGGGGTTGATGGAAGTTAAGGGGAAGGTTTATCCGTGTTAGCCAAGAGCTGGAAGACAGTCGTAGAGTGGTTTGTGTTGGAAGGGACCTTAAAGCCCACCCGGTTCCAACCCCCTGCCACGGGCAGGGGCACCTTCCACTAGAGCAGGTTGCTCCAAGCCCCTGTGTCCAACCTGGCCTTGAACACTGACGGCATCTGGAGGGGTATTCTGGTCATTTTTAACCTAAATTGCTTGACTGTGAAGTGTTCAAGGCCAGGTTGGACACAGGGGCTTGGAGCAACCTGCTCTAGTGGAAGGTGTCCCTGCCCGTGGCAGGGGTTGGAACTGGATGAGCTTTAGGATCCCTTCTAACCCAAACCATTCTGTGATCTACCAGAATGGCACTTACGAGGAAACTGTGTCTAGAAAGTAACTTATATGAGGTATTACATGAGATCTGCTGGAGCAGGAACATTGATGGCCTTTTAAAAGTAAAGGCTATAGCTTTTCTTTGATGGTGGCAGTTGGAAGAACACGAGTTTAAAAAGTGTGGCAACAAGAAGAAGATCAAATAAACAGTTACAAATGATTTTGCATCAGCTGTAAAGGCTTCTGTGGAGTTTGATAGAGAAGGGAAGTTTTGTTTCTGGAGATGAAGAAGTTGTCTTTAATTTGTGGCTTCTTCAGGGGTCTCTGTAGAGCATCAGCTTGTGTCCCTGGGAATTTGAGTCACCTGATAGTACCAGTCTGGGCTCCATGGAACGGGAAGATTACATGGGAATCCTACAGCTCTAAAATGAAGGATTTTATGTTTTGTTTTTAATGTCTGGGTGGAAAGTTAATGTTACAGAGAAGTGCCTACTGCAGCCAATTCCTGCGCCGCGTTTGTTTTCATTGGGTTTTTTCATTTCTCCCATGTGTCCAAGAAAAATATTACTTAGCTAAAAGACATTAATTCAGTTTAAATCAGGGTATCGAGCCCTCTGAGTCTAGCACTGATGTGTGTGCACAAGCCTCTCGTTTAAATTAAGCCTGCTGGTAACTGGCTTGTTGGTTTCTCCTCTATCCCTCCTTTCCTTCTATTCAGGGTGCTTATCTCATAAACTGCTGGAAAACTAATGGCTGGGTACCATTATGTTTTCAATAATTTTAATGGAAAAGCGATATCCTGCAAGATTTCTATAATCAAGTATCTGTACGATCCAGTTTGTGCAGAAACTTGATCAAAATAGATCCTTAACTCCTACTTAAGCCTGATTAGCTTTTTCATTTTAAACAAAAAGCAGAGTTCGATACGAAACCACTTCTCATTTTCCTTTGCAATCAGCCCATCGTTTTTGTTTTGTTAAAGGACACGAGTTGCATCCCTTAGATGCAGCACAGCTTGGGCAGGCGAGCTTCGCAAAACAGTTAGAGCATCTTTCACAGGGTCTAAACTTGATTGAATAATCACTCAAATAATGGTCAGTAATGAAATACACAGGGTTATCTCCTGGCTAATCCTCAGGTAATGGAGTTGGTGTGGCTCTGATTTTTCTCTTAGCAGGTCCCAGCGAAGAGGAGACTGAGACAAAAGTGATTATGGGAAGTAGAGGGAGTCACTGGAGGCCAGCGAGGAAAAGGAGGCCTTATCTTAAGCAATTAATCAAGAAAACTCCTATTGTGGGACAATTATTCAAAGCTAATTCTAAAATAGCTTTAGAGCCCGAGGTCCTGAAGGTTTTTGTGTGTGTTTTTTGGGGGTTGGTTTGGTTTTGTTTGAGGAATTTTGCCAAGGTCATTGGGAGCACTGGGGCAGCCCTTGCATTGAAATGAAGGCTGCTGCGTGCTTCGGAGTGAGCCGGGTGTGAAGTGCAGCATCACCCAACGTTGGCTTTGAGGTCCTTGTTGTTTTACTTTAAAGTGTTTTACTTTAAAGTGTATTGGAATGTTTCTAAAGAGACAATCCTTTGAAACTTGCCTGATGCTTCCACAAATCTTGTGTTACTTTGCATCCATTGCAAGCAATGCCATGAAGAGTGGATCACAAATCATTTCACCTTCGTGCCCAGCGCTCCTAGTGTACATGCAGGACTCTGCTATCTCTGAATCCCTCTTTTCTTCTCTTTCTCTGGGGTTTTTTGCACTGCTTTTGCCTAGATTAATGGTCCTAAAAGGCTTGTGATAACTGCAGAAATGCAGGATTGTTTCATGGCTGTGGCTTTGCACAGTTGTCCCTCCCAAAAGCTCTTGTACACTGAGAGCATCTAACAGACTCCTTCGCTCTGCTTTCAGCCTCTGAGCTCCTTGGAAGTGAGATTTATTTGGAGATGTTGCTGTGATCCATGAGGTCCTCCAGAAAGAAGCAATAGATTTTAGCAGCTGTCCCTGAAAAATTATAAGGTCACTGGGGAAAAAAAAGAAAAAAGCAGAGGTTTTAAATTGGATGTGGTTTAAATTTTCCTACAGCCTCCTGAATTGGGCTCCGTGCCGGAGCGGGAAGCTGCCCACAGAATTATTGCTCAGCACTGTCACCCCATGCTCTCGTAGCACTTTATTTCCAGTGGTGCTGACAGCAGCATCTTGAACCCACCATAGCGTGGAGCTGTGCGAGGTGAGTGCTGCTGCAGAGGTGATCGTGCTGCCCTGGGTGGTTTTCTCACTGCCTATGGGCACCTTTAGAAGGGCAGGGTTAGGGGCAGAGCCAGGGACACACATGCACTCCCCTATAGTATAAAGCAGAGAGGGTGAAAGACAAAGAGAGGCACTAATTGGATTTGTGAGGGAAAAAAACTCTTAAAGTAAACATTTTCCTCTCTTTGAGTCTTCCTTTGGCTTCTTTCGTGAAGTATCTGTTTCGGGGGTGAACCCTTCCCAGTAAATTTAATTTTGAGGCTTGTCAGGTTTTATTAAAACCTTATCATCCGTGATTTCCTTCTCTGCTAGATCAAGAAGATTGTATTTGTTATGGGATTCGTATTGTATCTCAGAATTCTTCCCAGCAAACGTGGGGTTTCATGTATGTACCAAGACACACCGCTACCAATTCGGAGTACTGAAGTCATCACCACATCCTTATGAAGACTTTGGATGCTCTTCAGAATCATAAGCTGGAACCGCGTTTGTATTTCTGAGTTAGCAACTGTTGGAATAAACAAGTTGCTCTGGATTGGCAAAAGCATTCCTAATTCCTGCTGCTATCCTTAAGGAAATGAGCTGATACACCCATTCCCAACAGCTGGAATATTTGGTAAACATTTGTGGGCATGGTCTGCATATGTATATTAAGAGAGAGGGCGAACATATGGGGTTTTTTGCCTTAAAGAGGTAACTGAGCACTAGTGGGAGTCTCCGGTCAATGGCAGGGCTTTTATATCATTTTATTGCTATTATGATTAAATTCAGTTGTGCCACTATGGGGAGGTAACACAGATCAGGGGGTTGCTAACAGTGCAGATAGACTTTTTCCAGTTCATTCTAGAGCACAGGATCTGGTTGACGTTTTTATGCATCCCAATTCACATATTGAAAACAAGCTTCTCCCTCCCCCAGTCTTCCTCATTTTTATACAATATTTTTTATTGCTGAGAAAACACTTAATTTCCTTTTCTTATCCAGTGAAGACAATCAAATGGATGGAAGAGTCTCTCAATACGTGCTCCATTATTTGTGGGGTTTTTATAGTGCCCAGAAGTAACCAAAGCACTTTAAAAAACACAGATACGGTTCTTGCCCTGAGCAGCTTATCATTTGGTTTCAAACGTGCCCTTGCAATTGCAAGTAATGTGCAGGAGGAAGAGGAGAGGAAAGGCAATTAATGACCAAATGAGTTGTTGAACTAAAAAGTTATTTGAAGGTGATATAAACACTCGCAGCCTTTTTACGATGGTGAAGTTGCATCTTTGTCCTGCATAGCAAGAGTGATGATGGGCTTTATGTTGCATTGAGCCAAAGCTTCCTTCTGGTAATGCATTTTTGCAGAAGCTCCATCACACGAGCAAGTAAATAACAGATTAATACCCTAAGTAGCCCAGGTTTACTTCTGAGGGAGTAAAGCAGGTCACAGACAGGCTCAGGGCATCGCAGCTGATTGCAGAGGTGTTCCCTCTCCACATGGGTTCTGTGCCACACCTCACACAGCGGTGTCCGTGTTTATCCTCTGAACTTTGAGATGAGCTCATCATTCCATAGGACACCACGGTCTTCATAGTCCCATTTCTTCCATGCTGCCACTTACACATCAAACATCTTCCCTGCGCTCATCAGTGTTGCCACTGTCTCCCCTCCCATCTCCACAAAACCAATAACGAGCCGGGTCACTAATGATGGCTGGGCTGAAGGGCATGGTAGCTATTTATAGCAGCAATAGAAATATGCTTATTAATACAGTCTAACATATCCCATCGTGCCATCATGTCTGTCTCTTCCTTGCTGTCTCTGAGACTCCTGAGGACAAGAAATGTGACTCTGAAATCCTAGTACCTGAGCCCTCAACCCCATTTCTGCGTTACACAGAAAGCTTTTGGGGTTTAAGTATTGAACTTTTGGGAAGAAAGGATGAGGGCTGAAGTAATATGGTAAAAGAAATATGTGATGTCTATGGGATAATTATGCCTTACCATGGCAGGGGGGTTAGAACTAGATGATCTTAAGGTCCTTTCCAACCCTAACTATTCTATGATTCTGTAGTATTTCTTGGGTTCTTTAGCTCAGTCACAAAATAAGATAGGAAATAATCACTGTATTTTCTCACTTCTGAATCCAAGCACCTGAATACATACGTAAATTGCAAATCTGTGAAGTACTCAAACCAATTCTGCAATGCCAGATAAAATTATTAGAATGGCACAAGTATGGGTACCCCAGTCTAATAAATACCTAGTTCGTTCCTCTGCTAGAAGGTATAAATAGTTGCTTCCTAAAAGATTTGTAAAAGTCTGGGGTTTTTATCACAGGGTTTTATTGAAGGCAGAACAGTGTATTTTCCTATACAAGACCATAATATATAAAAGGAAAAGCAGTGTGAAATCCTTCCAAATGTTTATATAGGTTCAGCGGGTTTGTTTTCAGTATGATTTGTGATACTTGAAAAGCTGGTTTGGAAAGCTCAGCCAGGAAGATCAGATACGGAGGTGCAAAGTGAAAAGACTGACCATCAGCTTTCCTTTTGTCAGGAAAAACACCTATAAACCCCTCGTATTATATTTGAGAATTGTTAGCTCCAGATAATACCATGTGGATTTTGAGTCTTTAGATCATAAAGGCGATCTTTGCAAGAGGAGCAGTGCCCGATCTTAGTTGTAACAGAAATTCTCCTCCAGGAATACTCCCAGGAAGATTATTGAACTACTACAGGTACTGACATCGGCTACAAATATCTACTTGTGCATATTTCTTTAAAGGGAGGGAAAAAACCCCACCTTAATACACAGTATTACCATAGCTAGGGCCTATTATACTATTGTAATCATAGCCGAAGCAAGAACGGTGATTAACGATGGCAATTTATTGTATCTGACGAGGGGAGAAAATAGGAGATGTTGTCGTTATCATAAATCATATCATAAATAACCAAAGAGAAGCACTCAGAAAGCTTGTGTGGTGTCAGCAGCAAGCCCTTTCAGGCACGTTAGCCCAGGATGTAGCCATAGAAACCCCAAAGTCATATTGTTATCTTAGTCTTGCTGCAGTTATGTGATACAACAGTATTAACATATAGATTAGGCCATTTATAATACTAGGTGTCATTTCAGGTTGGCTTGCTTATATAGCATTTTAGGTTTTTATTGTGCCGAATGTTAGGGAAATGCTGCATTTTTACAGGTCAGTATAGAGCCATTTATAACGGATCATCTTCACACCTCTGTCAGTCTTGCTGATGTACCCTGTTATTGATTGGTTGTACTCTATGGGTTGTCATTGCCTAATTACCTTGTCTTTGCTAATAATTGTATTTTTTAGAAGTCAAAATGTTCCTTTAAAGAGAAAACCTCTCTGCCTGCATGTGCACTTCAGGGCAAGTTCCTGATCCTCTTGAGGATCATACACTCCATGCAGATGAATCCAGATTTGGGTATGGAGGTTTTCTGTCCCTGGCTCTATATGGTGTTTCTCATGTCACACTCTGCTCTGCATATTTCAGGGAAGAGTCTCAATCCCAGGTGATTCACAGCAACACCAAAGTGACTGAACCAAGGCTGCCTGCTGATAGAGAGCTGGCTGGTTCTCACACATCTTCTTGCTCGATCACTTCCTAAAGATGCTTCTGTGGTTGTTTTTGCTCCCTATGCAAAGTAACAGCTCCAGATACATTAATATAGCGCTACCATGCACATGCATTTATTCATGTACACATGTGTGATCTACAAAACCTCTTGAGCCACTATTAGAAAGTCAAAGCAAAAATAAAGTCTCTCTCTTTGTATTTAGACAGAAACGTGGTTTTGCTTGCTGCATGCAGCACAAATGCAGGACTGAGATTTCATCAGGTAGGAGAGAGACAGTGAGTAACTGAGTTGGTAACAATCTGCCAATGCTGTTTTCCTGTCTTCAGCAGGGAGCTGGGTGGGTAGTTTGGCTTCATAAACATTGCATATTCTAAAAGGCGTTATAATGAGGACTGCCACTCGTATTTTGAAGTGTTATTCTCATTGCATCCAATATCCTAAAGCAGCACTGGAAGCCAAAGGTGCACATTATACCCTAAGCCACGGTGTGATGCCTGAAGAGTCATGCTCCACACCTCTCGCCTCTTCCTTCCCCCACCCTTAGGCTTGCATGTTGAGCAGCTTGATCTAGTGGAAGGTGTCCCTGCCCGTGGCAGGGGGTTGGAACTAGGTGAGCTTTAAGGTCCTTGCAACTCAAACCATTCTATGATGATATACATTACTTATGTATATCATAAAAGTTGTGGTTTCTTTCTGGCAAACTACCAATATCTTTTTCTCATGCTGGTGTTCAAAACTTTATCTCCATTGATTTCATACCAAGAAATGCCTAATCAAGAGTGTGAAGCACTTGTTCAACAGGGTGGAGAGATAACTGAATTGGCCTGGAAATCTGTGAGTCCTGAACCAGATGATTATTGTCATCTGTATTTCAAGGTGGATGGATTTATTTTGTCATTAGGGATGGAGCGGGGGTTTGTTGATCACTTGTAGCTTCTTAGACAGGTCAATAACTACTTGTGGAGTGATTGATAAATGTATACACTAAGTCTCTCAGTCCTGTTGAACGCTTCCAAGTTCAATCCTGGCTAATACTGATTGTTGGAGGCATCACTTTGGCCCAGAGTTTTCTAGTGTGACCAACAAATCTGGATGTTTAACTTCAGGCACATTGAACATCCTCTTTACAGTGTTTCAGTCATTTATGCAGAATTACCAGCTACACCTGAAAGCTCTTCTTTATTTTTTAATGTGTTTATGGTTTCTGCACTTCAGAACGTAGCAAGAAGGCCCTGGAATGAGCTTGCTGGCAATGTCAGTGGGAAAATGTGAGACACATGGAAGATGAGCTCCTTGCTGGTGATCTCTTACCAGCTCCCATAGAAAGTGTCAACTGGAAAATGTCAGGGTTTGGCAATAGGTTGGTTAATCTCCTTTATACAGTAAAAGAGAAACCTCTTGGTGTATCAGCTCTTTGGTAAACAAGTCACATCAGTGATCAGTTGCCTTCATATGGCAGAGAAATGATATATATAATACTATATATATAACACATACATATATACACATATCTATATAAAATCTAGCAGTTTAAGCTCAAACTGTACTGCAGGTATTTTAGTGTGTTCATTTTGCATTAGGGTATCAGGATATTGGCCTGGAGGATATCAGGATTGAATTTTGTTGCTCTTCCATTCATTTCCTTTATGGACTACAAGCACACGTTCTGTTTGTTTTGGGAAAAGGCTGTTGTTATTACAAGTTAAAGAGATAAAACCTATCGTGGTATAAGACAAAAACTTTTCTCTTTAACAGGAGGCAAAAGCCCCTACTTACTGGGCATGATAGAGATGTTAAGCTCTTGACTTAGTGACTTAAAATTTCCTAAAAGGTATCTTTGTCTTAATCTCATGCTTTATCTAGACAATAGGAGAATTATTCTGGAAGTCTGCAGGAAGTTTTTTGGTGGGTTTGGAGTTTTTGTTCCCTAAAAAGTTTCATATGTTGGGTGGGAATGATCATTTCCTTTCTTGCATTTGAGAGGCTGAGGTGGCTTGTGTCTAGACTCATAGAATCTTCATAAAAGGTATAAAACCTTCAGGTCAATAGCCATGCTGTCCTGAGGAGCATATGCTTGGGAAGAAAGAGAGGTCGAAGACTTCTGTGCAGGCATTGCCCCACAAAAGTCTTTATGAGTCTAATTTTCTTTAAAGATTCTAACACTTTCAACTCCTGTGCTTAAGTATTTGGTACCATGCAGTGCAAAGGAGCAGAGAGACCTGATATCATGGAATCACAGAATGGTTTGGGTTAGAAGGGACCTTAAAGCTCATCCAGTTCCAACCCCCTGCCACGGGCAGGGACACCTTCCACTAGAGCAGGTTGCTCCAAGCCCCTGTGTCCAACCTGGCCTTGAACACTGCCAGGGATGGGGCAGCCACAGCTTCTCTGGGCACCCTGTGCCAGCGCCTCAGCACCCTCACAGGGAAGAGCTGCTGCCTCAGAGCTCATCTCAATCTCCCCTCTGGCAGGTTAAAGCCATTCCCCTTGGCCTGTCCCTACATCCCTTGTCCAAAGCCCCTCTCCAGCTTTCTTGTGGGCCTTCTTTCGGTATTAGAAGGCTCATGAGCTGATATGATATGATACGATACAATATGATATGATATGAGCAGAAGAACTATGCATGAAAGAAATGTCTGATCTACTGATACATCTTTATTTGGCCATTGGCTTTCTGTTAGAAAATAAAATGTTCAAATTCTGTTTAAAAAGAAAAGGGCTGTGGAAGAAGTCTAATGGAGACATCTGCTCATTCAGACTTCTATCTTAATGGATTTATTCTGATAGCTGATACTGTTTATCAGCCGTCCTAAAGTTAGTATCAAATACCAAATGCCAAAATCTTGCATTATTATAATAACAAGAGCTGGCTTCCACAGGAACTATTACCTGCCAGAGCTTTGTGCAATTAATACATTAGTCCTTGCATTGAAGGTAAGAGGCTGCTGTCACTAACATCATGTTATGCTTTCTTCAACAAGTATGTGTCCGGCTTTAGGCCAGTGTTTCTGACTCTGCTTCATCTTGTACCTAAAAAGCATGGTTTTTTCCTTAGATCTCCAGGTCTTAGCCAGATGCTTTTACCCTGTCACCACCCTGTGACATAGGGAAATATTAATCCAGTTAGAAAAGAGAGGCTGGAACTTTGCTTAATTAAATACCAGCCAATAGATAGGGTAAGTTTTTGGCAGGACCAGGAGGTGAGCAGAGATCTTGCCCATCCTAGTCTGTGCCATGTTCTCTAGGACATCATCTAGCTGCTATCTTTGAACCTACAAGTCTGGTAACGACCAAGATGATGTCAATTTTAATTATATATATATGCGTGTATATATATAATAGATATGTATATATGTACACACACATATATAAAATAGGTTTTCTTGCTTGAAGACTGCCTGTGCATAGGTGCCTTTCTCTTCATTCAGAAGAGTTTTGCATCTGTTTTTTCCTGTCCATCTGACCTGTTGTTGAAAGAGCAATGGGTGCAGCCTCCCCTGGTGAGGCAGCCAGGAGAGCATGGTAGCATGGTTCTGGCAAGAAAGCCAGGATTTCCATTCCTTTGTACCCCCATGTCTGTGTTAGGGACAAATAGTCTCTTGATCACTGTGAACTTGGAAGTTCATTACTGAACTGTTGAGTATTGCTGTCCTGAAACTGAGCCATGGCCAAATTAAGAAGGTATATATTAAACAAGCCTTCGGTTTTGGAACATTGAGGTACTACAGGAACATTGAGATTCTAAGAAATTTTGC
This sequence comes from Strigops habroptila, assembly GCF_004027225.2. Taxonomy (NCBI): domain Eukaryota; kingdom Metazoa; phylum Chordata; class Aves; order Psittaciformes; family Psittacidae; genus Strigops; species Strigops habroptila. The sequence continues at coordinate 4,754,552 of NC_044279.2, forward strand.
GCTTCTTTAGTATTTTTTCCTTTAAAAAGTGCAGGAGTTTCAGTTTCTTGCCTGAACTGTCCAGCTTAAGAAATTTTCCACCATTTGAAGTGGTGACAGATCCCCACGGCTTGCATTTGGGATTCTGATGCTTTCTGTCCAGCGATCCCGAGGAGCTACATATTAATCAAGTTCAGCTTTTACAGCACCTCTGTGAGATGGAATTAGCATCACTTGTCAGATGGGAACACAGCAGTACATGGTGTGACCTGCCCAAAACGATGCTGCAGACCTGTGTGAAGACAGGAGTGGATTCCTTCTTCCCCTACCCTCAAAATCATCCTTTCATGCAAGTGAAGAACTCGCATCCTCATAGATTACACGTCCTAATATTCTCCAGTAAGAAATGCTGCCTTAACAAACAGTTCTCTCAGAAGCAGCATCTAGCAGCTATCAGCTTGTTTTATTTCAGCAATGGACAGACTCACCTTTGGGGCTGCAACCTGTGCATCATCTGAACCCTGGCTCTGCACATGGGGCTGGCTGACATAATAACCAATTGCTCTGTATAGCTTTAGTAATGTGAGCGTTAATATTGATTCAGCACTGACTTCTCTAACAACCAAGAAAAAAATGTATCTGTTATCTTCAGAAACCTCCCAAACAGCTCCAGTCTCCTTTCATTACAGGAGAGAGTTATTAGGGCAGATGGCCGAGGTGATATCCATTTGACCTATAGATGCTAACTCGAGTCGGATCATTAATAAGGTGGCCGGAGATAGGGAGAGGTGGCAGTAAAGAGAGTTAAAAAGCAATCCTGTGCACAAAGGATTGCACGTTGGGAAGCGCCGGGTAGTGAATGAGACGGACAGAGGTGAAAAAGTGGCCGCACGGTTTTAAATGCTCATCACCAAGTCAAGCAGATTACACCTAAAAGCTGATGTTTTCCCATATTTGGTCCCTGCTCCGGTGTGAATCCTTTGGGAGGAAAAAGAGCCTGGACTTGAATGCAAGACAGAGATTTCGCTTTGTCTGATTAAACCCCCCCCCATAAATAAAAGTGCTTTATTGTTTTCTGCCATGGCCACAGCTGCGGTGGCTCAGGTTTGAAAGCTGCTGCCTGGCACAAAACCAGTCCACACTGAAGGATCAGCCCGTGGCCTCTTTCCAAGAGAAATTTGGATTTCATTTGACCATGATAGGATTCCAGATTGTCATCTGAGCATGTCTGAGAAGTGGTGAATGTGTGTCAGTAGTTAAGTGCTCGTGAACTTCCTTAGTCCCTGGATTGTTCAGGACTGACCCAGGCAATTTTTTCCAGATGTTTTGGGGGAATCCAAGTCCGTATAAAAGGGATGGTAATGCTTCTGCTTCCTTACTAAGTTGTCTTTGCGGCTTGCAGGAATGTGCATGAAAGCTGGAGCCAAGACACCCCAATTTCTAGTCTCACCTCTACAAACTGCACTTTAACCTCTTCTGCCCTTCCCTGGCATCTCCACCCAAGATCACAGCAACTTGGTGGGCCCGGTGCAAACTTTACTTGGCCTTATTAAGAAAGAAACAAGCGTTGCTCTTTTTTCTTATTGTACAAAACTCCGGTCCCTGGTCTCCAAACCTCCTCTGGAATTGTTTTTTCGCCTTTGATCCGGCAGCTGCTGCTATTCTGCAATCCTGAGCAGGGAAAACATGAGAAGCACCTTGGGATGGCAAGGAGTTACAAGAATATGAATTATCGCAGCGCGCTTCCGTGAGACACGATGGAAAAGTGGCTGTTTTAGCAGAAATCTTTAGCAAAGAAATGTTCTGATATTTGTAGTAAATGCAGTTTTTTACAGTTTGGTGCAGTAGTTTCCCTTCCACTTTATTGACTCTTTTTATCCCCGTGTTTCTTTATATTCAAACGGTTTATGTTGCTATCTCTAAAGTCTGCATGAATGATCAAACCTTGTCTTCCCTAATGTTTGAATTGGGCTGCACTTTTCATCTTGTAACCAACGCAGACGGCTTCTCCACATCCTCATTTTAAAGTATGGTGTTTGTTTTACATTTTATCACTCTTTAAAGTGTGAAATGAAAACAAACTCTCAGTGGCACACGAGGGGGAATGGGCTGGGGAGGGAATTGCTCGGTAGCAGCCGGCGCTGCGTGACATCTGATGAATGCTAATTCTTCATCCCCAGAACAGTCTCGAGCAGATGAAGGCAGCTGATTTCTGCAACAGCTTAAACAGAGATTGAAATGACTTCCATGATCTGGAAGCAGATTTTTTCCCCCTATGGCAGGTGCAGGCTCGGTCCGCAGAGATTTCTCAGTTATACTCTTAAGTTTGCAGTTTATAAACTGTAATGTCAGTGCCCAGCCAGGCAAAACCAAACTCCCAAACACTTCTGTTCTTCACGGAAGGCTAAGACTTTATCCTCAGGCAAAGGCTCCTCTCTGGGCTGGCTGCTGTAAATCCTCTGGGCCCTGGCAAAAGCCAGAGTTGCTAGCTCATTTTACTTAATTTGTGATGCTGGCAAGATTTGTGCTGCAGCCCAGGGCTCTTGACTCAACTCTCCTAAATCAGAGCATTGACACATTACAGTAGAGAAACAGCAGCACAGAAAACCTGAAAATAAATGCCTTGTAAAGAGAGATTTCAGAAAGATGCTGCCTGACAAAGCTGTAAATGGCGTTAGTGTTACATTACCAGCTTCTTGGTGTTTGCTTCTTTAAAACCTCCTCATTAAGAAGTTGGGGTTTAGCCGCTGTCATAATAAATGGGTTTTACTATATATTCCATGGGAGAATCTTGGGGCACTTGATATCTTTCCACAGAAACCCTGCTAGACAAAATGTCATGCGTTTTTGCAGGTGGATAAACAGAGACATAGGGGGAAGTGAAGTGGGGTTGTCTCCACAGGAATGTTAACCAGCAGAGGCGTAATGAAGTAATTACAGCAAATATAAATGTGTCAGGTTAACACCAGTGTGGACATTTGTATCCCAGACTAAGAATCCTTTTTCCTGCTTGGATAATTCCATTTTGAAAGTGAGGAAGTGTAGCCAAGAGGATAAAGTGCTTGGCTGTGCTTGGCGAAATCAGAGGTTCTCTTCTTCTCAAACCTGCTGTGGATTTGCTGGGAGATCGCAAGTGAATTTTCTCCTTTCTCTGCACCATAATGTCACATGTGTAGGACTGAAAATGGTGTTAAATGTAGGGAAAAGAATAATAATTGCTATTAAACAAAAAACCAGAGCAAGCACACATGCGGTATCCACAGTGGCTTGAAACAGTTGGTGCCTGATGTCCACACTGTGCATGTTTCAGGTTTGTCTTATCTTTAAAAGCTGGTTTTTTGGTCTCTTAGCATGAATGCCCACTTGTGATTGGAGCATTCCTCTGGCAACACACCTTTTATTTTGGTTTCACTACAGCAGGAAGCCAGCATATGCACTCCAGGGTTGCTCATGGTGCAAACGAAACAACAGTAAGGGGGGGAATGCATTTCAGAGGCATGCTCCTGATCCAAACCAACACACACGCAATGCTGGGGTGTTCCCGTTCATAACAGATAATGTCCGTGTGCAGAAAGCTCTTAAGATGGTATCAGAGACAGAACCTGGCAGGTTGAATGGGGCTTAGTCCTCTGCCTTAACCTTCAGACTGTGCTGCTTCAAGGAAAACAGACCAGGTTTAGGAAGACATTTTCCTAGTAGTTAATTTGCAATCAAAATTGTGTGATATAGAGGCAAGACAGCTAATTCCAGTGAATTTTACTTTCATGTATGCTTTGCAGTTCTCTTTGTTCCAGCAAAAATGCTTCAACCTCTCTCCCTTCATTTAAAATGAAGCAGGTTCATGTTACTGTAATCCCAACAACTGCAGGAAGAAATAATTGGGATGTTTTTAGGTAGAACTGACACTTTAAACCTGCTTCACGAAGTCTGTCACCATTGGTGAGCTCTTCCCTCATATCCTTTGCTCATGGGTTTGACATTACACTGCGATGAGGGCACTGCCAGTTGTGATGGTGGCTGGTGCAAGGCAGGAGATGCCACACTTTCCTTCCAGGTGGACCAGCAAGAAGCTGTTGGTTGGCCAGTTACCTCTTACAGGCTGAGATGCATGTGAACATTTGCTGTGATGCTTGTTTGCTTCTGTAAAACACGTTTTAATTATCCTAATGCCTTTGTAATATGTTCTTTGCTACAGAAGAGGAAGAGGAACAGGTGCCCACCGATGGAGGTACATCTGCAGAGGCCATGCAGGTGCCACTGGAAGAAGAGGGAGACATGGAAGAGGACGAAGCAATTAATGATGAGAACTACTTGAGCAAAAGACCATTAGACAGTCCTGATGCTGAGGAATTTCCACCTGTGAAACGGCCAAAACTGTCTGTTTCCAAAGGTGACGCCTTGGACGGAGCTTTGGAACCACGTGAGCCTCTTAGCTCAATAAACACTCAGAAAGTACCACCAATGCTTTCTCCAGTTCATGTTCAGGACAGTACAGACTTAGCCCCTCCTTCACCAGAACCACCTATGTTGGCTCCCATTGCAAAATCGCAAGTGCCAACCCCCAAAACTTTAGAGGCAAAGCCATTTGTACCCAAAACAAAGTCCAAAACAAGTTCTCCAGGACAGAAGACGAAATCACCTAAAACTACACCTTCACCAGTGGTAACTGGAAGTCCCATACGTTCACCAAAAACTGGATCCAAAGAGAAAAAGTCACCGGGTCGCGCCAAGAGCCCAAAAAGTCCTAAAAGTCCAAAGGTTCCTGCTCATGTTCCTCAACCACCGGTCAAGCCTGAAACACCAAGTAGAACCCCTCTGGCTGCATTAAGTGACAAGATAGGAAAGGAAAATATTCAAGTGAAACAAGGACAGACGCCACCTGAGCCTGCCACCAAGCCAAATATTGAAAACCAGACTAAGAAAGTACCAGTGATGGACAAAACCATCGATGATTCAATCGATGCTGTGATTGCTCGTGCATGTGCGGAACGAGAACCCGATCCCTTTGAGTTTTCCTCCGGTTCCGAATCAGAAGGGGAAATTTTTACCAGTCCGAAAAGACTTTCTATATCAGAGACTACAACTCCTAAACCTTCTGTTTCTGCCAATAACACAAATAAGGCAGGAGCGACTCCAATACCTCCCTCAGGTGGAACTTCAAGTTCAGACATTTCATGGACAATGGATGACTCAATTGATGAGGTCATTCGAAAGGCAAACATGGGGACACCTTCTAATCCACCTACCAACTTCACTTACTTCTCCTCTCCTTCTGCTTCACCACCAACTCCAGAACCTCTTCTCAAAGTCTATGAGGAGAAAGCCAAGTTGGCTGCATCAGTAGAAGTGAAAAAGAAATTGAAAAAAGAGCTCAAGACAAAGATGAGGAAGAAAGAAAAACAAAAGGAAAAAGATAAAGAGAAAAACAAGGAGAAGAATAAGGAGAAGGAAAAGAACAAGGAGAAGGAGAAAGACAAGGAAGGAAACAAGGAAGCAAAGTTTCAGTGGAAGGAACTACTCAAAGATGATGATCTTGATCCCTATAAATTCAAACTAAAGGACTTTGAGGATGCTGACACAAAAGTAAAGTTGAAAGACGGCAACACCAAAAAAGACCGAGAAAAACATAAAGATAAAAAGAAAGAGAAAGAGAAAGGCAAAAAAGACAAGGATAAGAAAGACAAAGAGAAACTTAAAGATAAGAGTAAGGAAGATAAGATAAAGGCTCCATCAGCACCTCTCGTGTTACCTCCCAAAGAAATGTCTTTGCCCTTGTTCAGCACACCAACTGCCATGAGGCTTCCCAGCATGTTACCTTCCTTGTCTCCAATGCTTCCTGAAAAACTGTTTGAGGACAAAGAGAAACCAAAAGAGAAGAAGAAAGACAAAAAAGAGAAGAAGAAAAAGAAAGAAAGGGAGAAGGACAAAGAAAAGGAAAAGAAGGAGAAGGAAAAGGAGAGGAAAGAAAGAGAAAAGAAAGAGAAGGAAAAAGAGAAACACAAACATGAAAAGGTAAGCTCTTTAGTTGAGGTGGCATACTTGCTTGGAAAACACACATGGATTCCTATATTTGCTGCTGAATGTTGTTTAAGAGCTTTGAGGAGATGTGTGGCTACAGGTTTGGTAAGTTTTAAAAACAGCAGCTCCAAGAAAGACGTCCACCAAGAGTTTCAGGGCTTGTCCCACCTCTTTGGACGACAAAACAGTGGAAGTTCAATCCTGTGAATTGGAAATGTGAGATTGTCCTTCTGGTTTTCCTCAACTCACTTTTCACTTTGGAAAGCTGGGGCTCAGGCTCAGCAGCAGCACACACACCACAAATGTATGTAGTGTTGCAAGGCACAGATTTGGTTCTGTAGATCTCTACTGGTAGGGCCAGCAACCTTATACCTGCCATATAGACTTTCATTTACTGTTTCAAAGCCCTAGAAGCCAGTAGATTACCAGGTGGACAGACGCGAGGAGCAGACCACCTTCAAATAAACAAGTTCACCAGTAGTCTCTGATTCTCAGAAGAGCTGTTGAATCTTCTCTTAGCAAGACTCCAATTTGTTTGAAGTAAGAAAATTGTTCTCAAATTATGGTCTAAATGTCACCTTTCGTTTTGAATCTGATGCTTGAGAGAGAGAAGGGGAGAGCTGATTGTCAAGTGGGTTGAGCTCCTTCCACTCCTGTAACTCGTCCTGATTTGCATCAGCCAAAGATAATTTCTTCTTTCCAGTATCACCTAATCTTGAGAATATAGTTAATATTTCAGAAATGAAACCAGCATATTTGCATGTTATCAGATTTGAAATCCCATTAGAATCGGCTCCTCTAATTCCGGGTTTGCTCTAATTTTTTTCTCACTTCACCTTTTAATACGCATTAAATTGTTATTAAAAAAGAAGAAAAAAAAAAAAGAAGAAAAGAAAGAGATTGTCTTCATATGTGATAACCTTGGATCCAGGATTTCCTAAATCTCTATCCTTAGCATTAGGAAGCACTGCATAACTTGTGGTTTTACCAAGAAGCTCTTTACGTCCTGCTCTGAGTGCAGTAATTCATACAAGCTCAGATTTGGGACATTCCTCACCTTCCTTCTTTGCCACTGTACCCTGGACTTGAAATAAACCCCTGCTATCCAAACTTGACACATTTTTTAAGCTGACAAGTGGTTTTCCATGCAGAATCTGAGTGATCTGGAGAACTAACATTCGTCTGCTGTGGATGAGTTGGTGGTTGCCCAGTTGTCCATATTAACTTAATGTCTGGGTTTAGACTGCAGCAGCACTTTCATGGATTCCCCATTTTGTCAGTCTTTTCCTCATGCCTGAGGTGTTTTGTCAGTATTCCATTAAGAATTTCTGCAGAGCATCATAGAATCATAGAATGGTTTGGGTTGGAAAGGACCTTAAGATCATCCAGTTCCAACCCCCTGCCACGGGCAGAGACACCTCACACGAGAGATTTCTTTCTAAGTTGAATACATGTATATATAAAATAGAGTTGCCTACTTTTCGTACGTTTGATTTTGCATTTCTTCTGCAAGTCTCTATATCTAGTTTGCTCTAGAGCAGTAGAACAGGTACACAAACAAATACAAACTGGTAAAGCTTTAGCATAGACAGAAACATTAGGAAATATATATGTATATAGGAATAGAAATATTAGGAAACATATATATATGGTTTAGTGTGAGATGTCCGTGCCCATGGCAGGGGAGTTGGAACTAGATGATCTAAAGGTCCTTTCCAACCCAAACCATTCTATGATTCTATATATATGAGTTCAACAGTAATAAAAACTCGGGACAAATTAAACTGACAAAGCTGCCCATTACCTCAGCATAAAGTCCCTGTCGAAAGATAAACTTGAAAGCTAAAATGCATGAAAGAGTCCCCAGATAGAATTAAAATTTAAACTGATTCTGGATAGATAAGCTTTTTTTTTATTATTATTTTTTATTTTTTTAAATCCACCTCTTTGGTGCAAGTCAGGATTTTCGACATAAATTTTCCCCTTTAAATCTCTTGAGCGATTCTCATTTTTTGCAAGGCCGCACTGCTGGTGTCCTGGAAAAATGGAGAGTTAGAGCTTTATCAGTTGGTGCCCTGAGGTATGTGGCAAAGAAGCTAAATCCTTGAAGATTAGCAAAAAAAATGCAGCACATGGCAATAAGGGGCTTATATGACTACTAGTATTAGTTCAGGTGAAAGAAGTATTGCTTATACATAAAACTGGACAAATCCACTGACAATGTATTTTTAGTTAGCTACAAAGGAGTCTTATATTGCTGGACTTTACCTCTTTGGTGATTTGGGAAGCTTAGTAATCCACTGTAAATGCTCTTCTGCTGGCCCCAATTCCCCGTATTACTCCAGAATGCTGCTCTTTCGTTTTAACCCCTAAAAGTACATGTTTCCTTAATTTAGGTTTTAGATCACACAGTGACTTATTTAGGCAGCAGTTGTGCTGTAAGAGCAAATGACTGAGTTGAGTTACTGCTCAGACACGTAACTTCCGCGGCGCGTCTGCATCTGAGGTGTAAGTGCAACCTGAAAGATGAGTTTGTGGGCTCACTGCAGTTTCAGCTCTTGATGGCCAGCAGAAAACATCAGATTTCTATTTCTAATATCATTATACTTAAAGAGTGACTCGATAATGTTTCCATTTTTGAGTGTTGTTATAGTTATTATCTAAGTGTGATTCCCATCCTGTTGGGAAGTTCATAGAATCCCAGACTGGTTTGGGTTGGAAAGGACCTTAAGATCATCCAGTTCCAACCCCCCGCCACGAGCAGGGACACCTTCCACTAGAGCAGGTTGCTCCAAGCCCCTGTGTCCAACCTGGCCTTGAACACTGCCAGGGATGGGGCAGCCACAGCTTCTCTGGGCACCCTGTGCCAGCGCCTCAGCACCCTCACAGGGAAGAGCTGCTGCCTCAGAGCTCATCTCAATCTCCCCTCTGGCAGGTTAAAGCCATTCCCCCTTGTTCTATCACTACATGCCCTTGTATGTTGAAGCTTTTTATCATGTTTTCCCTGTAATTTTGCCCCTGGAAGACACAGAACAGCAACTGGTACCCTGCATAAATAGCAGGAAGCAGACCTGAAGGCTGCATGCTGCAAGTATTCGACGGTCGCACCGAGGAAGAGCTGCCCCATGGGGTGCTGGCTCAATGGGGTGAGCCAGAAAAGGAGGCAGTGAGCTGAGGTGCTGCCTTGCATGCACTGCCAAATTAAAAGCAAACACTCGAAGCAGTTACACACCACTTCTACTACGGAGATTACTGGGTGTGTTGCGGGAGTGACTGAGCAGCTCAGGAAGCAGCTGCTGACCCAGTTTCAGCCTTAACCTTAATACACAGAGCTGTACACTAAAGTAGTTGAGGAGCTGCTTCGTGAGAAATGGAGCTGTCCTTGCATCAGGGCAAGGCTTGTTGGAGGTGCCCCAAAGTAATCTGCCCCTCATCATGAATCAAAATCCTACCACTGATAGCGAGGAAGACCAGGCTATGTAGGATATAACTGTGAATGCTTCCTAATTTTCTCTCTGCTCTGGTCATGCAAACCCTACACACAAACCCATGTTGTAGAAAATTGCTTCCTCTCCTGTTATATCAAAGGATAAGATTTAGGATTGTCGTGGAGCAGTTTTCCTCTCACAGCAGACTGTGATGTGGGTACCTGAGCTTAAAGTGGTTTATTTGCTTTTCTTCTGCCACATGAACCCACACCACTGTTGTTTGGAACAACTTGCCCCATCCCTGGCAGTGTTCAAGGCCAGGTTGGACACAGGGGCTTGGAGCAACCTGCTCTAGTGGAAGGTGTCCCTGCCTGTGGCAGGGGGTTGGAGCTGGAGGAGCTTTAAGGCCCCTTCCAACCCAAACCAGTCTGGGATTCTATCTTTGTAGTACACAAATAATAATACAAAGGACCTTTCTACAAAGAACAGATGACACAGGTGTCTTTCTGTGCTGTGTGCTGCAATCTGAGCAGCAGTGCCTGTCCTAGAAAGCTTTGTATTCAAAATAGGCACTGCAGAAGGAGGAGAAACCTGCAGGAAAAGAGGTAAGATAATCTGTGCAAAGCCATGTGCCTGAACCTCCTGTACCCAGGATTCAATTCCATGTCTCTATCCCTTGGACATCGCTACAGGTTAGGATGCTGGAAAAGCAGTTACGAGATGTACCTATGGGAAGTGGCAGTGAGATTGTTGCAGGCATTATGAGCTCCAGAGTTAAAAAGCTTTCGCAGCGCTCCAGGGGAATGGCATAACAAAAAAATCATGCTATATAAACAAAAGAGTAGAGAGAGGCCTGTGGAGTAAGCTAATACATATCAATAGAGAGCTTCATTGAAAAGCATGGTTAACTGTGTCACAACAGAAATACTACTCAGGCTGCAGCCCTTCTCTCTCTGGAGTAGACGAGCAATTCCAATTCTCTGGGCAAGGTGCGTGGCACGGGGCTTTGTCATTGCCATTCCTCAATGTAAGTCCTCACTGAGTCCTCCCACCCTGGCCTGCTGCCTCCTGCGCTGCTTGCTGTGCCTTGAATGGATTGTTTGCTCCTCTTCCTGTATGAAAGCTTTTAAAACCAGATTTCTCTCACTGAGTTTTGCTCACATTTCCATTTAGTGTATGCAGACTATTTTTGTCTCTTGTAAGTTCCTGGACCACATTCAGCTAAGTAGTTATTTTATTAAAGATGCTGACGCACATGCTCAAAATGAGATCAGTCTCCCTTTCTTTCTATATATACACACATATATAATGTATATACACTTCTCATATATATGGATATAAGTTGAGCATCTTATGTATGGAGAATCATCACAGTGTCAACTGTAAAATCTGAGATGATTCTGTACAGATTTTGCAAAGCAGTAGCTCAGTGGGAGTTGGCAACTTTGCAGATAGTAGTTCAGAGACTTTAAGGATATATTCAAGAGGTTTAAATTCCACCAGAAACTGAGGTTGGAAACCAGGCTGTTTGAAAAATAGCCATTAGAAACCTCAGTCTAATTGCACTAAAAAGCAGTGGTTTGGTTATACCTATATGGATAAGCACTTTCATAAAGTACCCAGTGTTGGTGCCGGGGGTTTATTTGCTTCCTCTGTATTTACTTTTGGTTCAAGAGGGTCACAATACACTTATATGATGAAATAATGGAAATAATTAAATTTAAGTCTCAGAAAAAAATGCAAACACCTCAATGGGTCCAATCGAGTTTGAGTGCGAAGGTCAAAGCATTTCATATTGTTTAGAAACATACTGAGGGGTTTGTGTCTCTAGAAGAATACTATATTGGGAAGACTTGTTGTCAAAGTGTATGAGCAGGTACAAATGCAATGAAATTTCAAGTTGATTTTTAAGTATAGAATTGATATTTGTGATTTGCTGCAGTTGGGAGCTCCCAACAAAACTGTGACCATCATCCGTGTCACAGCATGAAGCATGAGAGAGCAGTGATCAGCCTCTCAGAGGTCTGTCTCATTAAGCTGATATACTCTGGTGAACTCCATCAGTGCTTTCATGTAATTAATATATTTGGGGAGTCTGCTTGCAGGCTCTGATTGATGATTGTGTTCCCTTGTACAGATAAAGGTGGAACCAGTTGTTCCAGCTCCATCACCGGTTATTCCTCGGCTGACATTAAGAGTGGGTGCAGGCCAAGACAAGATGTAAGTACAAATAAATCCATCTCTAAGGCTTATGTTTACCACAGTTCATGCTCTGTCACTTGCGGCAGCTCTTATTTGCAGTGGGAAATGCTTAAACATCAGTGGCAAATTACATCTATACAGCTATGACATCTTTTGACCATCCATCCATCCATCCATCCATCCATGCATCCATCCGACTCTGTTTCTCACTCCATGCCTTTCTAGGGCATGGATTACAAGACTCCATCTAGACTCATATGATGCCTCCAGTGACATTTAATGAGGTTTCCATAATGGATGGTTATCCCTAGTGTAACCTACAGCTAAGTTTCATAACACTCTTCAGCTAACAGTTGTTTTATGCTTTAAAACATAACACTTGAAGTTCCTTTATACGCATCTGTTTCATTATAACTGTTGATGATTATTTATGAGTGTACCTAACACATTTCAAATGGTGGTTCATTAGCTCCCTAATTACTGGGTGCTGTTGTGCAAGTAATAGTTACTTTGTACTGACATCATCCAGCACAAACAGGTAGCTGGAGAGGCTGGGGAAACCATGCGTCACTGGCCTTTTTAGGCTGGTCCTGTGTTGTATGTGAAGGGTTTCTTTTAATCACTTTTTTCATGTTGGTTTTAAGGGCTGATGGTACACATGAGCACCAAGCAAATCTTTCCTTTCCATTCATCACATTATGTAGTTGTTTCTCTTTTAGAGCCATTAGGAACTGAATCTCCTAATGGCTAATTTTTCTGCTTTAGAAGTTAAATGGCATCTTTGAGGATTATTCTCTTTCTCTGTGCTGTTCCACTCCTCCACAGTAGGTTATTGTGACTTTCACTGAAGTTGCTCAGGGACTTCAGTAATTTCTTGGGTTCTATGGGACACCCTCATCCCAAATACCAGGGCTGTTTCCCACTCTTCAACCATTTCTACTTTCTTCTTTCACAATATTTGAGTATGATTTAAGTTTTCTCTGCCTCAGGTTGCTGTATGAAAGCTCCAGCTTTCTCAGAACAGTTGTCTGTCCTGCTGTGCATGATCTGAATGTGCACATCTGGACACACTGCCCCTTTAAAGCCCACAGCTTCATTTTCCTCCTCGAGGAACTACGGGTACTCTTAAGCTCCTCTTTTTCAATAACTGTACAAGTGATTATATGGGGGACATTAAGTAATATTTCCAAGGCAGAACTTCTGAATTAAAGTTCTGAAGCCATATTTTAGCACCAAAGAGCTGACTTTGCTTCCCATCTTATCTCACCCGAGTCTTTCTATACCCACACACATTTTGAGAAGGGACTTCAGGCTCCATCTGCCTGCTACAAATCATACAGGTACATCATCATCAACCCTGCCAGCCCGTAGTGAGTGAGAGATACCAACATCTTGGTTTATGGCCTTTGGGGAAACTTGCTTCTATTCCAGTGTCCTTTCTGCATCTTCAGCGGCACGTTGACCACCATCTTTTCCCAGGCAAGTGGTGGAATCATCATCCCTGGAAGTATTCAAAAACCATGTAGACAAGGCCCTTAGTGCCATGGGTTAGTGGTGGGCTTGGCAGTGCTGGGGTAACAGTTGGACTTAATGATCTTAAAGGTCTTTTCCAACCTGGTAGATTCTGTGATTCTATGATTCTGTCTGACCTTAGGTGTCACAAGGGGGACTTCATCTTCTCCACATCCTTGAGATTGCTTTAAGCTGCATAACCAAGCAAAGTTTGAGCCATTAGTATTCCATCTCTATTTGCTTACTGCTTTCCGTTTTCTACCTTAAGTATCTCCTCACTGCGCACCATACTGGCCCCTGAAGTTGTCCTGGTGTAAATGACTATATCACCCAGTTGTGCATTCTGGCTAATAGCAAACAATAATTTGGAGCTTCGTAATAGCTTTTGGGATTTTTTCCATAGTTTTCCAAGGCAAAATCCAAGAAGAAACTTGATGTTACACAAGTAAATACAGTTTGTGCCACGTGTCTGTGGGAACTGCAATGTGTTGTGTGTCGATCCGGTGTCACACATCCAGAGCTTGCAGTGGAGGTGTCCTGCTTTAAATATTACTTTTGCTTTCATCCTCAAGAATTAAAATTCATCCTGAACTCAGAGCATATTTGAATTTTCAGGTGTTATAACCATTATGAAAGGAGCTGGTGTGGCTCTAAGGCAAAGCATTACATAGTTCTGTGTGTGGCTTTGACCTCTGAAGTAATACCAGAAGTCTGAGCGACCTCTATTTAAACTTATTAGTTGAAAACACCATAGTAGGATCATCAAGCTCTTCATTAGCTCCTAACAGGCAGAAATCAAAGCTTTGTGATGTTTTCTTGTAAGGGAAAGTGTCTGTAATGAAGTGCTGAATATCTGGTAATTATAGTATAGAAATATTGTGTTTCAATTAGCATGTCTCTGGAGTTTGCTAGCATGGGATTGTCATGAATCTCCATGGAAAGGTATGAGAAAAGTTTTTTGGGATTCATAGAGTTCGATGAGTAAAAACCAAATGGAGTAATGAGTTATTTCAATGTCCTCTGTTCGAGAGAAGAGCTGTCTGGAAGCTTTTGGAAGTACTGAAGTACCTGTTCAATGGAGGTTGGTTTGTTTGGGAGAACCCAAAAGAAGAGTTGAGGATAGATTTAGATTGGACATTAGGGAGAAGTTGTTCCCTGTGAGGGTGCCGAGGCGCTAGCACAGGGTGCCCAGAGAAGCTGTGGCTGCCCCATCCCTGGCAGTGTTCAAGGCCAGGTTGGACACAGGGGCTTGGAGCAACCTGCTCTAGTGGAAGGTGTCCCTGTCCGTGGCAGGGGATTGGAACTGTATGAGCTTTAAGGTCCCTCCCAACCCAAACCAGTCTGGGATTTTATGAACTCCATCTAAAACATTGTCTTTAAAAGTACTTCCAGATGTGGTGAGGCCACAAAGTCTTCCAGGTACCTGAAGAGAAAGTGTCAGATTGATGATGCTTGAAATGGAGATTCCCATCACGCCATAAACACAGCACAACAACAGCAACACGAGGTTACTCAAATAATCCTGCAGTGGTGAGGAAATGCCTTTGCAGTGTAGCAGTTTATTCTCTATCATTTCAGTTCTTGACTTCTCCGCTTGGACCAACATACAAAGCAGTGATGGTAGCAGCGGAGAAGTCTCCTTCTTACTTATTTCTGTGAAAATGAGTACATATTGCTCCTAGATTCAAAGTGATACCTGCATTCGAGCTTCTCTGGTGTGCAAATATTCTTACAACATGCATCAGCTGAAAAGAGACAGTTATTAATACTTCAAGCTTAACAGACATGAAAATGTGCCCTTGCTGAAGGATGGATAAACCAATATTGGAAAAACTGTTCAACTTTAGGGTTTTTTGCAAGTGCTTTAACTGCACAGTAAAACAAGAAGAAAGTAGATTCTAATCGAAGCATTTCCATCTTAGTTGTAAACAATTACAGCAATACTTGCATGGATGCCACATTAGAAGAAATTTACTGGATTCCATTCTAATGCAATTAGAGCTAATTTTGTTCTTTAAATGAATAAAAGGTCAGCTAGTAAATCTAGTTTATCTCAAGTCCAGGCTTCAATAAATTGTTTTATTTAATTTGTTGTAAAAGATCTTATCCTTAATGGGCCTGGCTCTTATTGGTTTGCTTGGGTTCTAAAATATTTATGGCCACCTTTTTAGATATGATTTGAATGATATGTCGGAAGGGTTTTTTCACTGGGGGGTTTTTTTCCATTCCAGTGTTATCAAGGTAGATTGCTAACTGAGTTAGAATAGGAAGGAACTAGAGATGCTATCTTCTTAAAAAACAAAACAAAACAGAAACCCACAGCTAGTATAGACTTCTAAATTTTAAGTCATCTGCAAATGATGAGCAGAATTTGGTGCTGTTATTCAGCTGCATCGTAGTTTCTTTTTGTGTCGCTATTTTTCATGCACAGAACTTTTTATAAGCCTGTCTATTGATGAGGTGTTGACATTTCAGCTGCTACCATAGTTGACATAAACTTCAGCTAAAGTATGTGCTGTAATTTTTGATGCTTCTGCTAAATTTATTCGACATTTAAATACAGTTCTTAAGAAAAAACACATGGCTTCTGACATTTGCACCAGACCACAAAGCAGAGTGCCACTCAGTGGTTGCTGTTTCACTGCTTCTGCGACTTAGAAGCAGGATATATATTTACCTTAAAATTTCAGGCCTTTGCTCCAGACTTGTGCTTCATGGTGTCACAGCTCTGCCATCAGCAGAGGAACCTAGAAACCAGGCATAAGAAGGGAACAGACAGGTATTTTAACAGTGTTTAACTTGTAAACTTGACCTACTGCTCTAATGAAGTTGCCGCTTGTCTTAGTTATTTTTAAAGTGAGTAGATATGTGACTTTCTCCAAAAACAAATGTCACACATGCTCAGATATGTGTGTGTCAATAAAAATGTATCTTAAATAACCTGTGGATTGTAAAATAAAATCCTAAAAGGATTAAGGGATAGAAAAATCTTTGTTACCCAGATATTTAATTGACTTCGCTAAAGCTTTTTATCGCTTGGTAGGATATTATCAGTCCAACTGATGTTCGTTTGGAGGCTCACTCGACTGCATGATGTCCCCATGACAAAAGCCGCTAGCAGAGCTAGCTGACATCCTTTGTAGGGAATCTCAAGGGGCAATGTAGACTAAATTATTTTGTGACCAGTAGATATGACCTCTCTATGTAATATTGGTGACCCAGAAGCATACGTTTGGGACTAAAAAGACAGGGGAACCTGTCCTATCGCTTTCTGTTTTATTACACTGAGTTTCAGTGATTGTCCGTCTAAGAATCATGAATCCCAGGCTGGTTTGAGTTGGAAGGGACCTTAAAGCTCATCCAGTTCCAACCCCCTGCCACGGACAGGGACACCTTCCACTAGAGCAGGTTGCTCCATCCCTGTCCAACCTGGCCTTGAACACTGCCAGGGATGGGGCAGCCACAGCTTCTACCATAGTAAGCTGCTCATAGCATTTATTTTTGTAAGTTGTCAAAACAATAACACATCTGAAAAAGTGCAAGCCTGAAAGGAAGTGCAGCTTGAGAAAATCTCCTCAGTGAAGCTATAACTCTACCTGAAACACAGCTGGCCTGTTGGAGGAGTTTATTTCTCATCAATTTATGTGGTTTAAATCATCGCTGTTCCTTGCTCAAGATACGTTAAGTGCAACCACAGTTGGGCAACAGAATTGCAGTAAAACAGTTCTTTATTCATACTTTATAAAATTCTGTAGAACTTTATTATCTGACCTGCAGCATGCAGAGCACCACCAGATTTATTATAGTGTAATGTTCTCCAAAAAAAGATGCCTAAATGATGGATCTTCTATCTGCAACGAGCTTGATTGATGTAAGAGTTGAGCTGCAAACTCTCCAGAGATTGAGTTTTCTTGAGGAAAGCTACACACACACATACACAATCAGACTTTAAATAAGTAATGACACCAAGGGAGGAGAGAAGAAGGTATTAGCAAATCCATTGATAAGCTTTTTATTGATCTAGCTGAACACAAGAAATTGGGCAAGGGCCATGTTGATGTTCCCCTAAGTTCATTGGGGATCTGTAGTTGCTGCTGTAACATGAATATGTATTTTTTTAAGACTGCTTAATCTCCCTGGGAGTTATGAAAAAGAAAGGTAGCTATCTATGATAGGACTTTCCTATTAGCTTCAGTTACACTAGATTCTGCCCTATGTAGCTACCAAGAAAGCATCTTGTTTTTACAGTGCCACCTTTGGTGTCTATTCAAGAGCTTTGACTTCTAATAGGGTTGTTCTTGCATGGAGAAATCAGACCGTGTGAAACTGTTAAATTTTGGTGCAATTTAATGGAGAGCTACTCAGACTTTGATAATTTAGATTACTGTCTTCACAGTGTTTGCACACAATAGCTGAATAATGGGGTTCATTAACCTCCCTGTGTAGGCACATCCCAATTGCTTGCCTCCAGCCTTGCCTCCCTATGTGTGGCTGGGGCGGAAAGGATTGGCTTTTTATTGACTTGTCAAGCCATAGGTTTGCATTACCAGCCAAGTAGCTCATGACCCATTCCATTTATTTCACTGTTTTGTGGTGGGGAAACAGGTAAAGGAATCCTGCTGGAAGCCCCTCCTTCTGCACGTTCGGATGAATAAGAGCAGTGTTTGGAGCAGTTAAGGCACCGTGACCAAATCCTCCCAAAGACGTAATGCAAGCAGCATGGGGCTATTGTGGGACACAGCTGTGGGCGGTGTTGGTTACCCTGTGAGACGTTGCTTATTCAACAGAAAGCTCTGGAGGAGAACTTACTGTGGAATTAAAGAGGAGGGGGAAAAAAGTGATACTTCAAGGAGAAAAACGTAGAAGGGTAAACCACTGTTTGGCAAAATTGAACAGTAGCATCCAGGCAGCAAAAGTCTGTTTATTGCAAGTACTAATGGGTATCCCAATTACCTTACAGTGTAGCCCTTAGCAGAGAAAGGCTGTGTTAACCATGAGCTGACAGAATTAACTCTCTGGGTGTCAATCCCACTTTCGCTGTAAAAGAGCGTGTAATGGTGAAATGATTTCTGATGTGATCAATAGACCACCTAAGTGAGGAGGCAGAGGAATGAAAAACGATCCTGCTCCTCTCCACGGCTGCAGAGGTGTGCTTGAGGAATTTCAGTGATCTTTACAGCTTTCATAAATCTTTGTGTGTACATACACATACCTGCATTTTTCTGTTCTGTGGTCTTTTGAATTGGAAGAGCTGGAGGACTGATTTTCAATGCTGAATGCTGAACGTATTTTAATGAAGATACTGTCTCAGGTATGATTCATATCCCTTTCCCGATGGTTCTTTTTCAGTCTAACGTATTGGCCTCAGTCCTGCACTAAAATCCCCATGTGTGGTCTTGTATCCACCCAAAAGTCTCGTTCACTTCAGTGGAGGTTCCCCAGCCTCTCCCTTGCTGCAGGATTGCAGCTTTTACATGAAAAAAAGTGAGGAATACCATATCCCTTTTACCAAAACAAGTAAATGATCGTTTTTGTTTATATTTCTAGAGGTAATTTAGAAGAGCTTTTTTCTTCTTTGAGTGTTACTCCCAACATCAGATGTAGTCCTTCTCTTTTTTCTTCCTTTTTAATTACTGAAGCCACCCCAGCTAATTATTCATCCTGTTTATGGTAGGTGTTAGGCTGTGGCAAATGCTTTTCATTTTGCTGCTGGCCACATTGAGTGATGACTCCAGAAATGAATCCATAAGAAGGCTTGAGTCATTAGAAAACAAAACAAGTTACTGTGAGATTCTTTGATTTTGCTGCTTATTGCTCAAGAGTAAAGAAGTTGTATATGTATACCACAGTTATAAAGAAAACCTACTTCAGGCAGGTTTAGACATATAAGTGAATGGCTTGTGTAAATGGGCATGAGCAGCTGCCCTTCTCAAGCACTACAGAAACCGATCAAATATGTGTGAAAGATTAGAAAGGCAGATTGGTATTTGTTTGAAAAATAGACTTTGTCTCTATAGAAGATGACTGCAAGAGAGAGGTACTGATTTGCTCGTCTTTGACGGAGCTGCTTCTTTTTAGTCACTGTTCTATTGAAGTTTTTAAACAAAAGTGAGGAAACTGTATAGACCCAAAGATTCATGTTGCATGGGGAGCTGGATGTGAAGAAGAGGAACATAGAGAAATAGCCATTAATAGACACCAAAGCAAAAGATGGTCCTACCTGAATTTAGTAAAGGCGTCCTGTGAGCAGTTGATCTTTAGCTGTGTGAAGCCTCCAAGTTCAGGACTGACCACCTCGCTTGGTTCTTTCAAGACCATATCTCAGTAACAAGCTGGAAATTACAGTTGTAGAGGTTTCTAAACCCATTTTGGCATAATTTTCTGGTAGTTGATAAAATAGACTAATTCCCATTGCACAGGGTAGATGTAGGACTGGTTTATGGGCCACTTTCTAGATCATGCATCCCGTAATGTTTCCCAAAACAAATTACAATAAAGGGCAGTTTTCAGGGAACAAGTAAGAGAACATTTGCAAAGAGCTCATAGGCATAAACATGTTTTACCAGCTTCTGGTTTTGCTGTCAAGAGCTCAGCAGAGGGGATAATGCCAGGTGGTTTTCACATCGAAGCTCTGAGCAGCTTGTTATTGATGATAAGAGAGAAAAGAAGATGAAAGATACCAAGACGCCACGCTACCAGCTCAGTTTTGTTTTGTCAGACTGGCAATGAACCATCCGAAATGTAAGTCAGAATGGTGAGAAAGAATGGGAAGAAGATGTAGGAGTCATCAGCAGAAAGGTACTTGTGGCTGTTGGAAGAAATACTCTGGTGTAATAGATACAGATGCAGAGGGTGGAGGCCAAGAGCAGAACTCTGTTTTACTTAAAATAATGGAAAAATAAACAGTAGAAAACCCGCAGTTCAATTTCAAGAGTATAAATGTCCATAAACCAGAGGATATAGCTAGAAATGTCAGCTGCACTGAAGATCTAATGGATTCAAACATGGTGTTTTCTGCCTGTGGGAACAGGGTGCTTGTAGTGAAATGACTACAGAGTGAATTGCATTAATAACTCCTTCCAAAGAACGTTGGGAATAAACATCGTACCTCAAGGAGAAAAGGACTGTTAGCAAAGAAGTTACATCTCAAGGCAAAAGACTGTGGAGGTGAAGTCAGGTTTGGCAGAAGTCACACTGGGTGAAATGTTGTGAAGGATCTTGAGCAAATAGGAAAAGAAGAAAGAGGACTATGGAAATGAAGACAGGGAGAACACGGAGGACATGAGCCAAGAAGAGAAAGAACACTTTCCTTATGATTCTATGTTCATTCTTCTAAATAATGGAATAAAACACAAAATGGAAGTGAGCCATCCCAACAGGCTTGATTGATAGCAAATCTTTGATAAGCAGCTGATTTTCTAGGTGAGCCTAGTCCAGTTGGCAGTCCCTGTGGGAGACGTGGATGGAAATGCTCATTTTTTGCCATGTGTCTCAGGTATCTGTTTCTACCATCAATGCGGAGAGCAGTTGCCTCCGCTTCCCACTGCAGAATGATTTCTTCTGGACTGGGGAAGCAGTCGCTCGGTGCAGGATCAAACCACTTCCCCTCCAAGGGAAGGTCTCATCTGTGATGGAGAAGAGGTGAGACACTCAAGTGTATGCAGCTGGAATAAAGTTGACATCTGTCCTACTGTTGGAAGAAGGAATGCTTTCTAATGGATGAATAAAAGATGGCAAATTCAAGATGGGTTTCAGGAAAACATTTAATGCTATCACTCAGGACATTCATAGAATCATAGAATCATAGAATGGGGATTCATAGGGAAGGTGGCAGAGACAGGATTGGTAGAGGAGCTGCTCAGCAGTGAGGAACTAGCTCAAAGGAAGATAGCAGTGGAGAGTTGTAAGAGAGTTTATCTAACCAGAGAGGAGGTTACTAGTGAACATGCTCAAGGATGTATTTCAGGACTGGTTGGATTTAATAATTTCATTTAAAATATTGTCACAGAAGGAGGTAGAACACTGATGCCTTTTTCTGGCAGTGAGGTTGAAGGACCATGTCAGTACAAATGAGGATCTGACGAATCTGGAACAAACTGTCTCCCCTTGAGTAGAAGGCAGAAAATGGTATTTAATTCAGTAAAAGACAAATTGCAGTTAAGGCTTTGCCTTTGAAGTGTACCCATAGAAAGTTCAGCCAGAAGTATGGAGCTGATCCATAGGTCTGTCATTACAGCCATCATATGAGAACCTGTTGATAACTTCATCTGAAATACTACGTTCAATTCTTGAAGGCAGTTCAGGAAGGATGAATTGGGAAGAGCAGGTGCAGAGGAGAGCTTGGGGCACGGTTAGTTGGAGCATAGGGGGGTCTGTGTTATGACAGATGATAAGGGAGGAGAGCAACTTCGTGTGTTTAGTCTTGCATGTGAAGAGGTGATATGATTGCTGGCTACAAATACCTCAGGCAAGTAAACATTTTGGAGGGAGAAAGCAATTTAAGCTAAAGAAGAATGTTGGCAGAAAACCAAATGGGACTTAGTTGGCTATGAATGTAGGCTGGAAATCAGAAGAGGTTGTTGTGCCACTGGAGCAGTGAGATCCTGGAACAGGGTAATGGTGGAGACAAAAAGATAAGCAGATCAATAAACTTGTGAATGGGACTAGGTGACATGGTGCCTGTGAATTTACTAGACTCACTTGCCCAGAAGGGATGTTTGTGAGGTTTTGCCATAGTGATGAGATGGAGAATAGGCTGTTGAGCTCCACGTGCACCACTGAAGGTCAGCAACATGGAAGTTGTGCCATTTGTATGAGACCAGGCACTGGCCACAGAAATCATATATAGGAATAAGTGTTCAAAGTTCATTTTTCGTGATAGAGAAGAATATCACATTTCAGCCAACTTATCAAGTTAATTATTTATATCTTCTTTACATTTCAAGTGTAAGTACTGCAGCACTTGCAAAATTGCCAGGGGCTCCACTGGAGGTTTGATGCATTTTGGCTCTCTGCAAATGCACGAGTATGGTCACAGTGCGTATTTCTGGAGCTCGTATTTGCCAATACGACTTGTTTGCACAGAATAAGATACTCAGCAGGGCATAAGAGATAAAAACTTAAATTTCCCTTTCTAAAAGTAATATGGGAATTAGCCTACATTACGCAGCTTAAATTACACTGATTCTGCTCCAGGCTTGGAATAAAATTTTCAGAATACTTCTAATCTGTGAGCAATCTAAACCATATGGAAATCTTCTGAATTCTCCTGGGTGGTTTTGACACTCTACCCATCGGTCTTAGAGTATTTAGGGGTTTTTTCTGGTGCAACAATCTCAGTTCCAGGTGTGAGATTCTTCCAGGTGTGAGTAATAAAATAGTTACGCTGCTTAATTTTCTGGCATCGAGGAACTTATATCAATAAGGGAACAGGAATACTAATAGATAATAATATCCAAGTGAGTTTTACTAGTTTTGCTTATGTCAGTGCAGTTGATGGTGTGACTTTCTGATGTACAAAGACCCCTGTAGCTCCTTGCTTGAAAATGGGTCATAGGTTCCTTAAAGAATTAGGACTTTTCAATTTGTTTTCCTTTGGGCAGAGAAACAGCTTCTATGGAGCTCTGCCTCTGAGAAACAAAGATTGCTGTGAGTTTTTACGAGACCTTTCGAAGCCCTGATACAGCGGGTTTTTGGAGCTCATCACCCGTAGCAATCATTCAGTCCTGTGGCTCATATCCTATTTTTGAAAAGCCATTTCCTTTCGGTGCACATGTCTTTCCTCTGTGTTTATATGAAGCAGTCAATGAGGCTTTCAGCTGTAAGGATCAGAATGAAATCAAATAAATTACTTCCAAAGATAGGAAACCATCTCACACCTCCGAGCCTCATTTTGCTCCAGATGTAGCGTGTTACAGGTCATGCCAGTTAGAGCTGATTATAAACCAACTGACCTGTTGTGACACTTTGAAATCTTGGCAGAATTTGCACTTTACTTGCAAGCCAACACTTCATTTTCATCCTGTTTGGGTTTGGATCTGTAGCTGTGAATGGGGTGATTCATGGAATCCCAGACTGGTTTGGGTTGGAAGGGAGCTTAAAGCTCATCCAGCTCCAACCACCTGCCACGGGCAGGGACATGTTCCACTAGAGCAGGTTGCTCCAAGCCCTGTCCAACCAGGCCATGATAGAGTCTTTTCTATCTTGATGATTGTCCCAGAGTGATGATTAAAATGGGGTTTTATTCACTCTACCATTATGAAGAGGTGTACTGATACTTGTGTTCAGTTATAAGTAAGATGAGGTTCTGTAAGAATTACAGTTCCTGATAGCATTTAAAAAGAAATCTGTAGTGAATTTAGGTCGGATACAACCAGATACACAGTGTTTACCTTCTCTTTTTCTTTTGTAAAGGGAGTGGTAACCTTTAGTTATGATTTATGGAGGCTCTTATTACCACATCTATTCCAGGGGTTTTCTCACACCACTTCATTCTGGAGGAACTATTTTAACTCAAAAGCATTTAATTGACTTTTTACCTTCCAATGTAGAACATGTTTGTGATACATTGCCAGGCAAGCAGCTTGCAGAGGAGTGTAATCCTTGTGTCAGGACTCCGAGTGGTGGTTGATGTTCATTCGTGTTTGATTACTCCAAAAAATATTAATCCAGCCTCGGTTTTAGAGGTCTTGGATTAGGGTGGGGAAGAAGGTGAAATTTTGTGTTATTTAGTGTTGCACTTGCAGACTAATATATACAAGTGCTGATTTTGGAAGCATATGAAAAACATGTTTGGAAAAGAAGGCAATGAAATTTGTATGGTTATGTGCAAATGTAGAGTTTAAATCCTAGCAAGAACCTAGGTACCAGGTGGATCGAAGCTCTGCAGTATTGAGTACAGCCTACTTGCAGTATGCTTTGTGCCTCACTTCTCCTGTCTATAAAACAGAGCTCATAAATCTTGCCATCATTTACATAGTGTTTTGATACCAGGTTTCTCTTCCAAGTCTGAAGTAACATTAATTATTAGTCGTGGGACTGCTATTTCCCTTTGATTTCTCCCCACCTCCATATTGCCGCGTATGCAGCCCCTTCTTCAGGAGAGAGGACAGGCTAAACCACCCTCGCTGAGATTACTCCATCACCTCTAATGGTGTAGCACAAAGCCATTCATTTCTCCACTCTGGAGTCTGAAGTCTCTGAACTTCATTAGCCCAAGGGAGTGGTAGGCCCAAGCGTGCTCCGAAATGCCGATCTCCTGTTTTGATAACTGAGCTCTAAAATCAAGATAAACAAGCTGCCCTATATACTGAACATGTCCTAATTGCACACTTGAAGCAAACCAGCCAATCAATGAGTGTGTGTCGCCCACTAATGAATATTTGTAGTTTTGGAAGATTTCATATGTGGTATTCCTTGTAGCTCCTGCAGTTATTAGCAGAGTGGCTCCGAAGACCCTGTTCGGGAGGAGAACCTGGCTTTATCTAGACCAAGAAACTGTGTAATTTAATTTCATATGTTAGCTGGGCATGGCCACTCTTATTCAAATTGTATTAGCTAATACTTCTTTAAAACTGTTTACACTGTGTGCAGAGTTGTGTTTAAAATCCTATTAGCTAATACATTTCCTAGTCTAGACTTGGGGAGGGTTGACTCCCTGAAGAACTCGTAGCAGGACTTTGTTTACTTGAAGGGGGTACAAGAGGGAAAGAAAGGGTAATGATGTTTGAAACTGTCCAAATGACTTCTGCTGTGCCAAATATTTTGCTGTCTGTCCCCCCCCTTGCTTTTATAATTGCTAAGATTCTTTATTGAGAGGTGGCTCTCAAGTCATGAGGATGACTTTGCAAGCCATGGGAGTATTGCCACCAACAAGGTCTTAGGCATTCAGCGCTGGGAGCCAGGGCTCTCTGTGGGAGCAGTGGAAGGAGGAAGGCACGGAAGAAGCATCTGAGTTGGGTGGCAGAGCCCCAGAGAGCCACATACTAAGGCTTTCATTGAACCAGAAGCACATCATGGACATTCAAGAGCCAGAGAAAACTTTTCTTGGTCGGAGGTATCAGTGGGTTTTCAGATGTAGCCCACTAACAGGAGAAAGAGGCTGGGTTTCATGTGTAGGTTGCACCCACATAGGCCTGCTAGTAGGACTTCCTTCCTTCTGCAAGTCACAGACAACGTAAATGACGAGTCCTTTGCTTTGACTCACAGTCTAGCACCTTACTGACACACATAAAGAGCCTCGGCTCACAGATTAGGTACGTGAAGTGATTACTAGAACATCAAGTGCTGTGAATGGCTTCAGTGTTGCTGATGGAAAATCATCTAACACCTTCTAGATTCTGCTCCACTCTAAGCTTCTAAACTTCCTTGGTTTTGGTTATTTTCCCCTAGCCACTCAAAGTAGGTCTCAGAAGGTAGGTATGATGCTACAGTTGCCACATTAAGGAGGAATATCAAACCCATCACTCTGTGTCCTTTTACTAACTCTGTTTTTATTATAACTAGTTCTGATTTAGTAGTGCAAGTGGCATATCTCGAGAGAAAAACACTATTATCTCAGCCAAGCATTAAATACTTTATAATTCCAAGCCTTTCTCAAATGATGGCTTGGATTATTGACTTGAAATGCAGACAGTGTCTCCAATCATAGTGATACTGCCTTTTGAATATCATAATAGAGTTTCACTAAACTCTAAAGTTGAATGTAAAGTTCCCATTGGAGAAGTCAAGCATTTGACTTCCCTGGTTCTCAGGAGTTGTTGCAATTGGATTTTTGTCATGGTTTTCCTACTGAAGTCTCTGGGTTTTTTTCTTTCTTAAGCTATCCTCCTCTCTGGAATGTCTAACCTTTCTTTAAACGCCTTCTTCATACAGTCCCATCACAAATCAATTGCACTCCCACACTTACCATTCAAATATAAATAAATTAGTTAAATGATTTACCAAAATGTAGTAAAACAAATAGACCTATCCTGTGTTTTGGGTTTTTTGGGGTTTTTTTCTCTTGTTTTCTAAAACATCCTTTTCCTTCTCTTCAAGTTTTTAATCTAGAGCCTTAGAGTAAGGGCTTTTTCTGCCTTGTTAAGTTGCATGCACACCAGTAACACTGTGTATCAACATCATTAATAAACGTTGGGTCCTCTATGTATCCCCCTTCCTGGGCAAGATTATTCTATACTGTGTATTTACTAGAGCTACATCCTGTCTACTTCAGCTACTCGAGTAAGTAGCAATATTTTAACTGCTGAGTATATAGTGTGCGTCATTTATTTGTCCTGACTAGATCCACTGCTGATTTCATAAACATTTGGGGAAAGAAATACCAAACCAGCAAATATTTGGAGAACCCCCTAATGTAGGATCTTAAGAGGATGATATCGTCTCTCAGCTTGAAGATTAAAATCAGTGCTGTTCACAGCTGATTAACTTTCCTTTCTAATATTTCCCACAAACTGAGCTAATGTAATAAAACTTAACGAAACAAGGTTTAGTAAAGCCACAAAGAATATTTGGATGACAGAGAGCTATAGAATGGTTCAGGCTGTCCTGGTGTTCACTTTGTAAAGGCTCTGTGCTTTATCCTGTCCAATGGATGGGTGTAGCAATGCAGCAGTCCTTGTGTTGGGTTGAAACAGTCCCTGATGACTTAAAGATGATGTGAATTAGCTGCATTATAGTTTCTTTATATTTAGTTGGTGATCAGTCGTTGCTTTCTTTCCCATCAACTCTAACAACTCTCATTTTTGGTCCTACAGAGTCATCAGCAAGGTGGTGCCAGCTCCAGAGGCCAAACCTGCTACTCCCGTGAACCGGCCCAAAACTCCTCCACCCGTTCCATCACCAGTACCAGCTCCTGTTCATGTCACACCTCCTCCAGCTCCAGCTCCTCCTCCTCCACAAGCCACCGTCTCACCAGTCCTGATCCCACCGCCCTCTCCAGCCGTCTCGGCGGCAGGAGGCTCCAAAGCTCCGGTTAGGAGCGTGGTGACCGAGACCGTCAGTACTTATGTGGTAGGTTACACACGCTGCTGTGTTTGTCCCAGTGCCAGTGACATTCCTCTCTTGAGTTGTTGAGCTCCTGGGTGACTCATCACCTCAGACTGATGGTACCTCGTGATGCTCCTCTCCTTTAAGCCACTCTTTATCCAGCCCTTGCTTCCATGCACATGTTTTGAGGGGTTAATAACCATTAAAACACTGCTACTTGGACTGATTTTTTCCTTTGTTCCCAGTTTAATGTTTAAGTTTCTATACATCCAGTTATATCCCACTTGGTGTTTTCTGCTCACTGAGTTAGAGCATTTATTTTTGAAGGTGGAAATGTTTTTATATAGATGCTTTCATAAGCACTGAATTGAAACCTCAAATGTCAAACTCGCCATAGATTTTGCTGTCAGTCAGGTAAAGTACAAAACCTCGTACAACATCAAGAATTTGACTTAGCCCTCATTTGAAATGTGTAGAGTCCACAAATCTCTTTTCTGCCTTCCTCGACATACAGAAATTGCAGATGTTTGTGCACCTCAGGAAGGCTGTAGGTGGTTCATTAGTCTGCAGTTCATTCATCTGTTTGACATATGCTCTGAACGTGGCCTCTGTCTGGTGGCATTAAGACTTCTCTGTTCTTTTAGAGAAGTCTCCCATCGAACATGGTGTAGGAACTACATTCTCTAACAGCACATGGACATACCTTCAGGCAGAAAATTTCTGCATTAGGTGCAATGTAAAAAGGAAGTCCTGACCATTCCTGAGCACTCAAGAGCAGCATATACCATTAACAGTAGCAGCATCATTATCCTCCCTGTCCTGGCCAAATTCCAGCATGGTTGGTCACACCTTGCTCATCTGTAGTGGTAGCACTTTAAAAACTTACCATTTAAAACACCTAAAACTTGCTTTTATTATAGTTTCCTATGCTTTAATTGCAACATATCATGATATTTCTCTTTTTTTTTTTAATCCCTGTTTTTATAATGATTCCTAATGTAAATCTACCCTGCTCTTTCTAATGGAAAAAGTGCTCTTCCCTGCTGGGCTTAAACTGTTATATATCATGTTACTGGTCTCTATTTAAACAACTGCTACATTTCACTCCTGAGTTACTTACAGCACTAGACCTCACATGGGCTGTGCATATCTTCAGGGTGTAGGATACACATCCTCACCTTCTGTGTCACAGGTATAAATACAGTGAAACTCTTATGTATTAAGCTTGGAAATTCACTCTAAAAGAGAAACATTTCCAGAATACTGCACTACATCCCATTTTCTTCAGTAAAGCAAATAATTGAAGAGATTATGTTAGTTTAAAGAAGGAAATCCTAGAACTTTGCCTGGGTACTTCTGGTGGTAACACGCTTACGGAGAATTCAAAGGACATGTAGGCTCCAGGTTATTCCTTTCTTTTGCAGCATTATAGTTGAAACCAGGGGTTTACTGCATTAGGCTCCAACTGTGTGCACAGGCAGAGAGACTCCTGATATGAGACATTTATAACTCCAAAAGCTGAGAGAGAGGTTGGGGAATAATTACTAACTATTAGCCTCTTGTATGAAGGGAATTCAGGACACAGAATGACGAAATGGCTTTCCCTAGGTCACACGGGAAAGCTCTTCCAGAGATAAGATTGGAGCCAGTGTGACAGAGGTGTGCAACTTCCTTCTGCAGGGGAGGACAGGAGGATGATTTTGTAGTTTAGAAGGAAGAAAGAAAGGATGTGGGATCTCCCTGTAGGATAGCATCTCACTCAGCGTGCTCTGATCATTAACTCTCAGTGGTTTGTACTAAAATAGCACTCAGCAATCACACACCGTCCCTCCTTCCACGACCCTTGGCTCACTAGGGAATGAGAAGTGATGCAATACTTTTAACATCCTCATTCAGCAGTTTGGGAAAGTTAGAGTATATCTCTTCAATGAGACATCAGGCAGTGCTGCCTGCACCCAGCACCACCAGTGCCTGTGCTGGAGGATGGACGATTGTGTGGGTGCATCCAAGTTGCTCAAGTAGGTGGTGAAGGGCTGTAGCTGTCAGACCAACAGCCCCTACCACAGCCCAGCATCTGCTCCTGCCCAGCAGCATCACCCCACAGCAATGACTGCAAACCTCTTCACACCAAGCACAGCAGATGCTTCTCTGCCGACTTAAAATGACTTTGCAGATGTGAGATTAGATCATAGAATCATAGAATGGTTTGGGTTGGAAGGGACCTTAGAGCTCATCCAGTCCCAAGCCCCTGCCACGGGCAGGGACACCTTCCACTAGAGCAGGTTGCTCCAAGCCCCTGTGTCCAACCTGGCCTTGAACACTGCCAGGGATGGGGCAGCCACAGCTTCTCTGGGCACCCTGTGCCAGCGCCTCAGCACCCTCACAGTGATTGGCACCTAAAGGTATTGCAAGCCTGCTCTGAGGTCTCCCCCGGAGCCTTCTCTTCTCCAGGCTGAGCAAGCCCAGCTCTCTCAGCCTGTCACCACAGGAGAGGTGCTCCAGCCCTCTCCTCATCTTCATGACCCCCCTCTAGACTCATTCAAGCAGATAGGAATGATTATTGCAATCAATTAGCTTTAAAATCATGATGTAAACATAAAATAGAAATCATAAAGCTCTGAATATGCTAAATCCAGTAAGCAGCTGCCTCATGCTGTAAATGATCTGCCTTTCTTGTTTCCTTTACCCTTTAGTGAATTGTACTGCGACAAAAATGTCATCGGGGGAATGGAAAGTTACTCAGTAACAACTTTTTTTATATCCTGATCTTATCAGCTAGTTGAAGTTGAAGACTTTGGCTAATAAGTAATACAGCAATGTATACACATGGCACTGTATGTTTTACATGTATATAAGCTGTTATCTTACACAGAAGGCTGCCGGTGCTCGCTCTTGCCATTAGCAGGGTAGAATTTTAAGAGTCACCATAGTATAGAGAGAGAAGGAATTGTGTCCTTAAGCCCTGGCTGCTGTATGTGACTGTAACTGGCTTTACTGGTTTATGGGACAATAGAGAAAAATGCATGCTTTTGTCATGTACAGCATAGGAAAATCAATTGAAACATCACTCCAAGCACTTCTGATCAGAGAATCCGTAACAGCGGCAGCCACCGAATAGCTGTTTCAGAGAAGCAAGAATTGTATTAATTATTAAATATCAATTTTACTGCCTGCTTAGCCCTGAAAACCAACTGACTTCCCTTTTCTTTGCACCAGATCCGAGACGAGTGGGGTAACCAGATCTGGATCTGTCCTGGCTGTAACAAGCCAGATGATGGCAGTCCAATGATAGGTTGTGATGACTGCGACGATTGGTATCACTGGTAAGTTGCTCATCCCTCCTCTTCTGCTGTTCCTCAGCAGATTGGGGCTCTATTATTAAAAACCCTTCTTTTTTATGTAATGGTTTGTGACGCCAGGAATATTTAAATGCTTTTAATGTGTCCAATTTAATCATCTGGGAGATATTTTTATCTCTGTGTCTCTGGAATTTGAAGCAGCAGATTGTAAGCTGTGAAGGAGAGTTACTTTTTAATTAATGGGCATTTGGTTTGGAAACTGCTGGGAAATATTGCTGATTCCGGTAATTCTGTGAGAACTCCAGGATTATGAGCATAGTGTATACAGAGAGACATTTCAAATTATGAAGCATTGTATGAACAGTAATATAAATGTCAGCTCCCATAAAAGGGTTGGAGGGAATTAATCACTTTTTTAGGCATTCTCTTAAACAGCTACATAAAATCAAGAGTTTTGCTGCAGATGTGTTAAAGAAGCCTTTGATATTATTTTAAATCTAGCCTATTATACCTGAAAGTGCACTTTTATTTTCTAGTAAAATATCATTTCTTATCCGAGTGTCCTTTCGATATTTGTTTGTTTCAAAGCAAGTGTGGTTTTAGGTTTCTGTTCGATCATGAAGATAATGATAATATAATTTCTATATTAATTTGAATTAATATAGCTCAAATTACTTTGAATTAACATGTCTCCCACTGAAAAGTTTCATTTCTTTGGGTAAGAAACAAAAGCAACGTTACTCCACTGAGGTGATGCTCTGTTTTCCCATCCTTCGCAGGCCTTGCGTCGGGATTACGACTGCACCCCCAGAAGAGATACAATGGTTCTGCTCCAAGTGTGCCAACAAAAAGAAGGATAAGAAACACAAGAAGAGGAAGCACAGGGCACACTGAAGACTCTACAGTGGACCGAAGTCGTGTGGTCGCCGCGGCACCTTCTGCCCTGACTCCGCTGCAGGGGGGGAATCCAGCCGGCTCCTGTCCCACCCTCCGTCACCGGCTGTCAGGGTTATGACTCTGGAGTGAATCAGGGGTGAGGAGATGCTCTCCATCAGGGGCTATTGCGTTTCACAGACCATCCGAGCCCAGGGGGTTGGATTTTGGTACATTCTGATGCTGTCTTTCACCTACCGAGGCTAATTTGCACAGGGTGACATGAAGACTTCGGTACTTCATGGTCCCGCTCCCGCTCCTGTGGCTCGGCAGCAACAAAGAGGAATGTTGTAAATACAGATACCTGCCCTATTCCTTCTCGATTTGTTCTTAATCCCTCTTGAACCTTTGCAGCAAGGTGCTGAGAGGAGGAGAAAATGTAAATTTGCAGTAAGTTGTAAACTGAGACGACCTTCTGGAATGATTTCTGTAGTCTGGATACAGTTCAGCCTCGACTCCTGCTGAGCCAGATAATCATAACGCCGAAATAAAAGAGTGGCTGGTAAATATTTTTGTGACGAGAATATATGAAGCTTTTTTCCCTTGATTTTTAGTACTAACATAAAATAAAACACGTTCAAGCTTTTGTGATATATCTTCTATTTTTTAAAAAGGAAAAAACAAAGTTTCTATTGTGTCAGGTTTTTTTTTTTTTCCTTCCGTGTGAATTGATTTCCGTGGACCTGTAATATATTTTATACTTTGGTTTTTTGGGGAGGGGGGGTTTTGGTTTTTTAGTCTTTGTCAATGTACCTTTTCATTGCTTGTACATTTCATTGGTGTGTAAAAACACTTCCCATTAAAAGACGTTCACACGTGTAAATACCTGATATTTATAAAGTAATTCTGGGGTGGGGTGTTTTGTTTTTTTTTTTTTGTAATTATTATTTTTTTAGGGCTTTTTACCTTCATTTGCCCCAGAAAACCAACCTTGCAGCTATTTAAAAGCCCGGGTGACATCCGCCTGCCCCTATGGCGTTAAGGGATTGGTGAGATCTGCCCCAGTGGTGCGTGCGCGAGGAGTCGGCCAGCACCATAATTAGGCCTCGATTCAGACACTTAAACATGTGGTAACTTCTTAAGAAGTGAGTAATCCTGTTGCCTTCAAGGAGCCTGTTCCCACACTTCGTTATACATGTGCTTTAATGCCTTCTGAATTGAGAGCTTAGGCCAGGGGGCTCTGCGCCTCGAATGGGAGCTACGGTGTGTTGATCTGTAGCTGGAACTGAGCTTTTTTACTTTCTTCTTTTCTTTTAACAAGTGGTAGCGAGTTTGCCAAAACCATCGGGCTTGTGTTTAGATGGAGGAGATGCAGAATGTGTCCCTCTGCCTTGTGTATCCCCTTGGAAAGACCAGAAAAGTGAATACAAGTTGTATTCCCCATTGAAAATGAGGGGAGGGGAATTGCAGAGATAAAAAAGTCAGTATTAAATGTTGTAGTGCAATAGTTCTGAGAGCTAAAGAAAATATAAGGACAAATCTGGAAAACAAAAATGACACCTTTTGTTTCCAAAGGGATTTTAGACTTCGTTGGTTCATTTGGGGATATTTCTACTTCAAAGCCACCCAGTGAGAAACAGCTGATGTTTGAGACTCTGACCCTTCAACCTGTTGCACAGATATTAAGAGTTATTTTCTAAATGCATCCAAATTGATATTAATGGGAATGAATCAGTCGTGTTTTTAAAAGTACCAGTTTAGGCAGGGAAATGAGGCTTTGCTGATAGAACTGTTAAATTGCAAATCAGTGGAGATACGGATGAAATTGGTTTATTAAAAGTGCACTGTTACCTTCTTTGTTCAATGCCACCTCATTTATAGTCCGTCCCCGCTAATTACCAGTCTTGGGTTTGATTTTTGCCTTTAATTTCGTTTTGAATTGTTGGATGTTGCAAACCTGATCCTTGGTTGGCTTTATTTTTCCCACGTGTAATGTGCAGACGTACGAAATACACAGTCTTTGGTCCTTTCTGGTTGCAATAATAAAAGAACTAGCTTTTGGTAAGTCGTTTATCCATTTTCCTCCTCCCCTCCATTAATCAGACCTTCTCACATGGAATCAACACCATTATTCAAGGTGCCACGGGAGGGCTGAACTCGGCCCGTTGGCCCTTCAGCTATTTCTATGCATGCTTGAGCGTCGCTGCCGCCGGGTTGGTTTCCTACCCTGGGGTTTATGATTTTATAAATGACCCCTGTGGCAATAAAAACCCCAAAACATCATTTTCAGGAGGCTTGTGTGGCTGACGGGCTTAATAACAGGAGAAGGGGCCCTTCACCTCCGGGTCATCGGTTTGAAGCCAGCCTTGCCCTGTAGCAGTGCAGAGCCTGCCTCCCCTTTCACTTACACCGCAGTGTGTGTCAGGAATCCGTGGTATAAAAGAATCATTGGCTTCCAGAAGTAGTTACCTGCGTGGCATGGACCTTCCTTACAACCCCTTGTACCACCCAAGGCTGAGCAAGCCCACTGCTCCCCCAGATGGTTGTATTTGCTGCCGTAACTTCATGGGTTGTGTTTCTTCTCCATGAACTCTGCCAGAGTTAAGGCTGCTCCCTTGGTTGACCACTTGATTCTTACGTTTGGGCATTCGTGTTGCTCTGAAGCCTTTTATATATGGGTTTTGGTCACCACCATCCATGGGAAGAGGGCACGGTGGGTGGATTGCCACTTGGTTTTCTCGTTAGATGTCATAGGAGAGAATCAGTGTCTCTGGTTTTCCTGCCTCGGAGGGCAGCTTCATCCAAGAGGAAAGTGAGTTGTGAGCATGGACAGTTGGAGCAGAACTGGCTAGAAGGTTAGAGAGTGGGTTTTTAGTGAGAAGACAACTCACCATCTGCCCACACCATAAAGAGAAGACAAGATACAATTACCCCCTTTCCTGCTGCACCACACATAGTGGATTTAAGCCGTACAGTGAGTCCTGGTAGTAAATAATCCAGAAAAGAGCGTAAAAGCCATTCCGTGAGAAAAGCTTGTTGAATCCTGCCTCTACTCCGGGGCCAGATGATTATCTGGAGTCAGTTGGGAGTCAGTCGGAGCTGTGTCAGTTTACAGCAGCCGGCATCGGAGCTGGGGAGCAGCTCTGTTCGTTGGGAAATCAGGTGGGGGTTTTTCCTCTTTATCCTTTTTACCCTCCTTTAGGGCAGCCTGTGCCTGCAGGTCGCTGTGGAAAACAGCAGTGCTGCGTGCTTGCACGTCCTGAGGTGATATTGCCATGTGTTAATGAATTTCGCACCCAGGAAAATACATGTTGTTGAGACAGAAGCACAACGCTCACAAGTGGAAGAAACTGATTTTTATTGGAGGACAGAGGTGGAAACGCAGAGCATCCATCCCTGGAGTAATGGGGATGCAGTTTTCCCGAGATAATCTTCTTTCAGGGCTGTATGTCGTGCTCATGGCATCATTTCTCTGCTTGACAAGGTGTTTCTCCTCTGAAGGTGTCCGCAGCTAAGTACAGTGAGGATCTTTATGCTCCGCAACTGATTTGTGATTCCAAATGTCCTGGAAGAGAAAGGGAATAAAAAACTCCCCTGAATCGGAGGGTATCAGAGCCTGCTGACTTTGTCTGGGCTTTCCAGAGATAAAATATAGTGTATTACTTCACTGTATCACCTAAACCTTCTTTGTTCTCCTTTCAATAGGACGATTAAACAAAGACCTACTAACCAAATTAAAGTATAAAATGAACGCTGAGATATGGAAACCTTGCCAGGAAGAATGTTAATGAATGAAGTTCACTAAAGGCATGCTGGCTAAGTTTTCAATACAAATAGTTTTATGGCCAATCTCTTTTAGATCATAGCAGTTTTTCTTTAGAAGCTTTAAGTCTCAAAAGTAGATGAGTTTCCTTCACCGGGGAATGAATTAGATAATGCTCTGAATAAACTCCCTCTTCGCGCTCTTGTCACTCACGCTGCTTAGGAAACTCTTCCCTTCTGGGGACTTTCGGATCAGCCGTAACCTCAAAAGTAGAAAGCTGCTATTAATCCACGTGTGCTCTATGGCAGAGGAGGCTGTAACGGGAGATTTACGTCCAGCAAACAGCTTGTACCTGGCTGATGTGAGCAGGAGCTCACACATAAACGTGAGCTATGGCAGCTGGTCCTGGAGTGCTTCCCTCAAGGTGCTGTTTATGGTTTGGGAGGACAGACCTTTTAGCAAGGCCTGTTGTGATAAGACAAGAGGTAATGGTGTTAGACTAAAAGAGGCGAGATTTAGACTAGATTTAAGGCAGAAGCTCTTCCCTGTGAGGGTGCTGAGGCGCTGGCACAGGGTGCCCAGAGAAGCTGTGGCTGCCCCATCCCTGGGGCCTCTGCTTAGCTGTGTACAGGCAGCCTTCAGCTTTCTTCCTTCAAGCTGGTCCGTCTCCATCTATGGGACTGGGCACTGTTTGCTGTGGATTCTTTTAATTTGGCTTCAAATTAAAAGAAATATTTCTTTCTTTTTCCTTCTGCAGAAATAAATTGGGAAAAAAAGGACAAGGAATAGCATGTAAATTACCTGTTTTTAATTGAGATGTCATTTACAGCTCTTTTCTAATAAGTGCTGTTAAGAATTGTCATCTGAGGGGTATACATCTGCTCGTTGTTGTCCACGTGGTAACCACTGCATATATTCAAAAGGAGAAACATCATCTCTTTGTCAGGAAAGCTGGACACTTCTCAGCTCTGCCGTGGCTTTACTGGTGCCTTTGGGCACGGGATCAGTGCGTGCCCCAGTTTCCATCCACGGAGGAGGATAACGTTTCCTGCTCTGGCAGCTCTGCTTCGGCCTTGGACCCGGGCGATGTGAAGCTTGTAAAGACAGCCCAAACCTTCCCACGGGTTAAATAACCAGAATAACACTCTTCACACGGGGTGGATAAAGCTGCTCCTCCACTGAGCCTTTCTCTGCACCTCTGCTCTTGGGTTTGCATTGAGGTTGGGAGCTGGAAACCATCTACCCCACTCCTGAACCAGGCAGATCCTTTGGCTTTGCAAGTTTCAGTTGACCCTCTTCCAACATCAATCCAACCCTCTTTTCACCCACTGATTTTGAGCCTTTCTGTGAAAGCAACCTGGCTGGGCTCACATTGAGGCTTTATTTTACTCCTAACTCCTGGGGTTTTTTTGCTTCCAGGGATATCTGGTGGGGTTTTATCTGAGAAACAGCTTCTTGCTTAAAATTACTTCAGGGACATCAAAATACACGTCTCATAATTCATACAATAGCTGCCTTCTCTGGGCTTCGTGGGCTGTGAAATATCTGAGTTAGTGCTTGGAGTGGGCACGTACTAAGGTGCTGAGGATGAAGTGATGCTGTTGTTCTCTATATTTTCTGTAAAGACAGTTGCTCAGTCAAGCCCAAAATCCAGGCCTTTGCCTCAGTATCTCATAACCCAGCCCAGCCATTAGCTCTTAGTGCCACCTGCTTTCTAAAAGGCTGGGTTTGCAGTGCTCAGGAGGAAGCACATCCCTTCAGCCCTCCCTGGTTAAATGCTGCATCTCTTTGGCTTCAGGATTGCTTTGGCCTGGCAAGAAAAGAAGAGTTTCCCAAAGCAAGGATGTTCAGCAGGTTTGCGCTGAGGATCCCACTGAAGGTGTCATAGCTATCTAACACGTGAGGTGATGTTTAGGGAACATAACCGTGATGTAAAAGTCTTGAGCAATGTCTTGCATGCAAAGTCTTGACCAATAGAGTCCCTTGGAGATCATAGAACCATAGAATCATGGAATGATTTGTGTTGGAGGGGACCTTAAAGCTCATCCAGTTCCAACCCCCTGCCACGGGCAGGGACACCTTCCACTAGAGCAGGTTGCTCCAAGCCCCTGTGTCCAACCTGGCCTTGAACACTGCCAGGGATGGGGCAGCCACAGCTTCTCTAGACAACCAGTGCTAGGGCCTCACCACCCTCACATCTAATCATCGTGGGATATTTTCATTCATTTTGAGAGGCTTGGATGGGAACAGGGTGAAAGCAGAGGGTGAAACTCTATGAACTACTGAGAAAACACACAGTTTGAGTACATGTATTTGTCCAGTGCTAAAACAAGTCGATTCCACCTTCACCCCTCATCGCCTGCTTTGCAGGCTTTGGAGTTCATCATTAGCCCAGTACAGGTCCAGCTCATCTCTTTGGAATCTTTGGGTTATTCAGAGTTAAAATAGGTGCAGTTTGCAACTTCTTGCAAGCACATCCAAGGGCAGATCTGCTGTTGCTAACGATGGTTAGGCCTAAGGAGAGCTTTTGGCAGGTATCAAATCCTCCTCTCAAGCCAAGAAGTTCCCACTACTAGAGAGCAACGCCATGGTCTACTTAAGTTTTGTAAGCCCTTAATGAGTCACTTGATATCAGCCAGATCAGTTCACTTACATGGAAAGGGCTCCTATTTCTCCTGGTGGCGTTGACTTCGGTGTGTAGAGCAGGGGAGCGCGGGGCTCCGGTGACTGATCCTTCCTACACCCGCTTGCACAAGGGGTACGGCAGCGTGATGGACTCATCTCGGATTCCTTCGGGAGGTGGTGACAGAGCTCCACCTTAATGAGTTCATCGCCCTGCCAGCATTCTTCCCACACCCTGGTGCCCATGTTGGCAAAGCTACACTGGAAAACGCTCCCTGGGCTTTTAACAGGCTACAGATATCGGGGTGCAGCCTCAGTCCTCATCGGTTGATGGTCCGGTTGTGTTTACAAGCTGTACCTACCAAGCATGATGGTTTGGTGCTGTGTGATGGGGAGATGCAGGGGGACCAGATTAATTGCCAGGGCTCCCATTAGGCCCAGTTTTGTACCAGTGTACAGGTGGGTGGAAGGAGGAGCTGGTGCCTTAGCCCGTGCCTGAGGCTCTGGTGTGTGTTATACCAGCTCTGTTTACTAAAGCCATGCTCAAACAGCTGCGGAGCTGCATCATGTCCTTGTTTTTCTTCTCGTTTCTGGATAGCAAGCACTGGTCATGGAGTTAACACTTACCAAAGAGCATTACTCAGAGTTCTGGTATGAATCCAGCCTTGGATGCACACGTTGCAAAATAGTTTCAGAGCTGAGCATGCTCTTGGCATTGCCACCCCTGAGGTACTCCAGTTTTCTGCAGTGACTTAGTAATTTAGCTGTTTATCTCCGCTTTGAGTTATCCTTATCTCCATCAGAAGTGTCCTGCTGCTCGCAATGGGTCCCTCACTTTTACTTGTCTGACACTGCATGCACCCTCTGTGCAAGACAAGTGCCTGTTGTCACCTTATGGAGATACATCTTCCACGCCTCTGGCATCCAGGAGCATGGGAGCTGCTGGAGATCAGACCTTTGCAGATAGCAATCTGCTTCTTCCCTGCTGGAAACGCACTCTCCAGCTGGGGAACACAATTAATCACTATTTATCATAATATAATAATTAATAATTTATAACTTAAGACATAAGGCGACCTCCCAAGACATCTAGTCAAATCCAAGTCCCACCATGCCATTTCTATCCTTGCATGCGTTTGGGCACAGTGGGTGAGTGTCCCCAGCCATCACTGGGAAAGGGTAATAAAACCAGATTACTATTTAGCGTGGATATTAGTTTAATGGTTTAAGGACTCCAAAGCTGTGGTAGTTCCCATCAGATGTGCTTAGAGAAGTGATGGGGCCGGGGTGGCATCATTCACCTTCTGTGAACAAGGACTGGCTTGTTTTCTGCTGACATTATGGGCAGCGAAACCAAAGCAGGGTGGTGAAGTGATTTGTGCCAGGTCACAGAGCACGTCAGGGGCAAAGCTGAGATGGGAAAGGGCACCTCCAAGCTCCAAGATCACTTAGACACCAAGCAGACAAAGCTGGTGCTGGAGCCATCGGAGGCCAGGAGGGTTAGTATCTGTGGAGAAGAGTGACCTGGTGATACAAGAAAGGTCCCTTCTAGCAGCTAATCCTTGTTTTAACAGTGACATCTGTTGCAAATGCACCTTTGAGCTTCCTTCATCCGCGGATACCTCTCCAGGTACTTTTCCAAGCACTTTTGTATGAACCTATCACTGGGTGCACCAGCTTACGCTATCCCAAAGGTGGGTCTCAGCTGCCAAGCTCTCCATATAATACACATGCAAAAGTCTGGATCCCTCTGCAAGGTCCTTCCAAACCAAAGGCATGAGGAGATGCCTGTACATGGGCTCCCCCCGAGGCTGCTTGGCACACGTCCCATCCACAACTGGGATACAATGCAGGGCGAGCTCAGCAAACACGTGTGAGAATTGGGCAGGAAGTGGTGATTTTGGATAAAACCAGCTTCATTTCTCCTTGAACCAAAAGAACCATCTCTGCAGAGCCCCCAGTTGCTTCGTCACGGATGCACGTGTGGACAGGACCTTGGTCTGGAAATGAGAGTCTCCTCACCGCGATAAACTCTATAAGCCCACAGAGACATCTGAGAAAGGCATTTCCATTTCTGTGGTCCCAGGTCAGGACAATGTGTTTTATAAATCCACACTTGCTTTTTCTCTAGGTTATTGCGTGGCATCTCTGAGTTTGACATGGTTTAGCTGCCTCCAGTGTAATTTTCCACACCTAACTGCTTTGGATTTCTAAGTCTCACCTTAACTCCAAATGCATTCGGGTTTGGTTTTGCTCCTATGATAATCACAACATTCTTTTGATACATATTTTTCTAAGCCTTGATTTACTGAGATTTGCTCACGACCTTCGTTCCAGTTCACCACTTTTTGTGCGTGGGGATATTTTAAATGAATATAATTATATTTAATAGCTTCTACAGGTACTGAAGCA
The DNA here is from genome assembly GCF_004027225.2 of Strigops habroptila. Classification (NCBI taxonomy): domain Eukaryota; kingdom Metazoa; phylum Chordata; class Aves; order Psittaciformes; family Psittacidae; genus Strigops; species Strigops habroptila. The sequence goes on from NC_044279.2 coordinate 4,794,646, forward strand.
TCTTTTGATTCGAGTCCTAACTTTCGTTATTACCCCCCACACACATACACACCTTTTCAGAGATTCTCTGTTTAACCTATGCCTGGAGATTAATTAAAGTGTCATTAAAATGCCTTTAGCACGTTTTGTGTCCTACATGCCTGGAAATACTCTTTTTTCCCACAGTCAGGATTGTTGTGCTTGTACCAACAATAACTGGCATGTGGCTTGTTCTAGATCACCATGAGATATAACAAACGCTCCTCATTAGAAGAAAACACATTCATTTCTTGGATGCCTGTTCAAAGTTTTCTCAGGAAGACCCATTTAAATGGAGTTTTCCATTTACATCTCTCCATCACTCTTGGCCGGCTCTGAGTGCTCACTTGGGGAGCACAACGTGAATCCTGCATCACACATGGTTGTGAAATGGATATATAGGATCTTCCCAACCAGTTCTGGGGCAGAGCTTCTACCCCAGCCATAAATGTTCAAGGTTTGAGTGTTTAAATGTGTATAGTTCAGCCTTGGGTATAAAGTTTCCCTCCTATTTCAGTATTTCTGCTTGGGGAGAACCCATAGCTGGAAAGTAACCTGGATTTAGGGCATAAATGCCAGGAGGAGGTTTATCTGCAGCCAAATCCTACAGCTGCCCTTGCAAAATGGAGCTGGTCAGAGGGTGGGAATGGACATTGCTATTGATGACCAGAAAAACTAAAGGAGGGAAAAACACCCCAAACTTTGCTGGGGTCCTGGATGGGAGAGATGTGCCTGAAGCAGGAATAGAAATTTGGAGCTCTTGGAATGTCCCTGGGCAAGGAGCGGGGCTGGTCCAGGTATTAACATAAATCACTTGGAACACTACACAAACCAGTTCAGCGCTTTCTTCTCCAGCTTTTTGCATCTCCTTAAGAGTATTGAAAAGCCCAAACAAATAAATACCATGTGATCAGCTGGGATAGAGAAACAAAAACCCCAAACTGCACAAGGATCCGTCTCATTCTGAAGTGGAAACCAGCACTCTGAGCTCCTCATTCCCAGTTCTGAGAGAGACGAAACATGATGTCGTGCTGAGCATCATACTCTTGTGCAAAATCAAAACCAGCTTGGAGATGCCACGGCTGCTTTCTGATTTCACCGCCATCAGAAAAGGAGCTGAGGCTCTCAGCATCCCGGAGGTTTTTAGCCAAGCTTGGAGCCCTCTTCATCCCCTGCTTGGTGGGATGCACCAAGAGAGCACAACCCAAGGGTCATGGATGCTTTTAGCATCACCTTGGTGCAGCTAAGAGGGTCTGCAGGCTGCAGCCTCCTCTCCTAAAAGACAGGAGAATAATAAAACAGAAAATGACATGGGAAGGATAAAACAAAGAAATGGGAGCAAACTAGAGCCTTCTCGGGGAAGGGGGAGCTGAACATCGTGTAATTATAACCCCTTTCACAGCTGAGTTGTTTCATGGCCTGACTTCTAAACCCTGACAGCTTTTGCAGCTGTAGGCTTTGGATGCTGAGCATCTCCCCCCCTGCTGGTAATTTGTCACTGGTTTAACATGAGCCTTGGCCTTACAGGCTGGCCTATCAGTAGGGACAGCACTGAGACATCAGTGGGGACCATTGCGGGCAGACCTGGTGGCCCCTCATCTCCTTCCATGACTCAGGGCCACCACACCGCCTCTCAACAACAAACCTGTCTTTTGTAAGAGGGCTGACAGAGACCCACCTTGCAATTAGCAGCTTGTTTGGGAAGAAATGCTAATAAGCACCCTGATGAGGTGAACTTGGGAGGGAGGTAGATGCTGCCTTGATTCAACGTCCTCCTGGGCTGGGTGAAAAGGATGTTCGGGATCTGCTGGATGTGATTTTGTGACACAGCCTTGCTTATCCTCCATTTCCAAAGATTCTTGGGACGTCCCATCCTGGATGAGCTGGTGAAGAGCCCTGGAGAAAAGGTCACTGCTGGTTTTAAACTGGGGCTGTCCATCACCACCCTCTCTCTCTGAATTTTTACAGCCTCTCTGTCTTTCTACTGCCTTGAACACCTTATTGCCAACATCCTTTTCATCTCTTGCTTTTCTGGTGGGTACCTCTTTGCAGGACTGTTGGAAAAGCCTTAGCAGACCATCATAGAATCATAGAATGGTTTGGGTTGGAAAGGACCTTGAGATCATCCAGTTCCAACCTTCCTGCCATGTGCAGGGACACCTCACACTAGACCATGTCGCCCAAGGCTCTGTCCAACCTGGCCTTGAACAGTGCCAGGGATGGAGCATTTACCACTTCTTTGGGCACCCTGGGCCAGGGCCTCGCCACCCTCACAGTAAAGAACTTCTTCCTTATATCCAACCTGTTCAGAAACAAGGGGTCACTGCCCAAAAAAACCGCCAGGTCTTCCCTTCTGTAACCTTCAACCCCTCCATACCCCTCACAGGTCAGTGCCATGGGTTATAATTTGTGCTACAGTAGCTCCAATCAGGACCTGGGGTATTATTTATCGCATTTAGTACCTGCCATCAGTCATGAAAACTTAACAAAGACCCTATTGGGTTTATCTATAGGCAGCTAAACAAACGTATCTTGCTCTCCCGTTATCTTCTTGTTAACAAAACACTATCAGGATGTTCTAAACATCAGCATTTACTGCACAAGAGCCCTTTATCTGGCATGATATATAGAGAACCCATCAATTAGTGCAGGGGGCTTGAAAATACCTGCCATGCTTCGCTCAAAAGTCTGAACACCATCCCAGAGCTGCATCACAAGTAAACATCCCTCTGTGTTTCCTGGCCTGGAGCATCCCTGCATGAGCTGGGAGAGCTTTTTATGAGCTGAAATCTTGCGAAATACATTTTTCCACTTTCTTGTATAATATCAAGCCAGACAGGCTGAAGATTTTCCATAGGAGAAGCGGTGCAAGAGCAGCCAGAGTGCTGCGTGATGAAGGAACGGGGAAAAGGGAAATGGGCTTTTATTTGGAAAGGCTTAATGTGGTTTGGGAATAGAGTAAAAAGTGCTATGAGACAGTGCATCCTCCGGATAGCAAGACCTTGTCTGCAGGATCAATCCCTCTCAGGTCCCCCCATTGTGATGCTGTGTTAGTAGAGCAAGGTGCACTCTTGTTCACCATCACCTCAAAGGGGTGGATGTGACAGGTCTTGAACACCAACCACCGATGATCCAGGGCAGCTGCTGCTCTCAAACCCCTCTGCTAAATCAGTGCTCAGCAGAGGAGCCACTTCACACTATGCAATAAACCACGCTCCCCTGTGTCAGCTGTACTAATGCTGTTTCACCCTCCATCGCAGTGGTTGCATTGTGATGGGAAAGTGATTCTTCAGATAAATGGCAGATTGGGAGGATTAAGCTCAACTCCTGTTTGTCTCTGATTATTTGAATATCTTGCAAAACAGAAACTCTGTAAACAAGCACACGGGCTGTTTTGGAAACCACTGTGGCTGCCTCCAAGTCATGGTTTGCTCTTGGGAGATGTTTCCCTCTAGGTGTATCTCCAAGCTCAGGACTAAATGCACTTGCAGAGGTTGGGCTCATGCACTTCCCAATCATTTTAATCGCTCCGCATATCCAAGAGAAGAAGCTGAACATTTAAAGGTTGATAATTATTATTATTTTTAATTCCCAAATTAAAAATAAAGGGAAAAACAGTGGCAAAGCTGGGGCTGGGCTGACCTCTGCCTGGCTTTGAAGAGGCGGCATCAAACATGTGAGTGAAATAGGTGATAAAACCAGTGAAGCCAGTGACGGGAGCCGGAGAGGGCAGATGGGATCAGAGCTTTGGGCCAGGCCAGTGCAATTAGGAGTGTGTTTTGCACCAAGCTGAGCAGGACACTGTAGGAGGGAGGCCGAAGAGGTGCAGCAATACGGAGAGATAAGATCCCGGAGCAGCGCTGGAGCTGTCTGGACAGAGCAGAGTAGGAGGCACCAGAGAAATTGCCTGGGAGCTTATCACCGTGGGCCATCTTCTCCTCCTCTTTCACATCCGTGGCAGACCTGATGCTGCAGCACTGTCCGAGCAGCCGCCCAGCCTGTCCCTGCTGCCGTCAGCTACAAGACCCATAGCAGCAGGGTGGGAGTCTCTGTCCCGATGTGGTTGGAAATGTAAGACCTCCAGAGATGTGCCTTAGAACAGAGACTGAAAGAGGTGATAAATAGCTTCAGGACAAGGACTTGTGACCCCAGGCGCTGTGGTGGGGCTGGTGGCCAGCAGATGCTGAATGTGGATGTTTGTTGGGGTTGGCTTCAGTGCTGAATTCACAAATCCAAAGTAAAGGGGTTTGTGCCTTTATCCGTGCCATTCCCGATGGGAAAGGGCTGCTCACTAAAAGCCAGCCCAAAGCGATGCATCGCATTCGGTCTCCAGAGGGGAAGGATGGGGCTGAAATAAAATCCAGCAGTGTGGCCCCATATGGGCAAAGCCTCGCTGGTGGGGAGGGAGCACCTCAGGTTAACGGGGGCCCTTTCAGCAGTGCATTAACCCATTGTAATCTTACAACCAGAGCTGGCTTTTAACACCCTTAAACCAGCTCCTAACCCCATGAGAAGGACCCTCTGTAACTTATACCCAGAGCCAGGAAGCCCAGGTAGGGAGCCAAGTAGAAATTGGACTTAGGAAAATCACCCCAGCTAAGGGGTGGTCATTGCCGATGGTTATTTAGTTATTGGTTTTTGGGAGGTCCTTGGTTTTCCAGGGCAAATCTCCATGTGGGTTTTGCATTCAGATATTCACCTTACGCCACCCTCATATCATTGCTGTTGGCTGTTTTTTCCTGCAACTGCTATTAAAGTTACTATTTGATAGGAGAACAAAAGATAAATAGGAATCATTGGTTCAAAACCTCGCCATCTAAGCGTGATCTTTCTAGACAGGGAACTCTAAGCCCCTGATCTGTGTGATATATATAGTTTGGGTACAATAATATCTGCTACAGTTATTATTACCTATATTACAAACATCTTCCCCCCCCAAAAGGAAAGGCAGAGATTGCACACGTGCTGGCTAGTTTCTGTGTTAGGGGGAGGGAAGGAAAAAAGGAATAAAAGTTTAATAAACGTGTGCTGTGTTGTGGATGACTTTGTGGCGACCTTTGTTGCAAATGGCCTATGCATGCGGAATAATGGTCTCCGTGCAGAGAGGGAAATGGCTTAGTGCTATCATCGTTGCCTCGGTAACCATCAGAGTCTCCATCTAGCAGAGAGAAATGAGTTATGAAAAGGCTTGAGTGAAGAAGGGATTAACACATGATCCCAGGGACAGCGTGTCAATCAAAATCAGCGGAGAAATTACACTGCTCTATTTGAGAATGTCTCCGGAAACGCAACCTTAGTGGGTGTATGTATGTGGATGTATGCGGGCACGATGGAGGGACCTATAGCTCTGGGCCTCCTATGGAATAGATATATATTTTTAACATATATATATATCAAGATACCTGCAGATGCACCAGCACCCGCTGCACACATACTCCTGATATACCCACCTCCAAACACACACAGGAGGCACCTCTCCATAGGGATGCACCTTGATGATGCCCATATGATGCATGGCCCACGCTCACCAAGCTCCATGCTGCCCTGAGCAGCCAAGCAAATGAAACCACCAGAATAAAAATAACCCAAAATGCATATTTGATCCTGAAATGTGCTCATCCTCCTTCCCATCCTCACTGGGCTTTGTTAAAATGTCCCTAGTGGCATCCCTTGTTCAGGACAGGCTGAATCCCATGAAGTCCTTTGTGCACCTCCAAAAGGGAGAGCGGAAGGAAACAGTTCCCCTATAACATACTCAAAATAGAAAGCCAGGGCGATATGGAGACTATAGCTTTAGACTGAGGGCCTTGGAGCCTTCACCTGAATATCTTCCTTTGCATTGCACTCCTGAGCTCTTCAACTTGTAGGTCAAGGGCATGGGAACTAAACCCACGATTAACTCCCCCTTGGTTTTAGCTACTGCAAACTCTGTGGTAGTTACAACCTCCGGTGCTGCTCAGCCGTGTGTAGCTGTGCACACATTTCCTATGGCGATTGTTTGCCTTGATTCAGCTGACGAGCTTTACATTACCTGGGACCAGAGTGAGTTTTCTGCTAATGTCAGGAGCAAAATGTGATTGCAGGGAAGGGAGTACTTGTGCAGCTCCATAGCTGAGGAGTGTGGCTGGAAAAGGCCTCGAGTATTTGTTCTGTTCATTGGCCACTTCAATAATAGAAAACTTCCTCTTCCAGGAAATTCTCTCTTTTTTATTTATATGTATATATTTAAAGCAGATTATTATATAGGGAAAGTAACATTTCTCTTTGGTTTCTTCGCTGCCTGCTGAGCCACCCAGCCTGTCCCCATGCTGGGAAGTGCAGTAGTACTCGGGGAGGGAATTTGCCACCTAAGAGTGATGCTGGATCACCCAGACCAAGGTTTTCCATGTGCTCATCGCCCAGCACATCCCATTCCCACAGCACAGCCCCTCACACCCAGGGTCCTACAGCCCCACACAGCCCCCCTACACAGCTCATCCTACACCGCAGCCAACTTACACCTCATGCTTCAGCTACAGGCACAGCGGCTTTACAACCACCCTTATACGTTCCATAGGGGCTCTTCACCTGCCTCCATCCTGCCATATTCCCATCACCACAGGCAAACACTTCCATACATCCATCCCTCTCTCCTCCCAGTGCACAGACACACATGGTATCTATCTCCCTAACCACCCTCACAGCCCCAAAACACAGATCCCCTGCATCACTCCCTGAACCACAAACCCCAACCCAGGCTCTCAGCCCCCATGTCCAGCCCTGCCCTTTGCACAAACACACCTTCTCTTTGGCTTTTGGGATCCATCTTTGGGTCTTTCCACATACACAAACACAGTATAGCCCCACCACCTGCATGCTATAGAATCCCTCTCCCCATGTCTTCAAATCCCTATGCTCATCCAGGGTGCAGTATCCCATGTAAAACACCAAGGATCAAGCCCAAATGTAGATGCCACCAAAATACATGCATTGCCCATGGACAGTGACACCCCCAGCCTACCCAGTGCCACCAGTAAACCCTCCACAGAAGCTTCCCATAACCCTCAACCACTGCAAGAACCTTGGTGCTGCCTTTTTGGGGCTCTCCAAGCACCAATCCCGCACCCCCATCCTCTTCTTTTCTTTCTCCCGGGTTTATTTCCCCTCCGCTCCCATTCCTTCCCCCTTTTCCTTCCCTCCCCCCCGCCACGTCCCCAGCCTCCCACACAAGTTTAAAGCCATCAGCCCAGCCAACGGTTAACCAAATCGCCTTGACCTCTCTGCTATTTGATATTCGCCTCCTTGACACTCATTTAGGAGCGCGCAGCGGTAAAGCAGACATTGGACAAGTCCAGCCTGAAACCAAAGCCCTATGAAAGGAGGAGAGAGATCAGAAGAACCTGATAGCTAGGAACTTGTTCTCTCCAAAGGCTTTCTGGACATTTTAGCCTGGATCAGGGGTCCGTGGAGCGCCAGTTCGTCGCCAAGCAGGGTGTAAACGTTAAATGTTAGCTATTTGTTCCAGAGATTGGCATGAAGATCGAGCCTTTCTGCCTCCTCTTCCCCCCTGGCCCCCCTCCCGCAGTCTCTCCAGCCCGTCCAGAGTCTCACAGACACTCATTCATTAGCGGTTTAATAACCCTCCCGACGTGATAACATCCTTTACTCCCGGCTCTGTGAGCGGAGGTGACCCTGGAGGGGGGGGAATGATGGTCCGGGAGGGGGGTCGGGGGGTACCGGGCAGCCGGCATGGGCTGATCCCAGTGCAATTGCTGGGTGAAGAAAGCACATACAGCCCCCCCCGCCCCCCCATTAAATATATATACACACACATATATATATATGTATATATAAAATAAATAAACCCCAACTTTGGTGCTTAAGTCCCTGAAAGTCCACAGGGAGCCTCTATCCGAGGTCTCCAAACCCAGAGGGGGGGCAGACACACACACAATGTGGGGTCCCCCAGCCCCGCCGTGTCCCACATCCCTATATCCCCAAACCCTATGTCCTCAACCCCCGTGTCCCCAGCCCCTGTCGCCCTTCCCGGGTGATGCCCAGATGCGGATGGTACCTCCCTCGATCAAGCCCTATATCCTATTAAATCGCTCTAATTTCCACATTTATCACGTTTGCCCCGTAACTGCGGATCCAGGGATCTGAAGCAACCTTTGGAAACTCTGATTAGTTCGGCTTCGTTCTGTGCCTTTTCCTCCTTCTCCTCTCTCCCTCTTTTTTGGTTGCCTTTTCTTTTACCTCCCCCCCTCCCTTCTCGCTCCCTTTCTGCGCGACTTTCATGCGCTCCAGATAAGATATAAAATACTCTATCGGGATACTGTAATATTAAAGATCAAAAGTGGCATCAATTGAAAACCAAACGCACGGAAAACAAAGGGGAAGGCTGAGAGATGTTCATCAGCTAATTACAACTGCAAATATTATGCAAATTTATCTTGGCACAGAAATGGAGAAAGCGAGTTTAAGTGCGGAGATAATGCTGGAATATTGAATGTTCAGCTAAGGGTGGGACGTGGTCCAATAAATTCATCTGAGGGAGAACGGGTATTATATATATGTATATTCCTATCAAATCATCTACACTCCAAATTGGCGGGGGGGGGATCAAAAATTTCGGTTATAAGTGATACTTGGAATTCCTTGACAAATATTGCAGGGAATAGACGGTGGAGGGAGAGCAGGGAAGCGGAGATTACCGTTTGGATGGGATTTGGGAAGCATCGCATAGAAAATGATGAACCTATAGCAGGGAGACATGCAACACGCACACGGGTGGGGGACGGGAAGGTCCCCCCCAACTCCAGACCTCGGGTGGGAGTTTTTCCCTTTAGGCAAAGGGGAAAAACAAGTTATTTTTCAACCTCGTTTCAGAAGCGTCTCCCGCTTCCTGGAGAGAAAATAGAAAAGGACCGTGCTGGAGGTGGTTAATGATTAAACACCGTCGTTGTGGCGGCAGAGCCAAGAGGGGATGAGAGGGAGGCAGGGAAACTTAAAGCAAGGTAGAGAATAGGGCTGGCAGCACCTGTCTGTGGAATTTTAGGATCGGGAGTGCCCGTACACGGGATAAAAGAGGGGGGGAGGAGAGAAAAATAAAGGGAAAAAGAATAAACCAAAGGGGGTCAAAGAAGGGGGAGAAAAAGAGAAAAAAGATAAAGAAAAAAAAGGGGGTGAGGGGAAAAAAGGGAAAAATGAAAGGAGGAAAAAAACCCAAAACCTCAAACCCGAGGCGCAGCAAATTGACCACGGAGGGGATTTTAGGCACCATTTTCTGGCCATTGCTGTGTAAGAGAAGAAGAAGGGGGGATGCTCTAACGCGGGGGGTGAGGAGCACCCCCGGCCCCTGCGCAGGGTGGGTTTTGGGGGTGTTTGAGCCGTTATCGGTGGTTCAGTGGGGAAGAACTTTCGGGCTGCGTTGGGATTCCCCCCCCTTTCCCTCCCCATCCCTCAGAACGCAGCAAAGGGGGTTATTCCCCGCAGGAAATAGTTGAAATCCATCTTTCCTCTTGCGCAGGTGAGGAGGCAGAGCCCGGCTGCTCCTTCCCTTCCTGGATTCAAACGAATCCATTCCAATCCAGCATAAATATCAGCAGATCTTCCCCTCCTCAGGCACACGAATATCAATAATTTCAGGTGAATCCCACCCCTAAACCCCCTCCCTTTTTATTTCTGCAGCCAGAAAGCCAGAGCAGCGTTTCATTTGCATACAAAGCAACGCTCGGAGTTTCTTCAGTTTATAAGAAATACCTTAAAATAAAAGGAGGCAGAGACACAGAGAGAGAAAGGGGAGAGACTCCTTTAGCAGGAACCTTATCGATTCTTTGCTGTGCATGTATTTATTTGGCAACGGGGCGGGGAGAAAAATGGAACACTATTGGCAGCCCTCCCTTAAGGAAAAAAAAACAGAAGAAGAAGGGGAGAGAAAAAAGAAGATGCAAATTGTGTTTTATCTTAACCCGGCTCCGTGCTTTAGTCGGTGTTTATGATGCATTATCTCCCCCTTGAATAAAATATAAATCATGTAAAATTAGGATCTCGCAGCCAGCGAGAGGAGAAGCTCCGGTCGATTTTCTTAATTTCAGGCTGAAAGTGACACACTAATTAAAGCTCCTCGTCCCCTCCCAACTTCTTCTTATTATTATTATCAGATTTACCTTATATTTCCCCAATTTTTTAATAATAATAATAAAACAAATCAGTTTCGCTGCCCCCGGTTTAAAACTAAAGTAAAATAAGGACCCACTCTTTGGGTTGGGGTTTTTTTCCTTCTCCCCCCCCCCCCCCCCCCACCGCTGCCCATCGCTTTCCGCCATCAGATTCATTGTGATGTATTAGATGCAATAAATTATCCCATGTAACAAAACATTGGGAGCTGAAAGGGTGATAATCTGGAAAGCAGAGATAAGGATTCATTATTCCGAATCATTATGAATCCAACGTTGCCTCTGACTTCTTTCTTAATCAGCTCCTCTGATCCTGGATATGTGAGCAGCGCAGATAAGGAAAGAGTAATTTATAATTCTGTACCTCGTCTAATATTTAGGGGGAAAAAAAAAAAAGAAGAGAGAGAAAAGTCAGAGGCAAGAAAACGCCATAAAACACAAGCAAGAGGCGGGCTCGGAATGAAATATCACTTCCATGTTGTTAGAGCCGCAGTAAGATTTAATTAAAATCCCCCACTTCCACGTGTTGTATGTATTTTTATAAATACATTTTGCACCTTGGCTCTAATGGATGGGAATTTGCAACCGGGGCTATTTGTTGGGGTCTGGCTTTGATTTCATTCCCGAGTCCCTCATTTGGGGTAATTTTAGGGGGGGGGGTGTATAATTCCCGAGGTTTGCCCCCCCATCCCCGCTGTCCCTCCCCACCGTTCACACAAAGTCATTAGGTCGAGCCTACCCCAATGCGGGAGGCTGCGTTTAATGGAAATCGTTTTAAAGCGAATATACCCCGCGCACACAAAGCCCAGGATCAATGCCAAAGCACTGCCAAAGCGGCTCATTTGGGGCGAGCAAGACGAAGGGCGCTTTCTGCCCCTCCTTGGAAATGAAGATTGTGAGGATGATATTAAAATTAACCTGTTTAAGAACGTTTTCACAGCCGGGGAGGGGGAAATTATTGATTATTGACGATTTTTCTCCTTGTTGGGGGCAGAGAAAGGTGGGTTTTCTCTCCAGAGCACACAAGGCAGTTTAATTATAGCGAATAACCCATCCCCAACCTCCTCCCTGCAGCTGGCGGAGCGGTTCTAACAATACCGCACGGACTGTATTTATGGAAGGTCCGACTGCAAATCTGGGTTCAGACGGAGCCGAAATCGATTCTCTCTGTGTGTGTTTGGGTATTTATTTCGATGTATAACGCGGCTAAATGTGTGCCAAGAGGAGAGCAAGAGGTGGGATCAGCCACATGCACTGGGAGAATCACAGGCTCACTGTGGAAGTTGGAAAACACAAGGGGAAAAAAGTATATGTACTATACATTATATATATTTTAATATATTATATTAAAAGTATACAACAAATTTATAATATATTATATATTATATAGGTAGACTGTATAATAAATACAATATATTAATATACTGTACTTGAAGTATATTAGTATATTATATATGTGGAATATATATACACACACGCACACCATATGTATAAATTCCACACATATATATATACACACAAGGAAAAAAATATATGTGTGTGAATAAGTAAATAAATATATCTGTATACAAATATAGATATACACACGCACATATATATGCATGTGTTTATTTATTTAAGTGACCTCTGGCTACCTGGTTATTGCTTTTAATGTATATGGGGACCTAAACCGCAGGCATCAGGGAAGGTCTGCGATATCGATGATAAACCCCGAGTGCCATTTAAAGCCTCATTAGTTATGTTTAACCTTTGAATCACCGGCCGTCATGGCTGGAAATGAACTTCGCGGTGCGGGGTGAATGCGGGGAGGGGGGGTTGGAGTGCGGATGCGCCTGCGCCTGTGCCCAAATTCCCTCTTCCCCCCGCCCCAAGCCGGGGGAATAGGGATTCCATCTCCATGGCCTTCCCAAGAGGTTTTTGCAGGAGGATCCTTGATTTTTCGTTTCCCTACTTTCCACGATGTTCTCACACATCCCAGATCCAGTTCTCTCTCTCACACACCCCCCTTTCTTTCATTTATTATGTATTTCTGAAGATTTTGGGGGGATCCGACATATCCCCCGTTGATCTCCCCTCCCTCCAGCAGCGCTATTTTGGGGGAGTAGAAGATTTCTTCGGGATTTTCCCTGCGCTGCGATGGGGAACACACACCCCGCCTGGTTTTAGCTGTTTTCTCCTTTCTATTTTGTCCCATACCCTGCCAGGATTTAGCCCCGGCTCCTCCGCTCGGCTCCGAACAAACCGCACAAGCCTCGCGGCTTTTAAAACACTCGTTTTCGAAGCTTTTCCCCACCAAAAAGCACTTTTTTGGCGGGGGTAGATGGGCTCAACCCGCCTCCCCAGGGGTGCCCGAGCTGGTTCCATCGGGGTTTCGTGGTGGGAAGGCTCCGGTCGCAGCTTTAATGAGCTTTAAGTTATTACCTTAATTGAATGGGTTTTCTAAAGATAGAATTGGGAGGCGATCGCTTTACCTTTCACCTTACAGGGAGTCACTCTAGAATCAGAGATAGCAACTCCCAGCGTCAGCAGAAAAAAACCCAACCCAACAATATCCTTCCAGGACCAGGATTATAATTATATATGTGTATAATATGAATAATATTAACCAGGACTAATTATATATATTATTATTATTATTTTCCCTAAGTTACCAATTTTCTCCCCACTTTCTGAAGCTCCAATCACCTTGCTTAGCCCTGGCAATAAAACATTTCATGCCAGTGGTGGAAGTGGGGTTTAATGTTAAATTGGGGTTTGTGTGTGTTTTTCTCCCCCTTCTTCCCACTTTTTCCGCCTCCTCGCTTCTCCTTCCATCCCGGAAAGCGCCTGCCCAACCCGATAGCTCAGTGTGGCCACTCCGGGATGTGTTTTCCACGGGGAAGCTCCCCCCAAGCTGGTAGTGGGGATTTTGCCGGGAAAGGGGTTGCAGAAATAAGCACCAACCCTTAATAAGAAAAGAAGACCATCACCAAGGTGGAAGTTTCCTTGGCGGGGGCACACTGAGGATGCAGCATTAGGTTTTGGGCACTGACACGAGTGAGGGGTTAAAAGTGGAAAGTCAATTGTCCCCCCCCAGCCTGTCCCTCCATCCCCTCGTCGCTGCAAGATTTGGGGCATCCCCAGAAGCCCGCGGCCCTACAGCAGGTTTTAGGGGTAGGAAGGATCTTCTCTTCCCTCCACAGCGCTCGAAAGCCCCCGGGTCTTCGGAGGAAGGGGATGGTCGTGGGGCGGGCAGGGGGCTGCAGCTCGTCCCATTCGCTCCGCATGGAGATTAGCCCTGGGTTTAAGCACATCCAGCTTTGGAAGCACAGACTGGGAGAGTGGGGAGACACACAGACCCCCGGGCTGGGACCGACCCCCGAGGTCGGTGTCCCCTGCAGAGGAGCATTTCTCGTCCCGATGAAGAGGGGTGACATGGGGGACAGGGGGACAGACCTTCCCCCCAGCTCTCCAGGTGCCAGGGGTTGAGTGTGGACCAGAATTCTGGGTTTATGGTGTTTTTTTCTGTCCAAATCCTGGAGCCTTACACAAATGTATACTTAAAAATTCATAACAATTAAATATAAATAAATAAAGGAAAATAGGGACAATAAAAGTTCCTCCCGAATAAAAGGGGGAACAGAGGAGAAGAAACAGCCCCTCATAGCTAATGTCACCGCTTTTCCTCGAAAGCTTTCGATGCAAGCGGAGCTAGCCCCGGCGTTATTTCTGTCATCGTAAGCTTAATATTTGTTTCCTTCCCTCTTTCCCCCCCAATCTCTGTCTCTGTCCCCAGGCACTGAAGGCTCCCGGCAGTGACAGTCGCTCCCGGGACAGGTCACATCACGCTCACACCGCTGCAAGCCCCGGTACCTGGCCCTGCCCCTATCCGTCCCCCCCTTCCACTTCCCGCCCCCTGTGATTCCCGGGAGGGGTGTGTAAAGAACCGGCCCATCATATTCCTCTCACTCCTTCTCTGCCCTTTCCCAACCCGGAAGAGCTCTGATCTTCAGCCCAGCCCGGAGGAGGAGGAGGAGGAGGAGGGTGGGCTTTTGGAGGATGCGGCTCCCCCAGGTTTTCCCCCGCGGTGGGAGCTTGCGACATGCCAGCGCTGCTCCTGCGCTCCTGCCCTGAAAGCTCCACCGGAGCGGGACACCAGGAACCGCCTCTGCCCAGGTCAGCGAACACCCCAACCCGGGTGTCTGCATCCCCCCACACCCTTCTCCTTTCTTTAATTCTTATTTTCTTTCGTTTTTTACATTTTAACTCCTTCTCCACCTCTTTTTGCTCCTTCCTCACGTGAAGGGAATTAGGATGGGGATCTTGGTTCAAGGGCTTGAAACTTAACCCGTCGTGTCCTTCCCCTTCCTTATTCCTTAGGGGGAGAGTTGGGTTTTGCCAGTGACCTTGGAAAAAGGTACCCCCCGGCTCGGGAAAGAGAGGAAATTGGGGAAGCGGGTGAGAAAAAGCTGTTTTTCCCGCCTGTGTTAAGGAAGGAGAAAGGCTGGGATGGTCGGAGTGGGAAATGGGACACGGCACTGTCATCGCTGGGATGAGAAATGCTGATCTGAGGACGGGAAGGGAATTATCTGTGCCCGGCTCCTTACCTGTGTGCGGATCCCTCCGTATATACTGACCCACCGTTCCCTTGCGTGCAACCATGTCCGTGCGCGCAGAACTCCGCGCTTTTGAGTTTTCCCCACGTTATCATACTCAGCGATGTTGATTTGATCACGCTAACTCGCTCTGTGTTGTATAGTACGTAGTATAGGCTATGTATTTAGTACTATCTATATTTGCATTAAAAGTACCCAGCAGATAACATACAATGCGCATCCTACGCTTCTTATAGACTCTAATTAGGGCAATCTTCCGCCCCGTTCCGCACATATTCCTCCTTTTTACACCTTGTAAACGCAAGCCCCAGCCGCAGAGGGGAGACGTGTCGTTAAGCAGGATGAGATGAGGACGGGGGGGGCTCCTCACCGGAGCCGAACCCTTCCCTGTCCCCCCCGGAGGGACCCGCGGGCCGGGCCAGGCCGGACTCCGGCAGAACCCGGTGCCAGAGGACGAAGGGAGCGTTTCGCCTCTTTCCCGGCTCTCCTGGATTTAGGTCTTTCTTTTCTTTACCCTCTCGTAGGAAAATTTGCCACCTCTCAGGCTGGGTGGGAGGTGTTTCGGGATAGAGCCTGGAAATGGCTTGGGCTGTCCAGAAATGCGCGTTACCGTCTTTGGGCGCCTTTAAAACAGAAAGGGGAGAAATATCCATCTCTCTATCTCTCTATCTCTCTATCTCTCTACCTCTCTATCAATCTATCTATCCATCCATCCATCCATCCATCCATCCATCCATCCATCCACCCACCCATCCCAGTTCCTCTTACCTTCACGTCTCCGTACACAAGCAGCGGGCTCCGCGTGACGGATTTGAATGCAACTGGATAATTAATAACCACCGGCGCAGCTTGTTTGCTCCATTAGGAAGGTCCGTCCCCCCCCCCCGGCACTTTGCTCCCGGCTGGGGCAAAACGCTTCCTTCTCCCCGGGGATTTTATTGTTATTGTTATTATTTTATTTTAATTTGACTACAGACACGAGGGTTTGAGGTTTATATTTTGATTTCAAGGGGAAAAAGGACAAGACCAGGAGGCGCTTCCGGCTGGGGCAGGTAGGGAGCGGGATAATGCAGGGAAAAGAGGGGCTTAGGTAACCCCCGGGATGCAGGCAGCATCTCCGTTGTGCTGGGAGGGGGTAGGTGCCTATAGGGGCCCTTCAGAGGAATTTGGGGTGAGATATTCCCCTCCTCAGAGCGAAATCCTGCAGATTTCACCCCCCTCTCCCCGTGCTGTCTGAATTTGGGAGCCTGGGTTGGTAAATGTGAAGCACTGTGCGAGGCGGCTGTGCCGGGTTACACCCGGAGCGGAAAATCTGTGGACGCGGGGGGTTATTTTGGGGGTGCTGGGGGTGCAGGGACAGCACTAAAGTAGACGCTTCCCGGAGTAAATGACTCCGATTTTAATCCCGGGAGGTTGGGATATGCCGCTGCGCCTCGCCAAGGAACTGGGGGTGGTAAATCAGCCACCTCCTTTCACACCAACCGCACGGCGACTCGTGTTTTGTGCTGTATCTAAATCCCAGGGTGATTCCTGCTTTTGGGAAAAAATAGAACAATTAAAAAGAAAAGCCTTTAAACCCGACGGCAGCTTCACCTTCTCGGTGGGGTGCGGGGGAAACGGTGCAGATCGGGTTTAAAGCCCGCAAGACGCTTTTTGCCTTGGCTTCAAATCTATCACTGACAAAAATGATGAAGCAAACCCGAGAAACCCGAAAATAAACCGACCATTTTATGTGTATATGTAATTTATATTTTTAATGCGCATTTCCTCGATCTCCTCTTAATTTAGAGTAGATTTCTAGGGTTTTTCCTGCTTCTCCCATTTGTGAGCTCACGGTGCGGAAGTCTTTAGCGGTGCGCTGCCCGAGCGCAGCCCCGGGCAGGCGAGAACCGCGGCAAGGACCCGCGCAGCATAGCGCGGAGGGGCGCGGAGCTGGGAGAGGGGGGGAAAAGGGGGAAATGGGGGGTGGGAAATAGAGGGAAAAATACAAGAAGGAGAACGCCGTTTTAAAGAACACCTTTGGTGTCAGAGAAAGGGAAAGGATGGCGAGGGGGAGAAATAGGACTTACCATTTTGAGCTAGAAACCGGGGCTGTGCTACAGAGGGAAGAACGAGGAGAGGAAAGGAGGGTGGGAAGGGAGCTGGAATCTGCCTCCCGTCCCGGAGCAGGAAGGGGCACCGGCGGCATGGGGGGACACGGAGGTTTTCCCCCCTCCTTCTCCCTTTTGCCCGTCTCCGCTCCGCGCCTCCGCCGCGCAGTTTGGGGAATGTGTCGGGGGGAGAAGCCGCCTCTGGGACCTGCGGAGCCGGTTTTTGATCTTTCTCAGCCTCTATTTTTTTTTAGCAGTGTCCCGGGGCAGTCGCCCTCCCCTCAGCTTCAAAGAAAAGGGAGAGGAGGGGAAAGAAAAGTCTCAGTTTCTCTCCTCCCAATTTTAATTCTTCGAATTTCTTCGGCAGAACAGGGTCTCCCCCCCTCCCCCCCCCCCATGAAATAGCATCATTTGTGCTGGGAAAAAAAGTGTGTCTGGAGGGGGGGTTGGTGCACGAAGGGAGAAAAAAATTGGACCCGGTGCAATGAGCCGTTGGTTTGTTCTCTCTCCGAATTTGCATGGCTCCGGCGCTGCTTTGTGTGTGCGTGTGTTCGTGTTTCCTCCTCATCTTCGCGAAGGGGAGAGAGATGAATAATTATAAGAGAACGGAAATATGTATGTACATATTAAAAGAAAAGGAAAAGATAAAACAGAAAGGAAGAAAAAACACCCATGTGGCTGGTTTCAGAGCAGGGGGAGGCTGCATGGGGTGAGAAAGGGGAGATGCAGAAATGCGGGTGTAGTGTCTCCGTCTCTTTTTCTCTGAGATTATCATTATTATTGTTATTGTTATTATTATTATTACCACCAGCCCCTATCTGGAAGAATGCTGATTATCCTTTTTTACTGATAAAGAGAAGGGGGGGCGTGTGGTTTGGGGAAACAGCTCCTAATTCCTGCCTAATTCGCGCAGGAAAAAGAAAGAGGAAAAATCTATTCCCTCTTTGTTTAACCCCAGATTATCTCAGCAGCATTAGCAGGGCCCGACCAGGGTAGGGGGTAGGGTGTCCAAACCCGGGTCCTTCTTCCTCGGAGCAAGTTGCTGTACACAGGGAACAAAAAAAAAATGAAATAATAAAAGTAAAAAATGAAGTAACAATCTTGGGAGCTCTGCCCTGGGCCGTGTCCTCTCTGTAACCCCCCGATTCCTCGCTCCCGGCTGTTTGTACAGCTTTACCTGTCCTGTTCTGGTACCCTGGAAAAAAAACAGCCCGGCAAACGTAACTTAATCCGCTTTCAGTCAATTGTCGTCTAAAAGGGGGGTAAAAGACGGGAGAGGGGGGATGTTGTCTGCCTGTCCCCGCCCCGAGGTGCCACTCGCAGCGATGGGCACCGATGGGGACAGAGGCAGCGTGTGGCCCCGGGGTCCCGGCACCGGAAAATCCTCCCTAAATATCTATTTTATTACATAGACCTGGAGGAAAAATGAGGGGGGCGGGGAGGGGGGGCAGCTTTAGTCCCCTTTAATCATTTTTAGGGGAGGAGGAGGCTGAGTAACAGCCCCATCTCCCCTAGTTTGGGTGGGTTGTATTAATTATTATTATTATATTTAATTGTCGTTGATTCGATATATTTAATTATTTATTTCTCCGCTTTTGGGGACTTTCAGTGATTTTTGGTCAAAAGCTTTTCCTCCTGGCTTTTTTTAACACCAGAACTCGCCCCATTTTCTTCTCACACCCCCTATCCCTCCCTTAGCTAGGGAGGGATGCTGGACACCCCCCCCCCGTCACCCCCGGCAGAATTAACCCCCGAGCCCCCAGGCCTTATCTGGCGGCTGGTGGCCAGCTTGGGGCTAATTGCTCCAACAATGGGCTCCTCTGAAGGCCGAGCTGTCACTGGAAACCCTGCGGGGGGGGGGCCGAGGGGCTGGAGCCGCAGCCACAGCCTGTGAAAAGGACGGTCAAGGCCAGCGCTCCTCGGGGATCACAGATTAAACCGAGGAGGGGGGGAAATGATGGGATTGCTTTTCTCTTTCTTTCTATTCCCCCCCCCCTTATTTTTCCCCCTTCTTCTTTTTATGAAGGGGGTATTTTTGCCCTCCCCATCGCGGTTTGCCCCCCGGCTGGGAAGGGGATAGGAAAATCGCGTCTATTAGCAGGGACAAGTGGAGAAAACTAGATGTGAAAGCGAGTGGCCTCCCCCCAAATTTGGAGCTAGGGCTGCTAGAGGCAGGCGGTGCTCGGGGTCCCGCCATGTCACCCTTTAACCCCCCCCCTCCGTCGGGGCACGACGGGGCCCTCGGCGCTGTTCCCACTTCTTCCACTGGTCAGACTTGGTGTAGCTATTGATGTATTTT
Organism: Strigops habroptila; assembly: GCF_004027225.2. Classification (NCBI taxonomy): domain Eukaryota; kingdom Metazoa; phylum Chordata; class Aves; order Psittaciformes; family Psittacidae; genus Strigops; species Strigops habroptila. The sequence goes on from NC_044279.2 coordinate 4,813,805, forward strand.
ATTGCATTTTAATTTTATATATTTTATTTTATATATTTTAATATATATTTTATTTTATTTTAATTTTATTTTATTATTTTTTTATTTTCTATTCATTTTCATTTCATTATTTCATTTCATTCTTTTGTATTTTGACTTCATTCATTTTACCTCGCATTAAACATTCCGTACCCACCAAACAGCTGAAGGAAAGCGGTTTCCCCCTACCCCCGGACAGGGGAAAGGCACATTTTCTCGCTGCTTTAGCAATTTTCTGACCTCTAGACGGAAATCCCCCTCCTGTGGTCCCACGGCTGTAGGTCCCAGGGCTGTAACTGCGGGCGGGGGGGGGGGAGTTGGGAATCTCAGCTCACCTGGCCCAAAATCCCAGCTCGGCATTAAGACACCCCCCTCATACCCAGATGTTAAAAGAGATTTCTTTTTAAAGCGACTTTTCCCGAGTGCTGGAGACCACCCTCGCCCGCAGGGTCTGTTTAGGGGCTGGGGAAATTTGGGAAGCGGGGATAAAGAGGCAAATCCCAGGGAGACACTTCGCCCTCGCATCCATAAAATGCTTAAACCTGGAGGGGGGTGGAAAGTTTGAGCTCTTGCCTGCAAATAAACCCATTCCTCTCCACCCGTGCACCCCAATAACTGGGGTAGGGAAAGGGGGGGGGATCGCCCTGAATTTTGTTATTTGAAATAAAATAAATACATATAGATGCCTCCGCACAGAGGAGCGCGATCCCGTAGCGGCGCTCCTCTGTCCCCAGGAATGGGCCACGCCGGGGGCTTAAAACCGGGTTTAAACCGGGGTTTAAAGCGGGCGCCGGGACCGGAGCTCCCGTCTGGCGATCAGCTCCGCCGCCCGTCGAGGCGCTGGCCCCGCTGACCGGACGCCAGGAGCGGACACCGGGGAGCGACAGCTCCGCGGGGCCCGGTGCCTAATTAGCCCTCCCCTGTATAAAGACTCCAGGGAGGCGCTTTCCCCGCTGCCGGGCAGACGCGTTCTTGCCGGTGTGCGGAGAGACAGCGCGTAAAGGCACCGTGAGTGACTTTGTCTAATTCCTTGTTCCCCCCCCTCCAATTATCATCATTCCCCCCCTTTCTTTTCTTCCCCCTCTTTTTTCCTCCCCTTTTTTCTTAATTTTTTTCTTTTCCCCTCCCCCCCTTTTTTTTTAATCTTTTTCTTTTTTTTTTCCTTTTTCATTTTCTTTAGCCTTTCCTTTCCTTTGTTTTCACTTCTTCTCCTTCTCCTCTTCTCTTATTTTCCTCTTCTTCTCTGTCATTCTTCTCTTCTCTTTCTCTCTCCCTTTCCCTCTCCTTTCTCCCTATCCCCTCTTCTCCCCCCTCCCCTCTCTCTGTTCCCCTCTCCCTCCCGTCCCGCTCTCCCCCCCCAGTCCCTGCTGCCCCTGCCGGTGCCGCGGTGCCGCCGGGGCCGCTAGGGGATGCCCTGGCTCAACGCAGCGCCCGGCCCGGCCGCCGGGGCTCGGGCCTGCAGCCAATCAGCGCCTCCAGGGGCCGGCGCCCCAATTCCTGCTCGCCCCCCATTGGCTGCGGGCGCGGTGGCGGCTTCTCCTGCTGGGCGGCTGGAGGCGGCGGGGCCGGGACCGGGGTAGAGACCGGGGTAAGGACCGGGGCCGGTTCCCCCCACCCCTTCCTCAGCCCACCTCGGGCTGCAGCTCCCGCTCCCCTTCCCCGAGCTCCTCGCCTTGCCCCGCACTGAGATCTCAGGCAAAAAGGGAAAGAAACCACCCCAAACTACCCCAAAACCGTGTTATTCCCACACGCCGCCGTTCCCTGCTCCTATATCCTTAATAATAATAACAATTAAATCCTTTACGAGACGGAGCCGCTCTAAACCCGCCGCTGCAGGAGCAGGGGCCTCTCACGGAGGTCCTGCACCTGCCGGTACATCCCAGCTCATCCCGGCTGCTCCCGGGGGGCTCCCATCTCTCCTGCCCTTTCCCGGGGTGTCTGCAGGAGAAGCGAACCGGTCCCGTCCCCACCGGAGTCGGCATTGGCAGAGTTTCCCGGCGAGCAGGAAAACTTCTTTTCCTCCTTAAAAGAGGGGAAACTAGGAAATAATTAAAAAGAAAAGGCGCGGGGGGAGGGGGGGGGGAAGACTCAAAGTTGGTCCAAAGGGGTTCCGGAGGGGGCGGCCGGTGCGTCCAGCCGGTCCCCTCCTCGGGCGGGGACAGGCTCCGCCTCCCCCGGGCTTATGACACTGGAACCTCCTTAAGTTGCGTCTCGCCACAGCTGTCTGTAAGCACTGAGCCGGCTGGCGCCATCCTGCTCCTTTCAGAAAGAATGCCTTCCCTGTAAAAAAAAAAAAAAAGAGAGGGAAAGAAAAAAAAAAAAAGGGAGTGAGAGAGGGAGGAAAATAAAAAACCAACACAAAAATAGGGAAAAAAAAAAAAAAATAGGGCGAGCGAGCGAGCACAATCTGATCTGATCAAGCACTTTCAGCTTCATCCCTCCCGGGTCACACACTGCTTCTCCACCAAGGTTTGTGCGGAATTTCTTTAGCAACTTGTCGCTTGTTTTTCCTCCCTCCCTCCTCTTCCCCCCCTCTCCTTTTCCCCTTCCCTGCACTCCCACCCCCTTCTGCATCGCTTCCCCCCCCCGCCCTTGTATCCCCCTTTCCTTTCTCTTTTCCCCCTTCTTCCCCTCTTTCTCGGTTGCATAATAATTAATGAGCAATCAAAGTGACTCCAGGCTGCGGAGCAGCGAATGGCACAAGTTCTCACCGGCTTAAGCTACTGGAGCTCCTCAGGTGCAAATGGAGCAAATAAACAAATAAACAAACAACCGCGATGACAAAAAAAAAAGAGAGAGCCCCCAAAAAACCCACCCCCAATAACCCAGCGAGAGTAGGAGGAGGGCGGTGAGACCTGCTCCGGGCAGGGAGAGAGCGAAAGAGAAAGAGGCGCTGGGAGAGGTGGGTCCAGGGCAGAGCAGGCGCTTCCCAGGGATGGCTGCCGAGGGATGGGATGGGTTTTCTCCTGCCTAAAAAGTCAGGTGCTAAAGTTCAGAACTTCTCAAGCACGTTTTTCTCTCTTGCCTCTCCCTCCTCTCTCTCTCTCTCTCTGCTCCTTCCCTTTCCTCTTTCTCGTTACAGGTGATCAAAGAAGAGAAACATCTGCAAAAGAGCGGAAGATACCGAGGGGATCTCACTTCGTAGAGATTTTTTTTCCCCTGAGTTAGTTTTCTTTTTTTTTCTCCCTTTTTTTTAAATTACATTATTTTTCTTCTTTTTTTTTCTTTTTCTTTTATTATTTTTTTTTTACTTTTTTTTTTTTTTTTTTTTTGGAATCGACCTTTTCTCACCATACCCCCCCTCCCCTCCACTTCCAACCAAACCTAACCAGAAAACATCCCCAAACTCGCCGAGCACTTCCCCCCCTGCTCCCAGTAACTCCAGCACCGTCTCCCCCTCCGCTCTCAAGCCTTCCGCGCCTTGCTGAGGAGGAGGAGGAAGAGGAGGAAGAGCAGCGGCGGAGCAGCGGGCGCGGAAGATGGAGGTCTCCACGGACCAGCCGCGGTGGGTGAGCCACCACCACCCGGCCGTGCTCAATGGGCAGCACCCGGACTCGCATCACCCCACGCTTGGCCATACCTACATGGACCCCACGCAGTATCCTCTCGCCGAGGAAGTGGATGTACTTTTTAATATCGACGGACAAGGCAACCCCGTCCCGCCGTATTATGGCAACTCCGTGAGAGCCACCGTGCAGAGATACCCCACGACCCATCACGGTGAGTGCCCCGCAGACACCGAGACCCCGGCCCCGACCCAGGCGGCTCCGCGCTGCCCCGAGCCCCGGGGCCCGGGCAGACCCGCTGCTGCCGGCAGGGAAACGACGTCACGGGTGGATTTTGGGGTTGGCTTGTTGGAAATAAACCCAAATCCAGGTTACATTCCTTCCTCCTTTCCTTTCTCTTTCTTTACTTATTTCTTTTTTTAACTATCTCTTTTTCTCTGTTTCTTTATCCTTCTTTTTTTCTCTTATTTCTTTTCCTCTTTTCTCTCTATTTCTTCTTCCTCTCTTTCCCTTCTTTCTCTCTTTCTTTACCCCTTTCCCTTCTTTCTCTCTTTCTTTACCCCTTTCCCTTCTTTCTCTCTTTTCTTTACACTTCTTCTCCTCTTTTCTTTACACTTCTTTCCCTTTCTTTCACTTGCTCTTTTTCTCTCTTCTCGTACTTCTCTCCCTTCTCTCTCCCTTCCCCCCTTTCTCTCACTATCCTTCTTTTCTTTCTTTCCCTTTCATCTTTCTCTTGCTCTCTTCCTCTTCCCCTCTTTTTAGCCCCCGCCCCGCTTCAATTAGGTGAACAGTCAGGGTTTTCACGCGGTGTTTAGTTTTTGCACGATTAAGCTGCTCTGGGGCAGAAAAGCCGGCTGGGGAGCAGGGGTGTGAAGATGACCCCGCTGTCCTCACGCTTGGGTTATTCCATTGGCACTCGGGGAGCTTGCTAGGGCTTGGGTCGAAACTTCCACACATGCACCCAGGGCCGCACCACGGCGTGTGTTAAAGATAAAGAAAGACAAAACATAAATGCCTTGGTGTCGTTAGGTATCAGCCGGGTGTGTTTTCCTGAGGGTCCTGCAGGAAGGTAATGATCCACAGTGTGAGTTTAGTTCCTGGGTCACAGCTTTTAGAAAGGAGGTGAAATACCTGGCGCCGATGGGGCCCAGGTCCACCGAGGGATGAGCGCTTTGGGGCCATCTTTTAGGTGAAATTGGAGAGATGCAGTGTTTGTAGCTGGAGTTTGCCTGTGTGGTGAAGAAAATAGGGAAAAGAGGAAAAACCAAAAAAAGGAGGGAAAAAGCAGATGGTGATTTGTGAAGCCGGACAGTGGCCTCTGAATACCCGAGGTTTGCAGTGGAAATCACCCCAAAGTCAAGGAGCAAAAAGTGGGATGAGTGAGCAGAGATGGAGGCAAGCCGGTTCGGGGGCTGCTCCCGGCCCTCAACTACTTGTTGAGTGCGGGTCTGCATTAGGCTCCGCTCAGTAACCGCATTGTTCTGCTATTAGTCCCTTTAAAACAATTATTTCTAAGGATCAGCAGCCTTTGTCCGTTCTTTCTTTGCATTTCTCTTTCTTTTTCCCCAATATATCAGCAGAAAGTGGAAATGCGGTCTCTCTGATCTAGCCTGAATATTATTTACTATGCTACTTCCTGGAGAAGATAATGAATCTTGACCCTTTCTATTCGTATAACCCACCTTCCCTTCCTTTCGAGCAGTTACTTTCAGTATTGTTCACAAATGCCTGGTACGGTGCAAAAGTAGCTTGGAGATTTTCTAGACACGCACAAGCTCCCATGCAAACATACGTGTCCACACTGCACCAGCTCTTTAACTCTCCCTGGCTCTGTAGATCTCTGTTTGCATCTCTCCTTCTGTATATTTAACAGCCTCTACACACATATCACGATACCTACAGAGGCTGAGGCTCTTTAGATGTCAAATCCTTTTCCAGGGCTCTATTAGCAGGCACAAACTTGCTCTTTTCCAGTTGAGTAACTGTGGTTTTCAGCTTATAGTCTTTTGCTGAAGTTGCCGTGGATTTTAGGTAGATTTGATTTTTTGGGGGGATATAGTTTTATTTCTTATAGCGAGGGCAGAAATTAATTTAAAATATTAGGTACCATCCCTTAAGAACATTTATAACCGAAGAAGAAAAAAAGGGTTTAACTGCGTAAATCTAGCCTAGTAAAACTATTTCATATTTACTTCAAAGCCCAGGTCTGTATGTTAAAATACAAGTGGAGGGTCTCTTGTCAAAAGAAGGGGATGGAGACTTTCTTTCGGGACAGTGGGTGCTCTCTGCATGTGCCATATCGCCACGAAAAAGCCGCCTGACATTTATGTGCAGCCTCATGGAAGAGGGGGAAAAAACAAAAAGAGACAAACTGGGCAGTTTGCAATGTTTATCGGCTCTGTTGGGAAGATTCTTGTCATGTTTGATGGCATCTTCTGGTCTCCTTCGTTTGGCCAGAATATTCCCAAGGTTTATAGCCCAAGGCAGCGTGCGGGAAATTATTTTCCAACTAAGAAAAATTAAGTGAATTCTGTAGCTGGGGCTTGGCAATTTCACGCAGGATCTTCGCTTTATAGGCTGGGAAGGGGAGCCATTGAAGCCAAATTCCATGTCCCGAGGGGGATCCGGGGGGGACACATCCCCGAGCGGGGTCGGGGCTGTTATCGCTTTTAATTGTGACTTTTTAAAGGGGAGCGGGGTTTTACATCCGATGTCATTTGGGTTACGGAGCCCTTTGAGGGGGGGTAAGCGGGAGGGGGGTCCGGCCCGGCCCCCCGTGTGTCCGGGGGGCGAGGGGAGTGTGACCGGCGTGCGGCTGTGCTCTCTCCGCGCAGGGAGCCAGGTCTGCCGCCCGCCGCTGCTGCACGGCTCGCTGCCCTGGCTGGATGGGAGCAAGGCGCTGGGCAGCCACCACAGCGCTTCCCCATGGAACCTCAGCCCTTTCTCCAAGACCTCCATCCATCACAGCTCACCTGGACCCCTCTCCGTTTATCCACCCGCCTCCTCTTCTACTTTATCCGCCGGCCACTCCAGCCCGCACCTCTTCACCTTCCCGCCGACCCCTCCTAAAGATGTGTCCCCGGATCCGTCCATCTCCACACCCGGCTCCACCGGCTCCACTCGGCAGGACGAGAAGGAATGCATCAAATACCAGGTGTCCCTGGCCGATACCATGAAGCTGGAGTCCTCTCACTCCCGGAGCAGCATGGCCTCTTTAGGAGGAGCCACCTCCTCTGCTCATCACCCCATCACGACCTACCCGCCGTATGTCCCAGAATATGGCTCTGGACTTTTTCCTCCCAGTAGCCTCCTAGGAGGATCGCCTACCGGGTTTGGGTGTAAATCGCGACCGAAAGCACGGTCAAGCACAGGTAGGGCTTTTGGCTTCTTCATCCCCCTTGCTCGGGAGAGGAAGTTATGCGGGAAAGCGGGAGGGCAAAGAGACAGGGCTTGCCCCCACCCTTCCCGTGCAGAGAGATGCGCGCAAGCATCCGTGTGATGAAAGTCCCAGGGCTGGGGGTCAACACTTCACCTTGCCCTGGTTTATAACCCAGCTCCCCCTTGGCCAGTCCTGGCTGGGGGTGCAGCCCCAGGCCTGTCGGGCACCCCCCAGCTCCTCAGGGCTTCTGCCCGGTGGATGCTCCGGTCCCCCTCCCGCCTCCCCAGGAGCCCCCGGTGCACTCAGCTCCGGCGCCTGGGGAGGAAGCGAAACCCCGGGAACCGCAGCATTAGTGTATCTCTCTGTATTGTCATGATGGTACTAAATCCCGGCCAACTTCCCTTGCCTGTCCTCTCCGCCTCGCTCTTCCCAGGGCCTCTTCTCCGGACATAAGCAGAGGGTTTTCCCTGGGGGCGGTGAGAGGACCCCGACGTATCCCCCAGCCCCATCCACCTCCGTCCAAGGGCTTTGCCCACCTCCAGCCCCATCCATCTCCATCCAAGGGCTTTGCCCATACCTAATACACCACCCCAAAGCTGACAGCAGGCCTCGGGGTGGGGGGACCCGAGGGGTCCCAGCGCTCTGCGCACCCCGCGGAGTGCGGGGGTTGCGCGGCTGTGGGTCCCGATGGCCGAACGCTCCGAGTTTGGACGTTTGTGTGCTGCGAGGGGTGTGTGTGTGTGTGTGTGCATAGGAAAGGGCCATTAGTCAAAACTCTCCTTTTTTTCTCTCTATTTTTTTTTTTCCGAGGAGGCTGCTGCAGGGTTGCCTGGCATGAATGAGATCAGTTTTCAGGGTTTTTCCAGGGTGACATTTACTCTGTCTGTCTGAGCAGGGACTGTCTCTATTTAGCTCATATGTTTGAGCTAATCCAATTATTTTCAGACTGCTGCACGCGACAGTTGCATTGTTTATCCAGCGCCAGGAACTTTAATAGAGTCCGGATGCGGTTAGAGTGACAAAAAAACCCAGACCTGTATGTTTTGTACATGAAAGCAGGGGAGAGAGAGAGATGGAGTGAAACAAAAGAGAGGGACAGAGGCTCAAACAGCCCCGGAGCGGCTGCCCCCGTTTAACCGGAGGGGAACAAAACGACCTGGGTATTAACCGGAGCGCCTCCCCGCCTGGCCCCGGTACTGACCGAGTGCTGTGTCGGGGTAGGGACCGGTTGATTCTGGTGATGCCGGGACGGGCCGAGCTCCCCCGGCCGCCCGCTGAGCCGCAGCTCCCGCCGGCGCACCGGCTGCGCGGTATTTTCAAACCGTCTTTCCCCCCCGCTCCGCCCCCCTCGTTGTTTTCCTTTTGCCACTTTCTGTTACTTTACCTTCTAGAGAGACATCTGCGGTTCGTGATAACCCAACCCCAGCAGCAACACCTATTTTTCTTTCTTTTTTTTTTTTTTTTTAAAGTTGATTTTAGCAAGCTGGGAAGCTCTCAGACAAAGAGGGTTAGTGCTGGAGGAAAAAGAGAGGGAACAGGCTGTTTTTGCAGGACGAAAGAGGCTGAAAAAGAGAGTTTTTTGTTGTTGTTTTTTGGAGGGGTGGTGAGAGGAGAGGGGTTTAGTGCAAAGGCTCTGGAAAAACGGTTGCCGTTTGTGGTTAGGGCGCGGATGCCTCTTGCTTGAACGCAGCGCAGGCTGGGGCAGTGGGGAGCCGGCTCTACGCTGAGTTAGCTCTGCTCTGGCCGGCTGAGGTCTTCTGCTGCTCTCACATGGGCCAGGAGTGTCATTAGGTGCAAGAAAACCAACCTAAATAAACCAAACGCCTAACAAAAAACCCCCTCAACCCTCTGAAAGTAGCTGAGATGCATTCCCGCCCCCCCCCCCCCAATTCCCTTTTCCAAGCTGGGGCTGGGGGAAACCCCCCAATAGCTGGGGAGAGAATAGAGAGGTGCCAAAAAGGAGGAGAAGAAGGAGGGAAAGACCCTAATTAGGGCTCAGGGCTATTTGGGATTCCAAATATTGGGGATGGATCATCAGGCTGCAGATGTGGTGGGGAAGCCAGAGAGGTTTCTGCAAGTTGGGTGGTGGAAGCTTAATTGCAAATTAATCAATAGCAGATATTGGCAGAGTGGTTGTGTATTGACTGGGGCCGAGGAGGCCAAGGCTGAGGAGTGGTTGTTGAGCTGTGATTATTTTGGGGGGCCTTGATGTGGTTTGACATGAGGCCAAAGGAAGATTGCCCCCTTCCCAGGATGATGAATGCCCCTGGGAGCTGGGACAGTGCTCTAGGAGTGACCTTGGGATCCTTGGAAAGGGGGGCATGGACTTACATTGGGTATCCGTCCATCTCAGGGGAAAGGGATGGAGGCTCCTTGCAAAGCCTGCCAAGGTTTGTCTGGTCCATGTGGCAACATGGGGGCTGGAGGGCTGTAAAAGCCCTAAATCCAGAGGTGAGGGGGAATTGTCATCCCCCCGTTAAGGAGCCCCTTGAGCCACCGTGGTGTTCGGGTTGTCATGGTCACCATCCCCCTTTTGCTGGGACATGGGCCTGATGCTGCCCATGGGGTGATGCTGGGGAGGGGGATGGGATGCCAGGGATGTTGCTCAGCCATGACCTTGGATCCTTGCTTGGACCTCCTGAGTTTGGAGAGGACTGACAGGGCCCAGCGGGGCTGAATCTCGGGGGGTTGTTGCATTCTGGGGGGGCCTTTCCTCAGCCTCTTTTATCTCTGCTTTCCCTAAGTGAACTATGTGCTCTCTTGTTTTCAGAAGGCAGGGAGTGTGTAAATTGTGGGGCTACCTCAACCCCTCTGTGGAGAAGAGACGGCACCGGGCACTATTTGTGTAACGCCTGCGGACTCTATCACAAAATGAACGGGCAGAACCGGCCCCTGATCAAACCCAAGAGAAGGCTGGTGAGTCTCCTTCTTTTTCATTCTTTCATTACCACCTTCTGCAACTTTTGCTTCTTGTTTGCAGCTCGGGGTGGACAGGGAAGCTCAGCCAGCTCCAGAATCTGGTCCCACTGCATCAGAGGGCTGGGAGACAGGGATGCTCAGAGTGATGCTCCCAGCTGCTGTGGGCCTCAGTTGTCTGGTCCTCTTGCAAAGTGCAAAACAGGTTAAAAAATCAAGATCCAGGGCTTCTTGCAAACCAGAACTGAGTTTTCTCCCAGGGCACAATGGGGCAGCTGCCTCTGCAGCGCTCTTCGGGATGGTGACCCAAGGGCAGTGGCTCTTTCCAGGAGCTAAGGGCAAAGTAATCATTTCCTAGTGACCAAAGAGATTAGTATCAGGAGAACAGGATTTCTCCTGGGATCTCCACACTGCTGTCTTTCCCTTTCCAAGTGTGTCTCCATCCCCTTTGGCTGGCTGTGTTGTGGAAGGGGAACCCAAGCTGGGTACCTGCTGCCACTGGGGCATCACCTGGTCTTTGATCCTGCAAAATTCTTGGCTGGTGCCACTTAAGCCTTGTGTGGTCATTTGTACCTCAACTATATGGGTTTAAGTTGTGTCATTCCCCTCTGAGTTGGTGTGAACGAGGACACAAGGTAGGGGATGGAAAAGGCTGGTGAATGTGCAAAGCTGAGTGTGTACCTGAGGCCGCAGAAGTTGGAGGAAGACAAAATGCACAGCTATATTTGAAATCCTAGTTGTGAGCCTCAGGACTATACAATGTACAGGCAATAAGTTACAGCATCACCAGCGATCTACTTATGAATTTCCCTGGAAGCCACAAAAAGGTCTGGAAGCTGTGGGCATGGCTAATAAATGCATTGCAATAATTTGGCAAATAACCAGGCAAACCACAAGGGGAAAATATATATCAAGTGGGGGGAAAAAATATGTTCCCTGCTTGGGAAGTTGTTGAATGTTTCAAATCAGGGCAGGTTTGGTTTCGTTTGGATTCAAGATGTGGATGGGCTCTTGGAGCCCGCTCAAAATGCAGAGCAAAAGCAGCTCTTGCCACTCAGTGAGGTTTCTGAGGTGATGGATGGATCCAGCTGGTTGCATAAGGCTTGCGCCCGGCATGGCTGGATCCTGTGGGAAGGAGAAGAGTGGTTTATTGACCTTGTATTCCCCATGAAGGTGCTTATGGCCTCAGATGGGCAAGTCTTAAGCATGGATTCAGCTTCCTCACCCGCAAAACTGGACTGGCTGTATTGGACCAACTTTATTCCCATAGGCGCCGGGAAGTGTTTGCAGGATACGGCCCCAGGAGCGGTTATGCTATGAGAGGCAGTGGTGGCAGCTCTGTCTGGCCATGTGGGTTTGGGAGAAGATGTGGGTTTGCTCTTCTACCCCCAGACTTCCCACGGAAGAAACTTCTCAGTGCTTTTCTATACGGGAAAAGCCTGTATAGGAACATGTTGTTCTCCTTCATCTTTCATAACCTTGTTAGAAAAAAGGAAAAGCTTTCTAGGGAGGGAAGTAGAGGCTGGGATTTTAATTCTTTTGGGCAGCTCTTTTGCTGCCTTCTCCTCCTCCCCCCCGGCCCTTGTGTCTTAAACACACACCCCTTCGTTTTCTTTTTCCTTTTCTTCTTTTTTTTTTTTTTTCTCCTCCTCGTTCTCTCTTTATGTGTAAAGTTAACTTCCTAGGAAAAAGCTGCCGGATATCTGAGCCCTGGAGATAACTCCTAAACAACAGCTCTGTTTCCCCAGCCCAAACACACAGGAGCTTGAGCGTATCCAAACAAGCAGAGGGGGAGGCAGAATAGGAAAGCGGCTGGAAAAAGGAGGGGGGGGAGAGCTTTCAAACACTGTCTGATGGAACCACGAAAGAATGTCCCGAGTCACCCTCAGCCCGGCACATGTAAAATGAACTGTATAAATAAATACATTGTAAAAGGTCATTCTTGGGGGAAAAAAAATAGGAGAGGGAAAGAAAAAAAGTAAGAGGAGACCTTGCCTTGCATAATCGCTCCAATCTTGGGTATTTTAGTTAAAGTTACAGAAAGTTCCTGTTCTTTGAACATGGCCTTTGCTAAATGGGAACTTTTGAATTTTCTATATATATATTTTTTATCCAGCACTGCCTGGGGGAGAGAAAAAAAAAAAAAAAAGAGAAACATTTCTAATACTGGTTGTATCTCTATTTATTTCCCTTGCTAACCTCCAAAAAAACCCAGAAGGCACGAAAGCTGGGCCCACGTTTGCTTTTCATGTGCATCGATGTTGATGTGTGTGTGCGTCTGTGGCTTGACTTGATCTTTCCTGACTTGTGAAGGCGAGTGGGCTGGCGAAGGTGACATGTGATGGAGGCTCAGGCTGGGAATCCAGTTTGTGCTCCTCTGCCTCTGCCACAAATTTCCTGCGTGACCTTGGGCTGGTTTTGTAGGCTCTGATCCCAGGCAAGCCGAAGCTAATGAAAGGACTCCAATGGGTGGGAGAGAGAAGGCAAATAAATCCTTTAGATGCTGAGAACCCAGCCCAAGGTTTGTTAAATTCAATGGGTGCCTTTGTAAGGGCTTCCTTTAGGGAAGATGGATTGCGCCTTGCCAGCCAAGGGGGCCTAGACAGCTCTGCTTCATCTTGGGGGGAAGATCTGGAGATGTTGCAGGAACAGGGAGGTGGTACCATGCCACCACAGCCTGTGAGACATGTCTACAGCCCTCCTGGACACCATTCCCATCCCTGTTGAAGCCAATAGCAGCCCCGCCACTGCTATTGCTGAGATAAAACCTTCCTTTGGATTTTCTTCCTTTCCCTGCCAATGTGGATGCAGAGCTTTCCGCTTCCACGTCCAGTCGTGTTGGTTTTGGAAGGATTATAGCAAATTTCTCAGAAGGTCCCTGCACATGCAGTCACATTTAGCTCATGCTTGCAGCGTTGTGGGTGCCCCGTGCAAATCCAGACACTGAAAATGTCCCTTAATTAAGCATCTTTATCAGTGCGTGATTCCTCCCACATCATCCTCAATTCCGCCTTCTCATCACTACCAGCACTTCTGAAGTTGTGCCCTCGCTCACACACAGCTGGGCCATGAGGGTCTGGTCCTACAGATGATATGGTGCACCCTGTTAGTCATCCCACTACTTGCATGGCCAGACTGGGGTCGGTGATTAGCGTCAGTAGATGCCATTGCTGGGAGCTGCTACAATAGCGTTATTATTCATTGTTTCCTGCCTGCTGCCGGTGTCTCTGGCATAAGTTGGTACAGCATAAAAAGTACAGCCTGGGACCAAAAAGAGCAGAGAGTTTAAAACATTCAGCTAATGATGCTGACTTTTGGTAGGGGAAACATGGCAGATGGAAGAGGTTTTAGAGAAGACAGTGGATGTTGTGATTTATTTGCTTATTTAATGTCAAGAGTTTGTTTGAAGGTAGCAAGGTGGTGACCAGGCGTGTCTTTTAAACACGCTTGCCATAAGAGAAATTATGGCGAGTGCTGTGTAGAAACCCCAAATATCTTCAAAGGGGATGTTTCCCCTGTGTGGGCTGAGTCAAATATCGCTGGTTTTTAGAAATTTCCTTAGGCTTGATTTTTGGGTCTGATAAGGGCAAAGCTGCCACTGAGAGACTCAATCCAGCCTCTAAGCCACCCGTGCTGGTGGGAGCCGATGGGGCAAAGGCCTCCAGACTTGTCCCCAGGGTCTTAGTGAGAGCCTGACTCTGCAATTTTTTGTGTCTGTGCTGCATTTGAAGTGCGTGTATTAACCTGGTGATTTTGAGGGGAATCAAATTTGAGGCTGTGGCATGGTCTGGAGGAGGAGAGGACAGAGGCATGTGTGTGTGCATCTGTTTGCTCTGTTTGGGTCTCTGCTGTTGGTGGTGGCATGCTTCAGCTTCTGCTGGCACTGGGATTTTTGCAACCAAAGACCTGTGTGCCATTCCCAGCTCCTGCTTGTCGTTAGAGTGGAGAAGTCAGCTGAAGGCCTCCTCAGGCTTGAGATCAGCTTGTTTCAGCGTAGTTTATGGTCAGGCAAAATAGAATTGTCCCTATGGGCAGCCAGTGAGAGCTCCTTGCTGTCGGATCTGTGATGCTTCCTAATACTCATGGGCATTGTGTTATTTATTTCTTAGGCAGTCCACTTTGTCTAATTAAAAGGAAAAGAAAAAGAATCCTACTTTATCTAAAACAAAACCAACCCGTCCTCTCTCCACCTACGCCGCATTCAATTATGATTAAAATTGCAACATGACCTAACAAGAGTTGGTATTAACGCTCACGCTGTGCCAGTGTCCATGTTTGCATTTTGGGTTTGTTGTACGGGATCCAAAGATGCGGTATTTTTTCTTTTAAATGTTGGATGTGCTACAGTGTGCGGCTGTGTGGGGTGAGGGGTAAATTTGAAACAGTAAGAGCACAAAAGGGAGCATTAAAGGCTCAGTTCTGCAAGGTGCCAAGCATTGCTATGATCTGGCAAATCGCTTAAGCACATGTTTTAACTTTAAGCACATGAGCAGTCCCATTGAAAGCGACGCATCGGGATGAAATCAGAGCTCTGGGACTGTGTCATATTGATGAAGAAAAGAGAGGACGGGGATCTAAAGGTCTTTTTTTTTTTTTAGGAGCTGTAGGCACTTGCACACACGCAAACATGCACATGCGTTCACATGGAAGTCTGCAAACTCCTTTTCCTCCTTCAGGGGCAGAAGGACAATTTGTTTGCTGAAGTTACAGTTTTTAAATGATAAGCACGAATTCATGCATGTGAAAGAAGAGCGACTTGGCTAAATTTGGCTTCGCTAAATCATTATCACAGCTAACAAAAAAGCTGCTGTATACACTTTGACACGTCGACTTTTTTTTCCCTTGTTCCTCCCCCTTTATGAAATGGTAAATTCTTCTTTCAGGCTCATTACCAATCCTTAAATAAACATGAAGGTTTAGGCTGCAAGAGGGTGTAATTAAAAAGTTGGGATTCTTGCTCTTCGCCACAGCATTATTTCCGATCTGGAGCCCGTATCCTTTGAAGCTGAGCTGAGTTGATGGGACCGGGCTGTGCTTGCGGTCGGGCCCCGCGAGCAGCTGCCCACCACTCTCAGTGCGGGTCTCACCCGGCGCTCGCTGGAGCCAGCGTGACTCATGCCATTGACTCCAGCAACTGTTGGTTCAGGCCCTGACTGCAGAATTAGACCCCTGGGGGGTCTGAGAGAATTAAGATGGAAAGGCATTTTGGCATTTAAATAATATTTTCCCCTCTGGAATGGGCTGTGCCAGCGCTGCTAATTTTGATGAGTTCTATCAGAGGTTTAGCACTCACTTTTAGGATGCCCTTTGGCACCTGATTCAGTTCATATATAATTTGGGATTAAAGTACCTTGGGGATTTTTTTTTCTTTTGCAGAATTGCTATTTGTTCTCACAAGCCAGTTTCTGGAGGCCTCTGCTGATGTGCGTCAGTCTTGCAGGGTTGATGTTTTCTTTCTCGGAGATTTTGCTGATGGCATCTTTTTTCTTTCTCTTTTCAATATGATTTTTTTAACACGGGTGCTTTTCTCTCCTTCCCTTCCCCTGTCTCTCCCCCTCCTTCCCCATAGTCTGCAGCCAGGAGGGCGGGCACGTCCTGCGCAAACTGTCAGACCACCACTACCACCCTGTGGAGGAGAAATGCCAACGGCGATCCCGTCTGTAACGCCTGCGGGCTCTACTACAAGCTGCACAATGTAAGTGTGACTGTAACGCTCCATAACAAGGCCTCTGTTGCGGTACTCGATTCTCCAAACTCTTCCTTGGCTTAAGGATTTCCAGTCGCGGGTGGTGCAGAGACCTCCTTTATCCCTGTGGGGACCTTGGGGGTTGGAGCGATGCTCCGACGTAGCCGATCCGACTCGGGGAGGTATAAAACAGGGCTGTCCATGGGTAATGTTAGAGCTTTCCCATGCCTGAGCCAAGAAAGGAGGGGTGGATCAACACAGAGAGACATTATCCTCTGCTGATTGGGCTCAGTGTGTTGGAAAAGACAACACGCCGTCCTGCAAGCTGATATCCCTTCTAGGCGTAGCTTGGTTCCTCCAGCAAATACAAACTCTGGAAAAAAAGCAAAATGTGCCAGCAGCTATTTAGATCTTTCTTGGGTTTGCGGCTGCCTTTGTCCTGTTCCTCTGCCCGTCCCCAAAGATGATTTATTTAGGTCTCGTGTTTTGCCCTGGTTGACGCAAGCGGTTCCTAAACCAAAAAAGACTAGATTTAGTTAGTGGGTTGCAGAGTCTGCTCAACCTGTGATGTGAATTTTAAAGAATCTGTCATGGAAGGGAAATGAAATGGCTGGCAGATTTAATCTGATATCTCCATGCAAAGCCAGCTTACAGGAACCAGGGATATGTGCCCCAGGGAAAGAGCTAAAGGGATCTGAAAAGTCTTCTACCGAATAATACTGCTAATAAAGGAGTCTTAAGGCTACTCCTGTTACTCTCATTCCACATGTGGCATTAGAATAATTATTATGTCAGAAGAAGGGAAGACTTTCAATCTCTTTGCTTTGATATATCTTATATTTTTTTTCTTAGTGGTCATTTGCTTTATGTTTGGCCTAGAAATCTCAGGCTATGTTTTGCCCTTCTGTCCACCCATGCAAACACACCAAAGACAGATCGGGTTTCCTGGAGCACCCAGCCCTTGTGGTGTCTCAGTCCCTTGCATTTGTTATTTCAAGCTCTTTGGTTTCTTATGATGAGTAAACAAGTTCTGATTAAGCAGAAAAAAAAAAGAAAAACCAACTGTCAACCAGGCTAATTTTCACCTGTTCTCTGTGAGGCATCTCTCTTGGAAACCAGGAAAATGTGTTTACCCTTTAGCGAGCAGGCATCTCAGCACGTTTCAAGTCCCATGTAGCAAGCAAAGCTTGTCATCAAACTCTCAGTGTGGTCACTGCAAACAAAGGGGTTGGACCCAGAGTGAAAGCTCTGAGACTATCCCAAGAACATATTCTGTTTGCTTTTTCTATGGCAAGAAGGGAGCAAGGTCAGCCAGCTTCACTGGAGGAGTCTAGGCTTGTGCCGTGTTTTCATTTTGGCCTTGTAGCCACCAGTAGCAGGACTAGTATCACGTAGACTGGGAGACAGATAGGGACACCTATACCTGGGCTGCTCCCCCTGTACCATGGCAAAGCCCTCTGGAAAAAATAGGCTTCTCTCAGGTGCCATTGGTTGGACCTGTGTTTGGAAGAGATGACTTTTACCCTTGAAGACAGTGTAATTTCTCCCCACAACTACAAAAAGTGGCAGGATGATGCGTTCAGATGTGTCTACCTGCATTGTAGACATCTGACTGGAGGAATCCCCCTTAAGATGTCTAGAATGGTGCCTGGATGCTGAGGTTCTCCAGAAATGTGCTGCAAGAGCACGTCCTGTTCTTTTTCATGCTAACGCTGTGATCCTAGTTGTCCCGAATTGACCCCTTAGATGTACTGTTTAGGGAAACTCTGATCCAGCTGTGAAATTTGTGACATGGGGCAGGCCTTGAGCACGTTGGAACCGTTTTCATATTCGTTAAAAACACTGACAGCTGCTTAAAAGCTCAGCACAGCTACTTAGCAAAGTCAAGTAGTATCTTGCCTTACGAGCAACTCCATTAATGGGACCTGGTTAAATAGAACCCCTAGAGGACTGAGATGCTGTGTGCAGCAGTATAACTACGCAAGGATACCAAAGACTAGCTGTGAGTGGGTAGATCCTTTGATTTTACTTTTTTTAAGATGATGCTTAGTTGTATCAGTCAGACTGCAGTGAGAAAC
Organism: Strigops habroptila; assembly: GCF_004027225.2. Taxonomy (NCBI): domain Eukaryota; kingdom Metazoa; phylum Chordata; class Aves; order Psittaciformes; family Psittacidae; genus Strigops; species Strigops habroptila. The sequence goes on from NC_044279.2 coordinate 4,831,388, forward strand.
AGTCAACATTGGAGCAATAGTCTTTGAACGTACCACCCTCAGCTTTAAAGGTCCATAATGGTAGAGCATTGGAGCATTATTCTGCAGCCCAACAGGCTTTAGAGGCTGTGACTCTGAAGGCCACATTGTGCTTCAGGAGCCAAATACTTCAGGAGTAAGTTTTTTGTGAGCAGTGGTAAGGCTGGGACAGCTTCACGGAGATGCTTTCTCATTTTGGCTGCTGCGAGGCAGGACCTAGGGAGCTGAGCTAACTGCCTTGTGAATGGCACCAGCATCATCCTTTAACCAACTCAAGGCAGGGAGGAAGCTTGGTGGTTGCACGTGAACAAGGTTCCTTGGCTGGAGCTAATTGGTCTGGTCTGTTCAAGTGCAAGACTGCTTTGTGCAGGCTGTGATCCTGCTCCCTGTATGTACCTTATCTGCACTGGTTCTCCATCAGGAGAGGTATTAGAAATAGAAAAGCTCATTGTAGCCTCTCCTTCCCAAACAGCTGAGTATCTGCACAGATGTTGCCTTAATGACAGTGAAAGGTCTTCAGATGCTCAGAAGATACCGTTTCACGCTATGTTCCAATAAACTCCTGGCTGTTTTTTACCTTCCCTCCTCCCCATTTTGTCTTTTCTTTGGGTTTAATGAATTTTTCTTGGACCTTCAGATCATTATGGTATTTTAATGGATTGATCTGAAGATGAAACTTACCCAGTTTTTAAGTCCACACTGGAACATTTGCAGCGAAAAGGTTATTTTTTTGTCATGGGATTATTTTTTTTCGTGGGGCTTTATCAGTTTGTTTTACTGTTGATTCCCACAGCTTAAGCAAACCCATTTGTCAGTAGGATATAGGCAATAATCATAATAGTCTCGGGGTGCATTTAGTGAAGCTGCTGGCATTTCTCCCAACAAGAACTGGCTCCATTAACAGTATTAACAATGACTGATACTTCACATTGATACGGTGCCTTTCATCCTGTGGCATCCCAGAGTGCTTTCTAAGATATAGCCAGCCTGGAAGATTAACCCCACATTGTAACGACCATGTCTGAAGGATAAATCCGCTCCAGTGACAGGACCTTATTGAGGTCAATGGCAAAATCCCATTGTCTTCAATCAGAGCAAGATCAGACCTACAATGTTTAAGACTGTCCCCTGGATTTGGTCTGTTGAATGTGAGGTTCTCATCCTTGTTATTTTAGTCCTTCTTAGCAGCAGGATGAGCCTTCACTCACTTCAGGGATGGGTGGGAATGTATCTTGCTGTAGGTGCACAGCAGACTGGCCTGTGCCCATAGGAATGAGTGACTTGCCATTGTTTTTGGTACAAGTCCTCAGAAAAGGCCTCTTTCACAATATCCTAAAGCAGAGCTATGCGTCCCAAGAGCAGAGCAGTCAGTGTTTTGCATTTGATAAAACAAAGAGCATAATTCATGCCCATAATTAATTCGCTCCATCTGAAATTAATGAATTTCATATACATGGGCTGGGCTAGTTTAATTTTAATTTAGCATGTGTTTGTCATTTTTGTCACAATGGATTTTCATGAAGAAGGTCTTCCCTCTGCGTCTCTTGTTTCTCTACCCCAGAAACAGAGATGGGGCCATGGCTTTGATGTTTTGGGGACTACTTTAAGTCTGCTGTGACTGACCTTTGAAGTCACTGGAAAATATTCCAGCTCGCTGCTGTGACTGTGTTGGTCTTACTTCTCCTGACATTTATCTGAGTCCTTATCTGTTTGGTACTTGGGTCAGGTACCTTCTAGGGGAGTGATACCATGTACACCAGGATGATGTGTCCAGCTAACAGCTTGGATGGCATTTCTGCCTCTAGTTGCTGACCATGGCTTTGTCACCATCCTGAGCAAAACTGGAATTCCCATCCTGAAGTTTGACACCAAATCATGGCCTGGGCCAATCTGTTCTTAGCGATTGAGTGAGACATTGGAGATGTTACTCTGGGGACGTGCTCATTGTGATGCAGGGCACAACACCAAGCAACACAGGGTCAGGACCCCATGCTTGCTCAAAAAGCCAGCACAGCCCGAGTCTCAGCACTGCCACTTTGCCATCACCATCTCCTGAGCTTGCGCCTTTGCTGCTTCACCTGGAAATCATTTCTGGGTGCTCCTAAGTCTGTGTGTCATGATGTGGATCCTCACTGGGAGCTGAGGAGGCTGGAGCTCATGTGTGCCTCCGCAAATCCGAGCTGGGTTCATCAGGGATTGGGACTTCCAGGTCTCCTTTAGCATCGCTGCCTGGTGGGGCTCACCTGGGACTTCCTCCCACATGTGAACCTGGACAGCACATCCCTGCTGTCTGACTTTAAACAGGCCAGGCAAAGATTTCCCATCCCAGCCATCCAGCTGGAGCAAAGGCCCTTCCTTGTGTGTGTATCCCCATTCCCTTGTTGAGGACAGGAAGGCAGGGAGACGGGTGACGTATTTAAAGCCCATGACATTTGAGGTTTTTGCTTGTTGCTGCCTCTGGGCTGTTGGGCTGCACAAGGGCAGGTTCCTCCTTCCTACATTTATCTGCTGGAAAGCAAGGCTGCTTCCTCTGGCTCCCTTTATCCATAGGTAGAGGAATAAGCCTGTTTTTAGGATGAGATGAAATTTCCCATCACTGCTGATACAGAGAGCCTGAGGTCACTAGTTCAGATGGGGATGAAAAACTTTGGGATGCTTAAATCGGAGAAGATGCGCCTGCTCCTTTCTCTCCCAGTGCCTCTATCCCTACATAGAACAGGAAGCTATTGTATCTGTGCCTCCTCAGGGAGAGAAATCCGTGAATGATTCCCATGCAGCAAGGAAAGGCTTTAGGCAGTGGGCAATGAGCAACAAGTGAACCTTTGCTGTGATCTGGAAGAAGGGCAGCTGATTTAATATCTTATGGGTGAAGATCTGCTCAGGACCCTCACAGGGACATCTTTTCATTGTCTTTCACTGGGCCTGAGATAGTAGCTCCTGATGGATAGTGGATCCATTCTTTCCCCCTTTTCTCCCTTTTGCAGAATATTCAGTAGCACTGTCATGTGCTCATTTTTAGTATGAAAAGTAGTGTTCAGCCCTAGGGTGATTGCTGGGCTGTGGTGCCTTCGGCTATAGGTGAAATTCTGCAGAGGAGCTAGTGCAAGACCTCTATAATTTCCCATGTAGACTCCCAAGTTTAAATTTCAGGTTGTTTATGGATATTGGATGCATAAAGCCCCTTCTAAGCATGGTCTTTGGGGCTTTCATGGCACCTGTGCTAATATGTGTTGTGATGCTGGCTCGCTATGCAGTAGTAAGAATTTCTTACAGGAGGTCCAACAGACCTTTTGCTATCATTTCCTAACCCTGATGGGTGTGCAGATGGTCATTGCTGCTGTGTCTATCCATGCAGGAGAATCAAATACTTAGGTTTCCTACAGATATGTCTGCATAAGAGTAGAAAATGCTTTGCTGGGGAGCACAGATACATGTTTTAGCATCCCCTAAAAAACCTGGAAGGCTTTAGAAATAAAACCAGGTCAGCTAAAGTAAACCTGAAAAGATGGTCAGAGCAAAACTTTTCAAAAGAAGAAAAATAAGACAAATACCTGTCCCTTTTATAAAGAGTTTGCTCACCTCCTTAAGGCCACTGTGAAAGCTTGAGATCCCTCATAGTACTGAAATCCCAGCAGCTCTTGCCATTAATGGTTTTAGATCAGTCAGGAAGCCTCGGGGTGAGATGGTGTCCGCAGGGAATATTTCAAGATGATAATGATTGGTTTCATTCCTAAACACGGTGCAATTACCTAATGTACAGATAGCTGAATTGTTATTCATGTATGTTTTGCTCCAGTGAGGCTCTGCCAGCAATTTTCTGTCATCTTGTCTTCCGAAATGTCAACTAAACTTGGGATTTCCTGGTGGGATCTGAATTTTGGGATGGGGGGGGAGAGGTTGCGTAGTTGTGGCACATGGGGTTTACAAGGGAGGAGGAGGGCTGCTGGCTGTTCAGGTGGTGCTGGGCACATGAATCCCATGGTGATGCAGGGAGAAGGGATGGAAGCACAAGAAAAAATAATTGGTTTTTGTTTAGATTAACAGACCCCTGACTATGAAGAAAGAAGGAATTCAGACCAGAAACCGAAAAATGTCTAGCAAATCCAAAAAGTGCAAAAAGGTCCATGACAACCTTGAAGACTTTCCCAAGAGCAGCTCCTTTAACCCCGCCGCCCTCTCCAGACACATGTCCTCCATCAGCCACATTTCACCTTTCAGTCACTCCAGCCACATGCTGACTACACCGACACCGATGCATCCTCCATCCAGCCTCTCCTTCGGACCTCACCATCCTTCCAGTATGGTCACTGCCATGGGTTAGCAAGAGACTCCCCTGCTGAATGCTTACGGTCTCAAAATGAGATTTACTTTATATACTTGCATTTTTGCAGGCGTGTGGTTATGGGTCTGACGTCCCGAATCAAATGGGAGGGGGAAAAAAAGAAAGAATTTAAAAAACAAAAAAATTATTTGAAGGCATAAGAGAGAAAAAAAATTAAAAAACCCAGAAAAAAACTACAAAAAACACAAAAAGGAAAAAAAAAAAAGAAAAAAAAAAGACAAAAAAGTAGAAAAAAAAGTTTTAAAAAAGTGATGTTTGCCACTTTTTAAAGGAACTCACTATGGCGTCTATGTATTCTTACCCACTGAATCTGGATACCATTTGTGAATAAGCCATTCAGAACTTGCATTCCCTATTGGACAGGATCTCTAGTGCTGTGAAAAAAAAAAGAATAAAATGAAATAAAATAAAATAAAAAGCGCTGAACATTGCATATAACTTATATTGTAAGAAATACTGTACATTTGAGGAAGACTTTATTGCATCTGGAGAGCTGTAAAGAAAAAAAAAAGGCATGAAGGACTCCGAGAGATTTTTCTTTTGATTTTTTTTTAAAGGAAAAGAGACAAAAAATAAAGAGGAATGGAGGACAATTTAAAAACCAGATAAACAAACAATGCTGACCAAGAGGAAACGCGGTCTTACGAACAAATGGACCAACTGCCAGTCGTGTCTTCTCCTTTGATTTGATTTTATTTGTTGGTTTTGTTTTGGTTTCTTTTTATTTGGTTTCCGGGGAAGGGGGAGGGGGCTGGCTAGAAAGGTTTTTGGATGATGCATTAACTAACTGACTAATGAAATAAATAGCGAAAATCAATAAAAACCTGTAGGGAGATCATTCATTTCGGGCCACAGGCCCTTTTACATAGAAAGTACCAATGGTGTCAGGCAATCAGTGTTACCATGCGGACATTGCCAACAAGGGGTTTTCAGATAGCCATTCTCCAGGTCTATACGCATTGTGAACAAGTTCCTGTAATTGTTGTTTGTATGTATAATTCAACGCACCAAAATAAGAAAGATGTAGATTTATTTCATCCTATTATACAGACTGAATGGTTGTACAAATTTATTTACTGCTAGTGATAAGACCTGCTTTTTTTTCGTTTTTGTTTTGTTTTCATATTTTTCCTCCCCCCCCCCTTTTTTTTTTGAGAATAAACTAGATTAAATTCTGTTGACTTAAAAGTGTTTTGTGCTTGGGGAAATGGAATACGTTTCTTTATTACTATTATTTTTTGTTTTAAAGTTGGTTTGATGGTATTTATTCCATAGTTACCATGGGTACGGGAATGTGTGTCTCTGCGCTCATGCTGACAGCCAAAGCAGTGTTTGCAGTGGCTTGAAAATAAGAAAAAACACAGGACAAAGGAAGAAAAAACCCTCACAAATAAATGGACTGCATGTTAGTGTAACCCCACTGTCCGGCATGTCCCTGTCCCTTAAATTTCAGCCCAGCTGCTGCCTTCGCCTCATGTGAGGCTCCCACATAGAATGGGTCCCTTTTCGTCTCAGTCAACCATGGCCACCATGGTGGCAAACCTGTGTTGAGGACAATTTGGGACTGGGATAAGTGCAAAGGTATGGTAGGGTTCCTATGATCCTGGATAGGTTTTGGGCAGTAGCAGGAAAGACCCTGAGACTTTGGATGGGAACTTGAAAAGTGCTTTCTGCTCTGCCCCATTGGGTACTCAGTGGTATAATTTAATGGTCTACAGTTGAGATCTTGATATGAAATCAAGATGGACCAGATCCTGTTCCTGTGCTTGGAGGAATGGGCAAAACCTGTTACAAAGGGCTGGATGTGATGGTAGATAGAGGTAAATTCCCCAAAATTCAAAGACCCTCAGCCAGGCCCGTCCTGCAAGAATTTTCTTTGAAATAATGCAATTTGTATTAATACTATTATTGTTGATAGCAAAGTTTGACTCTTTTAATTTGATTTCTGACTGTTTAATCCTTAGGTATTTGTCCTCCTTTTAGTCTTCAGTATTTACTCTTCCAGCTTCTTTATGCTGTCATAAGGTTTGTGCGTTTACTTTCCAAACGAAGGGTTAAACTTCTTACCACCCCACTCCATTTGTTGGAGATTTAAGCATGGTGTGATAAGGCACAGGTTGCCAAGGCTGTGAGAAAATGCTTTAAAACCCCCAAACAACATTAAAACCTCAACGGATGTGACCTGCCAATGACTTATTTATTTATTTATTTATTTATTTAGATGTGGAATGAAGTAACTGAGTTCTTTCACCCATAAATACGTGTATTCCTGTGTTTCTGCACCAGGTGGTTGGAAAAAATATCACCACATGTGTCAGATGTTATTTTGAACCCACTTTCTCTGGGATGATAACTGGAGAGGGTTAACAATGACCTGGTCTAATCTTCTGCAGGATGCCTCACATGAGTAAGGATGTTTCACATAACAAAGACCACTTCAAAACTTTAGGATGATTATACAGAGGTCAAATAGTTATTTGATTTTGGAATGGAGGAGAAGGGGATCTTTATTTGTGCTTTCTCTCCTCTGTTTCAAAATCAACCCAGTTAAACTATGTCTACCATAAAGGAGGATTTAGCAGATGTAAGCGGAACAGACAGTAATTGTTTTGTAATGTTGTGTATTCTTTCATTTTTTCTCTATTGACGAAAATGTGTAAAAAAAAGAAGTCAGAACAAATGGCACACATTTAAAATGTTATGTTAATCACCTTTCTGCTTTCTCAATGAATATTTTAAGCATAAAGACTAAACGTCGAAATAAAACAAAGCGAAGAATTACTGAGATGCAATGGAGATCTTGTTGGCTCCTAATTAATCATCTGCAAACTGTAAAGCTATTTTCAATTAGTCCGACAAATCAAAGGAAATAATCATCTTTACTGATATTAAGCTTGAGAGATTATTATTTTTTATTCGTGATGCTACAACCTTTCCCTCCTTTTGCTCATCAACAGATTGCAGTTGGACTAAGATACTGATTCCAGTATTCACAGTGATGCGCTCATCTATTATTGTGTTTTTATCTTTCAATTTGCTTTAGAGGGAACTGTCTCTGGAATTTCTTGCTCTAACTTCTTTTTTTCCCCTAAAAACTGGAAACACCTTCTTATTGCAGTTTCTTTCTGATGTTATTTCATAGGTCTTAGGGATATTGAGTGAGATGATGCAGGAGTGAGGCCAGCTTAGATAATGAGCGTCCCAAAAAGAACACAAATGGAGATGCTCTGTCTGCATATACTCTAGGAAACACATACAGTTTGTCTAGAGAGTTCTTACATCAATTATCTTATATTCTGATGTCAGGAGCAGGATGAATATGATCTCACACAATGTACCCCCTGATTACAGGCCAAGATGCTAAATTAACTTGAGTCTACTAGTTTCTCAGTTATGTCTTCTTTTTATCTTCTTCCAGAGTAAATATTCCAGATTTTTAATGTCTTGAAGGGTTTTGTTTGTTTGGTTGATTTTGTTATTGTGTTTTATTGTTTGCTTTGTTTCGTTTGTTTGCTTCCTTCCCTTTAACACCTGAGAAAAGTCTGTTTTACAGAAAAGGCCGAGAACGGTTGCTCTTGGGCAAATGTCTTGTGAATGGCGACTCCTCCTTTCTTCATTTCTGAAATTGCAGGGAAGAGCTGAAGATAGGCAGGCTGGAGCAGGAAAGCCCTCTGAGTCATGGCTCTACTTTGGTAATCTATACTGTGCAGAAAACACTGTGGAAGTCAGTGGGGTCAAATCTTGTGGTCTTTTTGCAGTCATAATGCCTTCTGGGAATTTGAGTGAGTAATAGCTGCTGTGCTGGTGTGACAGTGGCAACTGCATTCTACCCACGATTCAAGTAAAAGTCTATTGACATTGGTGGAAAGACTCCCAATGAGTAATGCAATAAGACTTAATCAAGACCTCCCAAGTATTAATTTCAGTGTTATCACCTTGATTTATCTGCCTTAGTTAACTTTTCAGCTGCATTGGTCTTGTGTCAGTACACATGTGCGCACACAGACACACATGAGATATTGAAAATTACCAAGCTCAATGTTTCAAGGTTGAAGAAATAAGAAATGTAATTCACACAGTCTGCAAAACTTTGATTTTTCTCCTGTGCGTTTGAGTTATGAGTTTGAGTTATGAGTTGTCTTAGTTGCATCTAGACCTGCATTTAAGTTCAGACTAGCAGTGTGTTTTTGAAGTGATTTCCCAATAGTTCCGTCTTATGGAGATGAGATTTTACTTTGACCCATGCAGCATGGCTTCCTTGGACTCCCACCTAATGTGCTACCACACATAATGGGATCTCAGGCCAAAAGGCCAGGCTAAAATTACCCTGAAGCAACCTCCCAAAATAAGGTCTTTGGGTCTTTGGGTCCTCAGCACAGATTGTTTCGTTCCCCCAGAGACACTCCTATTGCTAATGCACACATTGCCATAAACCACATGTTCTCATACTCCTTTTTGGTCACAGAGGCTCCTGATCCACTCAGGACTGATTATAGTCTGGAGAAGAACCCAGGTGGGTGATGGTGGGACTAGATAGAATGAACCTGTCTTGTTTTTTGCAGAGTTTGGGAGGTGTTTGGGATAACAGACCAGAAGAAGTTCTGATGGAAAAAAACCTGTAAATGAAGCCTTAAAAAATGTCATCTTTATCCCTTCCTGTTTCACAGAGGTTCTATATAGCATTGGGAAACTTGACCTAGTCTTATCACATGGGTACAGCCACTAACAATGTGATCACCCCTTTTGGTGATGCCTAATTTCACACCCGGAAGTCTGTTTTGCAGAAACGTTCAGTGCTCTCAGTGGTATCTTAAGCCAGAGGATCTCATGCTTGCATTAATCCTGCAGAATACCAAATTCTTTAAAAATACAGTAAATATTCAAAGTACTGCAAAGCCCGTGCTTTATTTTTATCACCTCTTCCCTTCCCCAAATCTGGAGAACAAATAGTAACTCTTTCTCTCCTCAAAGATATGTTGTGAAGATAAATCCATCACTTGTGAAGTGCTTGGATGAGCATCATGGAAAACCCATCACCTTCAGCAGGTCTGCAGGAAGGAAGGTGTGAGGAGTAAGCAAAATACAAGTCCACTGCTCATGAAGGGCAATGTCCTCCCTGTGTCCTGCATGAGGCAAAGGAAAGAAATTTGGTGTGATGGTCCTATGTAGAAGGAACAGTGGAGGTGGAGGGAGGGTGAATAATTTAATTTGGTGTTTCCTGATATTTCAGTGGTTGATTTTTTAATCTTCATGTTGGTTTTTTAATGCATTTTTTTGGTTGCATTCTTCCATAAAGATATACATGTGCAGGTATAGCAGGGTGCTTGTTAGTGGTACGGAGTCTGCACCTTGTCAGCGAAGGAAACATGACATGTGCCAAGCCTCTGTGTAAGTATGGCTGTACCCAGGGAACTGGAGGGTGCTGGTTGTCACCCGTCTGTCTTTGTTGGTTGTGTGATGTTCTGTGTGTGCCTGTGTGGATATATCTAAGCTACAGCTCTACAGAAAGGGAGGCACAACACAAATGTATAGCAAATTTATACCTGTTTCACACAATTCCCTGAGGCTATGCAGACTCCCGGGTGGATGTTGGAGCACTCTATCTTAGAAGTATATTTCCCTTGTTATAAGTTTAAATTAAGGCTTTGACCTGAAGCTCAACTCATTTTTTTCTCTCAAGGTACAAAACACCTGGTTATTTAACCTGTCCTTTTACATTTCCACTCTGGGTTACTGTCGACTCCAGAGGCACTGAAATAATTCATGCAAACTTGTCCTCTGGGAAGACAGAAGTGACTGAAATGCTCAGGGAAAGCTTGTTTGTGAGCCTCACAGGCTGGTGTTCATGTTAACATGGAAAATGCATATTTAGGCTTAGCCCATGAACTGTTTTAGTTCCCAATTAATACTCTATTGTGATATTACAGTGCAATCATTCACGTAACTATTTCTATGTTAGAACCACAGTAATCTTCTTATACTACTTGACTGGATAACTCTTTTCTTGCTAAGCCACAAATCACCCAGTGTGTAGATCGGGGTGGTCCCAGTGGCTGCAGGGAGCACTGCTGTACGAAGGTCCAGGTCAGGACACAATCCTTCAGCTTCAATTCTGCTTTCAATTACAGTCTCCCCTAACATAACCAATCATAGAAAAGGTTCCTCTCTCAGCTGCAATCATAATGAATAATTAAGAAGTCAGAAGAATGCAATATAAACTGCTGTGAATGCAGGTGGGGGTTGAGGACGACGAAGATGCTCTGAGGTCTGAAGCACCTCTCCTATGAAGACAGGCTGAGAGGGCTGGGCTTGTTCATTGTGGAGAAGAGAAGATTCAGAGGAGACCTTAGAGCAGCCTTCCAATACATAAAGAGGGCCGACAAGAAACCTGGAGAGGGACTTTTTACAAGGGTATACAGGGATAGGACGAGGGGCAATGGTTTTAAACTGAAAAAGGATTGGTTTAGATTAGATCTTCAGCAGAAGTTCTTCCCTGTGAGGGTGCTGAGGCGCTGGCACAGGGTGCCCAGAGAAGTTGTGGCTGCCCCATCCCTGGCAGTGTTCAAGGCCAGGTTGGACACAGGGGCTTGGAGCAACCTGCTCTACTGGAAGGTGTCCCTGTCCGTGGCAGGGGGTGAAGGATTGTTGTACGAATTGGGTGAGCTTTAGGCTCCCTTCCAACCCAAACCAGTCTGTGATTCTTGACTGTTGGCTTCTTGAGACTCTTGGTTTTTTTCCCCATGTGCCAAGATTGCCCATGGCAGGGGAGGCCAGAGGAGCCCTCTGTGCAAGAGGTGAAATCGTCTCACTTGCAAAACTTCAAGCTAGTTGCAGAAGGTCATCCCTTTTTTGCATGCACGCAGAGATGATCGCTGATGAATTTACTTCCTGTGGAGTCGCACTGGAGCAGATTTATAGATTGTGTGATAAATTTTAAACTATATTTAGGGACTCTGAGGAAACAGTAATGAATAGGCACAGGTCCTGAACTGTGATTCTAGATTGCAGCTGCTTCATAATAGACTTTTTTTAAAAGTACCAGTATGGGAGAGGAAGTGGAGGGGAATATAAAATTATGCTGAGCCTAGAGAGAGGAGGATCCTCGAGTAGGAATTGAACAGGGCCCATGGGAAAGCCAAAAATGAGGAAGGAGAGACTGAACCTATGATGGATTTCTGAATAGTCAACCCAGGGTCTTTCCATTAATAGCAGGCAGGATGTTTTCCTTTATGAAAACCTGATTAAGTTTGTCAGACACTGATAACCTTTCTATAAGAATTTTCATACTGTGTGTACTGTATATATGTAATATATATACACATATGTATAATAGGGATATTGTTGTCTATTAATTTCCATAGAGTGGCTTTTCTATAAAATCCTGTACAACAAAAAAGAGTTATGCTTGCATATGGGCCTGTCAACCTTGTTTGTATTTAGTAGACCTTTTCCAAAAGGGTCATGGGAGAGAAAGGTGGAAGCCTATGGATTTGATGACGTCTATCTGTTCCTGTTGTGTATGCATCAGTATTTCATGGATGTCACTCAGGAACAGCTGTTAGGTTTGCTCTACAGAGTTGTCCTTTTGTATCAGGGGATGTAAAAGCTGGGTGCAGGCTCTGGTAAGGGCATGTCTCCTTACCACCTCATTGGCAAATTGCCTTGAAGCTGTATCACGCAAACCCCGAGCATCAAATTCAGCATCTCTGCACTGAGTTGGTGTTTCAGAGTATCCCTTTTCTCTGCTCTTGCCCTAATAGTGGACAACACCTATGTTTTGCTTGGCTTCTGGCTTTAGCAGTGTGTCTCAGATTTCTCTCCCATGGTGCAGAGGAAATCTGCTCAAACCATTCCTGACCTGTTTAAGTGGAAGTAGCTGGTCACTGGGTTTAGGTTTTGTTTTTGTTTTGAGGGGGAGAATTAAACTGGGAGACAGGCTTTCCAAGCCTTCAAATGGTATCTTCATGCCTCCTTCTTGCAGACCTCAGGCTGGTCAAGCACTTGAGTGCTTGCTTTACTTGAGTATGATGGATCAGCATAGCATGTATTGGCAGCTCAGACATGATTTATGATGCTTGGAGAGATGAGGAAATCCTATGTTTTCACCAAATTTTCTTTCCATTCTCTCTGGTCTACTTGATCCACATCTCTGACATGATGTCATGCATCTTTACTGTGGATGTAGAGTGAATAACCCTTTAACTCAAACCTGCCTTCAGACTTTGATGATCAGGCATTCATCCCAGTGTTGCTAAAACAAATTGTTTCATTCTCTGCTCACTCCCAGAAATTGCTGGGTTACTTTGACTAAGTTCTCCCTTCAGGCCACTGGATATCCAAATTTTCTCTTCTCCACCATAAATCTCCTCCTGGGTTAGAAACTTGAAGTATTTTTCCTTTAAGGCATTGGGAGGTCTGTACTCAATGAGAACCCAATGGCATGGAAACAAAAATATCTATCATAACTATAAGAGTTTATTGATTTTGGTAAGTGCTTGGGCTAAGATCAGTCCAGATAAACATATTCCTGCTGTTGCAGGATAATCAAAGATTTCTAGGTGGTTTTAGATAGTTCTGAACATATTTTAGATGACACTTTTGACCATTTTTCAGGTTGATGGCTGACTATGGCTTGGGAACATGGGTGGACCTCATTACCTAAATGGGGGATGTGCCCCTTTCACAGTCCTGGGGTTTAGGGATATTTGTGTCCATGTTTGCTGCAGCAATGGGTCAGGAGCAGAGATATGTGTGACAGATTCACAGGCCTGCATGAGCCTCTAGGACATCTCAGCAAATCAGAGTGTATGTCAGGTGGATGAGCACCCACAAATGACATTAATCAGATTGACCTGAAAAATAGTTTATTCTGCATCCCTTCTGCTAAACCAGATTTTTCCTGTATATAAAAATGCATGATCTCATTTCAAAAAAGATACACACACAGGTGTCTGTTCATTTCTGAGACCATTCCTCTATCTCATGTACTCCATCCTTAAGACTTTCCCATGGCCTTTAGCTCTTGCTCAAGTAATGATTTGCTGACTCTGTTGTTTGCATTCAGCAAAGCAGAGGCAACTTGCAGCAGTAACTGCAGCAGAATTGATTCAGCTAATTCAGCAACTGATTCAGAAATAGGAATCAACTCAGATGCTGATCTTCTGGAAGACATTGCTTCTGAAAAGGTCCTCTCCTCTCCCTTGAGAGAGCCACTGGCGCTAATAGAAAGCCTCCCACCTCATTTGTCAGCTTTGGATCAGCCAGCCCTTACCAAGGGTCGGATGTTGGATTTCCTGGGCTGTCAGCCATTCTTGGTCCTCAAAGGGACAGACAGCCTGTCAGAGGTGATCAATAAATGCCATTGCCTGTCCTGGTGTGTGAGGCTTTTCAAAAAGAAACTCCCAGGAGGAGATTCAGGCATGGGATGTAATCTTGACCACACTCCGTTGGTATTCAGTGAAGGGTGGTTATGATGGTGGTAGTCTTCCTTTGAAATGTTCACAGCACATGTGTCCTCAAGCAATGAAAAAAGAGGTGGGAAAGAGGTTGCCTGGTCCTTCTCTGGCACTGCTGTTTTTATACCAATATACTTGTACATTTATACCTAAGGAAGGTGGAGTCACACTTTATACCTGACTGGGGTCAGCATTTGGGCTGGGTCCTTTACATTTTCAGGTGGTCAGGAAAAAGTTCATCTCTGTTCTCAAGTACTTCAGTGTAATTGATTTTGGTGGTGTTAGAGCTGTGAAACTAAGGCTGGAATGAAACCAAAGAATGAAGTTATGTTCTGGATTATACCCATCAGTTGACATGTGTGAAATAGAAACATCTGTGTTCAAACTCTCTTTGTAGTGAATATCCAGGAACAATGCTCCTGTTTCTGAAGAATGACATTTATTTAGAGTCCTCTGATCTCCAAAACCTGCATCAGTGTCTATGGGAGCTAGCCAGTGGCTCACTGGGGAACACAGAACATAACTAAGTTTTCCCCTAAGGTGTCTCATGACAGGTTTCTGACTGTGCTTGCTGTGTTACCTGGCTCATTTTGCATGTTCCTCTACCTCCTCATGCTTGGAGCTAGGTCCTTAGAGTAGGCCAAATATCCAGTTGGATAAATGGCCTTTTTCAGGTATTTCTATTCAACTATCATGTCATCAGGCTTGAGGTGCTCCTCAGAAAACTTTGGACATTACAGAGAAGAGGTTTACTTGTAGGTAGTTGTCTGGAGTTTCTCAACAGTTAGTGGAGAGATAAAGGCGCTTCTTTGAATCCTATACATATTTTAGACAGTCATTTTAGGATGTCATTCACATCCTGGAGATGCCTATTTCTTTACCCTGAGTAGCTCTACTCTAACTATGGGCTTTGTCAGTACCTGGAGGTAGAAGAGATAAGTCCCACCTCAGGCATCAGAGCAAAATGTGTGAAAAATTTATTCCTGTAAGGCAAGGATGACTTTGCTGGCCTTTAACCTTTGCACAGAAGATTCTGTGGTTGGTTTGGAATTGGCCTGGCACTACTTGATAGCAAGGAATATTCCAAGAAATACAGAAGGTAAAGTAGGAAGGAGACTTGAATCGCTCCTTACCTAAACACCTCCTCCTAAAATGACATCCCAGCAAAGTCTCTGGGGGCCAAATCTTTTCAGATTTGGGCATCTTCATTTTTACGTCAGTGTTGCACTCGGTGCTGCAGTGATTCTTCCTTTGCTTTATTATGATCGGCTAATTTACATGAATCAGGTTTTCTTTTTGGTTTTAGACGTGGTATCAAAAGGGCTTCTGGCAGCAGCCACAATAATTATAGACACAAATTATTTTAATATTTATCTTATCTAACATCTGAGCATGTATTTGGAGGGCACCCAGACACACCAATGATCTTAAAGGAGCTTGAAATGCCATTGTATAAGTAAATACACAAAAACATAAACACTTTGATTTTCAGCTACATAAAATTAATGCTTCACACATCTTGAGGGAGTGTTGTACCACTGTTAAAGCATTAAAATCAAGTCAGAACTCCTGAGTCTTATTTTAACTTGTGCATTTAACCCATCGCGAAATTATGGTTACATAAACACAAATCTATCAAGTGACCCTTAATTAATTATATACATTTTTTACCTTACCCACATGAGCTCGCAGGACTTTACCTGGGATAGTGGAAGAGAGGTTTAGGCTCCAATGCTTATTTCTGTAAATTGTTATGTTCTCATTTTTTTGTTCGTCTGAAAACCAAGGGTAAGTAGCCTCATGTCATCATACATTGTGAAAGCGTTTGAGATGCAAAGTATTGTATCTCCTTCACTATGCAAGAATAACAGTATGTTTCTGAGTGTAATGTTAAAACCTTCAGAGCTAAAAGAAAAGAATAAAGTGGCTGCCATAACAGCACAGACCCCATCCAAATCCTAATTGGAGTGAACTCAGAAAAGCCAAACTACAATACACCTGCTTGATATTACAGTACTTTGCCATGGTGGGAACTAGGTGATGCTCTGTCTGAGAAATACTGTTTTCTGAGGATAAAGTCCTGATGATAGATCTAAACCTGCAAGCATGCCAGCCTGCAAAGCATGGCTGTGTAAAAAATCATTGGGTTGCTTCAGTTGCCAAGCTTAAAGAGTTAGAGAATAATGACATGAAAAATAATTCTGGCTACTAAAGATGGTGTTAGATTATGGCACTGCTTTTCTGTCTTCTCACAGGAACTGAGTTGCTGGTGGAGCAAACAAGTTTGTAGTCTCCCTGCAGCTGGATATATTTTTAAGTTAGATTTACTAAAATATAACATGAGAAAGGGATGGAGATGATTCATTTCAGAAATCGGGCTTGAAGCTGACTGGAAAAGCTGTGGGGAAATTAGTCCCCAAATGTTTAATTTCAACATTTTCAAAATGTTTCTCTTTTGGAAATTTGTTTGCTTTCATGTTTCCAAAGCAAAATGTTTGGATTTTCCATTTTGAAAAGTCATTCTTCACAAAAACCTGACTTACCTTAAAAAAAAAAAAAAAAAGGAGAAAAAGAAATTAATAAGGCAAATTAATGTAAAAATTAGAGGGTTGAATTGAACAAAATATTTGGCCTTGACCTATAATTAATTTGAAAAAATAAGCACAAAATTAAAAATGAATGTTAATTCTCCTTAATTTTTTATTCGATTTCTGAACAGAACCCCTCCTCTCCTTCTAGCAAAGGGTATATATATATATCGTTTCAGATTATTATTTGGCTTAATCTCCTCTGTTTGTGATCAATAATCAAGCCAGGCCAACACAGCCTGACTTCAGAAATCCCATCATTAGCAGGGATAGTGACATTTTGCTGCTCTCTTTAGACACTCTATAGAGATATCTGGTGTAAGGAAAGCTTTATTTTATCTGTGAGTGACATATTGACCAGTAGCCATGAATGAGATCACACATTTCTGTCCAGGCAGAACCATGGACAATAATAATGATGCTGTGTAAAACCAGCATGTGTACACACACAAACACACAGAGAGTGAAGAGCTGGGCTTCTTGACTGGGCATATAAATCTAAACGCTTTCAACTACACAGTTATCAATTCAGGTCTCAAATAATTGTACTACTTCCCATTGGATTTCTGGTGTAAAGATCTCTGAGGCCACCTTGCCAGAACGTCACTAACAAGTAGAGGAGGTAAGAGTTTGTCTCTCCTCTCCTCTCCTCTCCTCTCCTCTCCTCTCCTCTCCTCTCCTCTCCTCTCCTCTCCTCTCCTCTCCTCTCCTCTCCTCTCCTCTCCTCTCCTCTCCTCTCCTCTCCTCTCCTCTCCTCTCCTCTCCTCTCCTCTCCTCTCCTCTCCTCTCCTCTCCTCTCCTCTCCTCTCTTCTCTTTTTCATCCTGAATTGTGTCTTGGCATGTTCATGGATTGACCATTGTTTTAGTCTGTTAGAACAGTTTTGTGGAAGGCTGCTAAGGCATGGTGATGCATTGGATTCTTCTGAGGCATCGGGTGCTGGTGGGGAAATAGAAATGGGCTTAGATGAGCCAAAGTTTTGGATTTTCACAAGTCCTTCAGCTGCTCCCCTATAATCCAGGAACGTAGGGGTGTAAATCCCAATCTAATATCTTAGTTATGTTTGATCTACTACTAATAATAGCTCCACCTACTTGACATGAGGCATAACTCACTGACATTTGTAAATCCAGCTGGGTCTCGCAAGTAAGATACAGAATGAATCAAACATGTTGCAATAAAAACAGTGCTGACATTGCCATTTCATTTTACTTTTTGCTAACAGGGGCCTGGAACTGGGGGTTCCTGCCAGGAGAACCTGAGCAGAGAACCCACAAGAATCATTTTATCATGTTGCATTTATCTCCCATTTCTAGAGATACACAAAAAAAATAGTCCCCATAGAACATACTCGGGCTGTGCCCAGGGTTTGATTTAAAGGGGGATCAACCCATCGGGTCAAGAGAAATGGTTAACTGCAGCAATGCTCAGTTACCTCTGGGTGACCTTGCTTGCAAATGTGGACAGGAGTCTCTCAGCATTGCCGCAGATGTTGGATGACTCTGCTGGTGCTGTTGAAAGACAGAGGTGATAAATAGCATTTGAGCCACGTTTCTCCCCTCCTTCAGGCAGAATCTGAGAATCTCAGATATACAGCCTTGGGAGAGTGATTCACGAGGTACCACTCACACCGGCTTCCTCCGAGGGAGAAAGCTGACACTTCCAGGACACTGACCTCGAGCCTGTGCGCGTTTTAAATGTTTCAGCACCCTCAGGAAAACCACAATTAGAGGTTACCTCCCTGCATTTAACACTCAGAAACGAGCAAAGCAAACGGCTGGGGAACGAATGTTTGAAAAACAAATGTCAGAAAGACAAAAAAAATGAAGAAAAAGGTTTTGTTTTTTCTTCCTAAATCTCTCCGACACCATCTGGGTGAATTTGAGCTCGTTTGGAAGTGAGCTGAATACCTTTTTGCACCTCCCCACATAATCACCTTGCAGAAAAACAAGCCCTCAGCCAAGAAAACAAAAAGGCAAACCCACACAGATTTTGCACTTTGTGGAGGCACGATGTTGCTTCAAATTTGCCTGTGTTATACAACTATGCCTGGTCAGGCTGAGCCTTGAACCCGCTCTGCATGCCTTCGCCTTCCGTGCAGCACACGAGCTCTAGATGCTGGCAGCTGAGTGTAGGCAGGATCTCAGATATCATGGCAGTATAAATAAATAGAGAACGATGAGATAAAATACACAGGCAGATGGAGGTGCTGATAATGAGATAGGCTGATAGGGTGGTCAGGGTAACTGTGCTTCAGCACATGCATAAATACGTGGGTTGTGCCCCTTTACCCTAGGGGCAAAATATCCAGCATCCAACATGATACACACGTGGCCATTCAGACAAAAGTACTCCAAAACCTATAGTAAAAATAAACTTTCTCTTGGGTAGCACATCTAGACTAACAGCATTTTCTATTAAAAATCTTTTTTTTTATGGCATGTATTCCTAAGTGGGACAGGTGTAATTTGACCTCAAGATATAGAGAAAACATTAAAAAAACCCCGAACTCCAACATTTCCCCTGCCCACCACCCTTTTAGGTAGGCAAATACCAAGGTACTAAGCTGAGAGCTGCTTCTATTAGGAGAAATGTCCAAATGGCCATGGGAGGAGTGATTTTTGCAACATTTCCAAACTTTGTGCTATTAGGACCACTAGGGAAAATGTGAGGGTCATGGGCTATAGCCTTTTTCTTGACACTTGACCAACTTTTCAGTGTGCAAACATTACTGTAGACCCGTATAAGCTCAGTGGTGATCCTGAATTTCTGCCTGGGGGCAACGTGCTGTCTGCGAGCCCCTTCCCAAGGATAATGGCCACAAACTCACTCTAATTATGGTCTGGTTTGATAGAGTCTGTTACTTGCTGGGTATTTTTACCAGAGCACTGGTGATGGTTTGGAACACTGTCTCGTCTCATGCTTACATACCAATTCAGCTTTTGGTAATGAGCAATTAGCATTTTGTACTGAATGATGTGGAGGGGAATGCATATTTTTTTAATAAAAAACACATATATACCAGGAACCAAAACACTGGTTAAATTTGCTGAAGAAATTTGTGACCAAAATAAATAAGGGGAGTATTTAAAAATTATAACATGTAGGTATTTTTAGGGTAAAATGTCTTCTTTATGGAAAGAACAGTTTGATTTGCCTTTTTTTAAACTGAAGCATTCAGTATTTTTTGTTTCCAAATGGCGTTTTCTTTGAAGGATTGACCTAATCCAGAAAAATAAAAAAGATAAGAGAGGTTTTAAATGAGTTCCAAATGATACTCAGCATTTCACTTTCAGATGAAGAAAATGTTTTGGGATGACTCAAATGATTAATTTTTTTTGGGTGTTTGTTTCATTAAAACCAAATGAAAACCTCCAAACTTCCCGTTTTGCATTGCTTTGACTCTTGTAAGTTTTTTTTCCCCCTCCACGGTTATTATGCTTGGCCACGCTGCTGGAAAATGCAGTAATTCACTGAAGTGAATCACCACTGGTGACCTCTTTGAAAATACTTCTGGTGATACACCTCAAACATCTCCAATCTTTCACGTCTTTCCTCAGGTCTGAGCATTTGTTAATTAAGCATTGCCACACAGTGCCGAGGGAAAAAGCTATTACCATAAAATGAATGCAGGGTTTTATGTGACCTGACTGGAGATATCGGGACCATCAGTTTTCCAAGCAAAGAGAAAACATGAGATTCTTGGAGTGTTTCCTCCTCAAAATATGGTAGGCAGTTCTGCATCACTGCTGCGGTTATCTGTCCTTGTGAAGTGGTCGAGAACGCAGGCACTGCCAACAAACAGGTAACTTTGGTTAAGAAATGATGTTCTTTTGTTCCTATGGATAAATGTCATGTTCCAAGCCCAAAATGGGACATTTCATACAAGGTAATCAGGCACTGCAGTGCAAAAAAAACAAAGAGAAAAGGCTGAACTTTGTGTGGATGTGCAATGCAAACAAAACCGCAGCTTTGCCTTCCCCACCCTTGCACCAAAACTATGCTGAGGTTTTGGAAAGTGTGTTCATATTTTCATTTTCACTCCTCCAAGGTAGGATAAGAAGCAGGATGTGCTGAAATACCACGAAGGGCCGTCTGGTCTGGGTAGGTTTCCAGCAGTCTTCTGCAAAGCTCAGGATGGCTCTTGTTCATGAGCGGGTTTGGAGGTGGAGCTGAAACCTTTACCCAGCCATGCCATCCAAAGTGTAAAAACTGAGTCTTTGTTGTGGGTGACTGAGAATGATCCTGGTTTGTGGATGTAAAGAGGGAAAAAGAAAATCTTCACTCCTGAAATAATTTTACAGTTGAGCCCTCTCACTAGTCAAGTCATTATTGAGGCTGCAAAAATTTCTGCCTTCATTGAAATCAGGGTTACATGGTTTAGTGGTGGATTTGGGGTAATTTTGGGTAAAAAACGGATTTGCTGGATTTTAGTGCTGGAGTAAAGGTTGGACTTGATGATCTTTAAGGTCTTTTCCAACCTACTTGATTCTGTGATTCTATGATAGGGTGAATTTTACCTCTACCTTGAAAAAGAGCAGAGGTCAGCCAGTAGACAGGGGCTGGCAGTCAGAGAGAATATAGGAAGATTATTTAATAAGAGAATTACAGTCTTTTATTTGCATTGTTTCTTTTCCCTAGCTCCAAGCTTTGCATAACGCTTTGTTAACACATCGTGTCAGGCTATGGTATTGGATTGACAAAAAGGCATTTATGTTGGGGTTTAATGCAGCCGAGAAACAAGGTATAGTTGCTTTAAATGAAAATGAAGGCTAGGCAGCCTCCTGAGAGCCTCAAAGTTTAAACAAATTACACAAAGTATTTATCAGGTGAAATTGGAAAAGGTGCTCTGTGAAGCAGAAGAGTGGCCATGAGTCCTCTGTGTTCACACCGTCTTGGGTATTGTAAGGAGCTTTCTTGTGAAACTGTTTGCCAAACCAGAAGACCTAAATTGAAATGTGTTGACAGAAAGAATCTTACTACTTATTTATAATTTAAATACATCTTGAGGCAGGCTAAGAGATGATGCGGGTAAGTCATAATCCACCCTCCTTCCTTCATCCTGTGTCCTGGAGTTCCTTCCAGCAGTGGCCAGGACTGCCAGGGCATTCAGCATTTTGGGTGCTGATACTGATGGGCATCATCCCTTCACCCTGCATTTCAGAGGGGGGGAAAGGGTGCTAGGAACTTGGCAGGATCAGGCCCTTCACCTCATGCAATCCTATGACCCTGAGGGAGCCCACACACAGATTTGTTCCGTAACACATAACAAACAACTTCGTTTTACTTAAAGGGAGGGAGATGAGCACTTTGAACAAATGATGCATTAAATCAGGGCTGCCAACTGCACCTTGATGCGAGTGCTTAATGCCAAGATCTGTCTACCTATCTATATAATCTTTTATATTCCCAGCAATTCCTCCTCATCTATCTATCCATCTCTCTCACACTCTCTCTGTATATATCTTCCTTATTTCAAACTCTTTCTGTCTATCTGTCAGTTAATCTAGCTACTCATTTTGATGGCTGTCATCAGAATAGCATCTATTATGGTGTTTTAACTGTGCTGGCAAATGACACATTGCAATTCCCCTGTTAAAATTACAGCTGCATGGAAATAAGGCCCCAGTTTAACTTGACTGAAATCAAGTGAAAACAGCAGTTGGGTACAGGTTTTATTGTCCAGTGATCAGAGCCTGAAGCTGGGGTTAGGGGCTGAAGGATCTAAGGGCTGTAGGTTTGCTGTGGGATCATCTTCTTGCAATCTTGTTTCTTCTCTCATAAAGTTTTCCCCCTTTTTTTCCCATTTCTACACTCTCCAGGCCTGTTCTGGACGTCATAAAGAGGTTGCAATTTTTCACCTAGAAAACTGCCCCATGGGCTTTGTGGCACGTGCAGATGTTGTGCTTAGGGACATGGTTTAGTGGGGTTTATCAGTGTTAGGTTTGTGATTAGACTCAATGATCTTAAAGGTCTTTTCCAACCTAAACCATTCTATGATATTATGATCTCAAGGTGTTACTGAAAAGAAATGACATCTTGTTTTCCCCATGCTCTGCCCTTACATCTCTCTTTGTACCCTCCATCTCTCTTT
This sequence comes from Strigops habroptila, assembly GCF_004027225.2. Classification (NCBI taxonomy): domain Eukaryota; kingdom Metazoa; phylum Chordata; class Aves; order Psittaciformes; family Psittacidae; genus Strigops; species Strigops habroptila. The sequence goes on from NC_044279.2 coordinate 4,853,884, forward strand.
AAAATCATCTAGGGGGGGAGATGTCATTTTGCATTTGAGCTCAGTGCAAGTAATTATTTGTAATCCTCTGAAAACCAGTAAAAATTAAAGCTTTTCTTTTTCCCTATTTATTTTTTCCTTTCTGTCATCTGAAAGAAAATGAATCTGACCCTTTCTCTTCTCCCTCCATCCCTTCTCTCTCTGTTGTACCCATGTTTTACTCTCTGTGTATAGTAAAACACGTGCTCAGCTTACTTGGATTGTATTCACGTGCATTAACTTCTACAGCCTGCAGCAAACGATGAAAACCCATCCTAGTAGGGAAATAACAGTAGCTGTGCATTGGCTGGTAAAGGCAGAGGAAGAGTTTCAATGTACACAAGGAAATCGAACCTCTGATTTGCATAAGACTAGACTGTGCTAATTTGTTAAGTGAACAGATAGATGAGAAACAAAAACATGCCTTAAAGCATCCACGGGTAGTTACTGCAGAAACCAGTACCCAAAATGGGTCAGATCCAAAAGGGAAGCCGGCAGAGCCCACTAGCTGCTGCTGGAGTTGGTCTTGATCAAAGGGTGAATTAAAAGGAAATATTCATCTTCTCCATGAAACCACAACCCTTGCATTTGAAAGACAGCACGGAGCCACCTGGCTCTAAGGGATGCTCCAGAAGTGATGGTATATCCAGGGATTTGTGCAGGAATTTCCAGCTCTCGTAGAAATCTAGGATTATTATTTCTTTCAGAATTTAACGTCCCTATCAGCTTTCCCAGAGTTTGGCAGAGAAGTTTTGGTGGAGAAGCACAGACTGAGGCAGATGGGAACACGATCTTATTTCCTCTCCTTTCCCAGTGAAGCGCTTGCCACTCTTGAAGTCAAAACTTAGATTTCCCAAGGGAAATGAAATCAATGGAAGTCTCTGGGACTTTCCCTCTTTGTTACCTATGAAAGGGACAGCCTTTAGGTCTGCACTCAAGAAACATGATCACCTCCAGCAGAAGAGAGAGACTTGATACTAGCCATAGCATGAATGTACACGCACCTATAATATATATGTGTGTGTATACATATATATGTGTGTGTATATATATACACATATATATATAAATACAGCTGAGTAGTTTTTCCATGTCGAATAAATACCTGGGATCCCCAGGATCAGGCAGTTTGACGAAATACACTTTTGCTAAGCATTTGCTATTTTCTCCACCAATTTGATTTATTTAACTAACAATAAGGAGTGATCTCTGAGCAAGAACAAAAATAATCATTTCTCGATGCGAAAAAGCTCTAAAATAATAAATGCCAAGAGCACGCTGAGATGAAAGACCTGAGGTGGTTGTTCTGGAGGAAGGGAAGCTGCTTTGTGGAAGTGCAATAATATTTTCCTTGCCTTAAGACTATGAAGGCTTTTCTGTTCAAGGTTTCCCCTAGAGCTTTAGCAGGATACGGCCGTGTTATTACACCTTTGATAGTGCACAGCCGGGCGATAGCTGCATTAGCAGGTGTGTTAGGGGTTGTAGTGAAACTTTACAGGCAGGGCTTGTTTTCAGGAATCCATTTGGTTATGTCTTTAAACACCACAGCTACATGGCAAGAGACCGCAGCAAACCGGTTCCTGTAGATGAGGTCCTGGGTGGATCAGAAACATTGCAATGATCCAAGCTGGAGGTTATGTGTGCCCCCCAGGTTGTTGAGCTGTGTATCTATGGAGGCTATTGCCTCTGTTGCCTACCTTTGTCTTGTTTCTGGCTGATGTTACTGAATGGGGAGATACTGGTCATGATCCATTCAGCGTTACTGAACTATGTCTGAAGACCTCCAGAGGAAGGTGGTATTGAGACCTGTAGAGAGCAGAATGGAAGTAAATATAATGTTTTCCTGGAAAAGTAGCAAATGCAGTAAACAACATGGGAAGGAACCTCAGGAGTGAGAGAAGTCAAATCTCTTTCTCTGACCTCAGGGTGTGTGAAGACAGGTTCAGCTCTGCTCCTTATGGGCTGATATTTGTCAGAGGTTCTTAAAACTTCCTGCGATTAATACACTCACCATTAGAAATAATTTCTCTTGTCTTGTGTAATGTCTCCAAGGAAAAACCCAAGACTTCACAGTATCCCTAAACCACCAATTACTTATTAGTTACACAGTAAGCCCAGGAGAGTATGAGTTGCCCCTCGGGCAAACAACCGTTACCCATTATGGAAAATAATGATCTGATTTTTGGATAACTGAAACGGGAGGATCATGAACGAGGCACTCAATTTGTCAGAGAACTGCCAACCATTTTATAGCTGGGAATGGTATCTCTTTAGCTGGCAAACCACAAGGGAAAAATATGCAGCTATCAAAGGGGTTCATGAACCTAGATACATCGCTGGGGTTGCTGTTTTTCCACTGGGCATTGGCAGCTCTCTGGTCTTCTACCGTATGGGATATCCAATGAGGGCCAATAAGATATGAGCTCTGAATGTGGGTGTTGGCTGAGTGAGGACTTGGATCCTCAATGGGAAGAACTATAAGACTTTGCCTTGTTCACAGGTCTATGGGTATTGCTTTAGACTCTTCATAATCGTATTTACCAAATTCGTTAACTGTATAAAAGAAGTTAACAGGTATCTTTGCTCTTGCAGACCCACCTTGTTCAAGAGACATGAGTGTCTCCCATTTCTGTAAGTGACTTTCTGCACATTCACTTTCTGTATATCGTCTCTGCCCAAGACCTCCCAAGGAGAGGTGGCTTGTCCACTTGCTTGTTTTTCTCCTGGGTGTGATGGTCGTGTATTGTCCTCCTCACCTTGATGTGAACATGTGCAGTGGGAAAACCCAAATTAACTGATTTTAATATATTACATTGATATCCCTGTTGACGTTTCTGATTCTTTGAAATAATTCCCAAACTAACTACTAAGGAACATAACAGGGCTCAGTAGAGTTGTAACCCCTTTTACAGCACCCAAAATCCCCAAGTCTCAAGGAAAATCCTTGATAGCTCTGGGTGGGAGCCTGTGTCTCTGCAAGGCTGTTCCTCATTAAGGGGGGACCCTGCTTATCTCAGGGAGTATGAAGCTGATTAGACTATATCTTCACGGCTTTTCTTCTATACCCACTCCATCTCTTGAGCTGAATTGTTTATCCTTCTTTGAGTGCTCCTGCTCCGCTTTCTGCAGTCTTCCTTTCCTTTGTGACAGATCCCAGCAAGAAAGCCATTGCTGACTCTCTGACAGTGTAATATACGTAGCTGTATATTTCCAGGAGTATTTGGAGTCAGAGTTTTTGGGTGTTAACTGGCTTCATCATGGGATGCCCACCGCAGGGTTTTGTTGCTAAGCTGTCTCTGTGGTGGATGAATGTGTAGGAGGCAATGAATTCTTGTGGCAATGGCCGCTGCTTGTCTGTCCATCCACCTAGTGCTGGTCATACTGTCTCAGAAAACTCAGTGGATCAAACGCCCAAATCACTGAGATCCTACTGCATCCCTTCTCCAAAAACATCCTGCCGACTCCAGTCTTCCCCAGGCTTTTCCTACGGCACTGAGATTGGCAAAGTCCTGCAAGCCATTTTGTAGATCTTAACAATTGCATAGCCCTCATTTTGAAGGCTCCCCAGTGTTTGTTTCAGGTATGCCAAAAAGAGAGGGTGCGGTACAGGTTTCAGTGAGTTGGCACCTACTGACTTGAGTCAGTACTTTCAAGCCCTCAATTTTGCAGATGGTGGAACGTGGAGCGCTGGCTCTGCTCACAGTCCTCTTCCTTCTCCTCTCTTCATCTGGAGGCTGGTGTGTGTGAGCATGGAGTGCTGATGGGAGCCATTGTGGTGGAGAAAATCTTGGTTGGCAGAGTGAGACATGAGTGGGACACCCAGATAGTAAGAACAACCCATTGCTCCTCACAGCATTGGGATGGCCACTGGGCCATGTAGGGCCCTCATCTCTGAGAGGACATCATGAGCTTGAATCGTACCACTTGGCTAGGAGGTATTGCCACTTTACAAGTGTGACATGATAACCATCTAGAGCTGTCTACGAGTACAGGGTTATCTTTGGCAATACAAAGTGTGGAACCAACAGCAGCGAGATAACACAGTGTCATGGCTATGTTTATAACAACTAGTGATGGGGCAAAGTTGATCTCAGGTTAAACCTACATATCAGAAAGGACCTTTTTTCTGTGAGAGCTTATGGGCAGTAAAGCAGTTACCATAGAACACTGGGGACTATGTTGTATAGAGTGCTTAAGGCTGGGAACATACCAATCCCACCTCATCGGCCTGCCTGACCCAACCTGCCTTTTCCCTCTTTCTAACACGTTAACTCATCTGAGATCACCCAGATCTCAGTGACAGTAGATCAGGGAGGCCATGCAACCTTGGCCTCCAACCAAGGCAAGATTCTTCCACCTGCCCTACCTATACCACACACAACAAAGAGACGGCTGTTAGTTCACAATCATTCCCCCCTCCTTCCCCAATTTTTAATCCTGAAGTAAACATGCTGCAGCTCTAGGAGGGGTGGTATGCAGTCACGGGGCCAGGGCTGGCTTCCACTGTGGTGGTGGGAATGGGAATTCCACTGCAGGCTAAGGGGAAGGGAGAGCCCTCCAAGCTAACGTGATGTGGGAGGTCTAATTCCTACCATCCCAGGCCTGATTTGTAGGCAGCAGATTATTTCACTGGCTTTCACGAAGGTTTTTTATATTTTAGGTTTGTTTTTTTGGGGATTTTTTTTTTTTTTTTTTACATGAAAGCAGGAGTGTGTGGATTTTTGCAGGGAAATTATAATGAAAGCTGATGGGTGCTTGTGTAGGCTTGTAGAGGGTTTGTGCACAGAAAGCAAGCAGGGGCTGGAGGGAATAGCTGAATGCCCAAGGAAGGTTTAATTAACATATAGCGAAAAATCTAAAGGTTATACCTAGCCCCAATTCAGTGAAAGACAAAACCCAACTGTTCTCAGAACATACCTCAGCAGCAAACCCTGTCGCACCTGATGCAATGCTTCCCTTCTGGGCCACCCACCTCCAAGACATGATTATGCAGTGAGAAAGGAGCAGCGCTTTGCACTTTCTGTTATCATGGTCCTTCTTAATTATACATGCGTAAGCGTTCAGACACGGCCGCAATGAGCATGGTACACATCCAGGGGAAGTGAGATTCATCTGAGAATCTCCTACTGCTTGGCAAGCACTTATTAACTCAGCTTCCCAACACCCCCGTGAGGAAAAATATGTTGAAACGCATTTTCAGTATTAATTTAAAGAAAAAAACCCCAACAAACTTAAGCAAGCAAAGTGATTTGCTCAGAGCCAAACATGGGTTGGTGTGAAACAGCTTGCCTTAAAAACCCAGAATAAGGGATTTTGCTCTTTGTCTCTTCACATGAGGCCACGTTCTCACGTTGCTCTGTGTTTCTACAGAAACTTCAACAGGGGGGTCCTGCGCTGTGACTCAGGGGCTTGGTTCGGATCCAGAGAGCTGTGTTTCCATGATTACTCCTCCTTTATGTAAAATGGCCCTTGTATGGGCTCATCTTGCCGAGCTGTTTGGCGCTGTTCCTGGGCCTGACTGCTACCATGGGGTAGGACTGCAGGATCACATTTCCATTTTGTTAGGAGACGCACTTTCTCAGGATGTGTGGAGGCCTGGTTAATTTCAATAGGAAGACTGCTTGAACCAGAGCTGCAAGCTTAGACCTACTGCACTATTATTATTATTAGCATTAATATTCATTGCAGTAGTGCGTCGGACTCCTAATCAGTGATCAGAGCTCTTGTGCTAGGAAACAGTAATTGTCCTTAGAGATCTCAGGTCTAGATCCATCAGAGTTTAACTTCTAATTGCATACTAATGTCCACAGGGTTTTCTTTGAGGAAGCTGTAAGTTGGGAACCAAACTAGCTTTGCAGACCTTGGCTGAAATCTCTGCAGTACAACACCCTTCCTTAGTATCCCAATGCAAAACTTCTTTCCATGTGAAGAGCAGTGAGAACCTGCCATCCTGTGTGTGCTTCATATGGCAGGATCAAGGCCTCTATTAATGACAAGGCTTGACAATGGGACAAGAGCTACAAAGACAGGGAGAAGGAGGTGCCGAGGCTGTCTTGCGATTATGCGGTTAGCGTGTGTTTCACCACCATGCAACAAAAAGGGAAAGAAAACCAGCTAGACTACAACTGGCATCCTTGTGCAGCCTCCAAGCTGCAGTGTCATTTACAGCCTCACTTGGAAACCCTCTCAAAGTTTTATTAACATCTGCTCCTCCATGAATAGTGATATTTTATGCACAGAAACTCAGCTTCACCTCCCTCTTCCACCTTTTACTTTCTTGTGTGTATGCTGATTCTGTCCTTTTTTTTTCCTCTTTTTTTTGGTGGTTGCCTAGTAGCTAGCAGTTGCATTTTGCCTTATCAGATTGTGCCTAGTTACAATCTTCCTCTATGTGCCGAGGGCAACCCACCATAAGAACATGTGGAATATTTTAGCTTGTGTTGTTGGTTTTTTTTTCTCTTTCTCTTTCTTTTCTTTTTTTTGCTTTTAATTTTAATAGGCTTCAATTTTATTCCCAGTTTTGTTGCCATTCAAATTGTCTTTTGTCTCCGATAAAAGCTGACATCCACAGCCTGGGAGCTATCAAAAGAATCAGATGAACTGAGGAAGGTTGTAAGGTTTGAGGCCTTTGGGGCCCTTTTCAGCTGGGAAAAAACCCCAAACAAACCACATTCTGAGCCGGATTTAACACTCCTTCCTTCTGACTTCTGACTGAGAAGCCTGTGTTCAGTCCATGTAACATCTGAATTGCCTTTTGGAGGTGCCTACATTGCTCCTAACCGAAAGCAGAGCGAGCCTTCGAAACAGAGCCATATAAACAGCAAAAAGCCACACATGTAGCATGCTCTTCCAGTTCTGTTTTACCATGCTGGCTTTGTTGGATGGGACAAAAAGGGAAAGTCAGTGACACCTCTTGATTCAATCTAGGCTTTTCCTTAAGCAGTGACAAAGGAAAGCATGCTGCTTTTGGCAAGGCATGACGCAAGGGCTAGATGAGGGCTGCTGGGCTGCCTGTTGCTGGGCTCTTTGCAAAGCCTGATCTTCAGTGTGGGTGCAGATCAGTGTTTCACATGGGATGCAAGCAAGGGGAAGTTGGCCATATTGGTCTCCTTAGGCCTCCTTTCCAGTGGAAATCTGGCTCATACTTTGTGTCTAGGTATGTGTGTCTGATTGTATGTCTGTCTGCCTAGTAACCCGGGAAGCCATTAGCCAAATTCAATCACATTTGACAGCAGGGATAGAGATTTAAAGATATGCAGCTCCTGTAAGTTGTCAGAAACAGGGAACAGACTCTAACTGGAGGTTTTGTTGAAAGGCAGCAATGTGAGGTCCGCCCTTGTTAGATATTAGAGAATCCACACAGGAAAGGTGTTTTGAATGCCCTACCTGCAGCAACAGCTTTAATCAGTTTATGCCCTATCAAACACCACAGAAATCACTGCCTGCTTCATTTTTCTCTGTGGCACCTAATAAGTCACAAACAAATGCTTAAGCTTTCCTTTTCCTTTCCTTTCCTTTCCTTTCCTTTCCTTTCCTTTCCTTTCCTTTCCTTTCCTTTCCTTTCCTTTCCTTTCCTTTCCTTTCCTTTCCTTTCCTTTCCTTTCCTTTCCTTTCCTTTTCCTTTCCTTTCTTTTCTTCCCTATGACTAATAAGGGAGCTCCTGCTGCAACCTTAGTTCTACCCTATTAGAAGTCAATCAGCCATCAGATAAAAATCACTTGGAGACAAGCTCCATGAGACCTGCTGTCCACTTGCTATTTTTTCCCTCTTCCTTGTCTTGGAAAGGGAGTTCCAGAAGCTGGAAGAGACACTTACTAGCTTATTATTTGACGTAAATCTAATCAGCAGGTGATTTATCATAATGACATTTCTCTGCACATAAGAGGAGAAAAGCCTGGGGACATATTGGTGATAAGTTTCCCACCCAAGACAAACCAAGGTGAGCCCTATTGGGTCAGAGCATGACTGATCACTGTGGTCGTACCCTGTCACATATCTTGCAAGGAAGCTCACATCTGCTTGTGGGTAGGTTAGTACTGTTTCTCATTATTAATATGGCTCTGTAGGTGTGCCAGGCCTTTTCCAGACTAATTAAATAAAAGGTCTCTGCCCCAAGGAACTAACCCAGCAAGGGATGACAATAAACAACGAGAGGAAGAGGGTTACGCAAGTGAAAGATCATGAGATACATCTCATGTTGTACCAGTATGTTGGGCCAAATCCTCAAGTAATTACATAAAGCCCAGTTTTGCCAAGTTGTTCATTGTTAAGTTACTCCACCCTTGTGTAAGAAATCCCATTGAAATCACTTAATGAGAAAAAGACATGGAGCTGTACTGAGAGGAGAACAATTACACCTTGCAACCCAAAAGAGTGGACCTGATTGTGAATAAAGGGACCATGCATCGGGTGACAAAGTGTACAACTGAGTTTCAAGCTGTTATCTACTCAAAAGATGGATATTTTGTTTCATTAAGCACTGCAACATGGTGGAACAAAACACTTGGGTTCCCTCGAAATGAATTCTTTGCCGATTCAGTCATTATGACTGGATCCTATGAGGCACTTAGGAATCAATGGAAGACAAGTGCCCTTGAGAACCTAGCTTCATATCGTTAAAACTGGATCTTCTGCATCAGCTATCAATTCCCATCTCTCCCTCAGAAAAACCTTGTCTGAGAGGTTCCCTCCTTCCTGAAGCCACAATGACTCACACTTACAGTTGACATTCAAGGAACAAAGAAGCCTTCAGCATCTATCTTGATGTTCGTTTGGGCCAAGATGGCAAGTCACAATCTGCTTTGCTTTGAGCTTGGAGAGAAAGGGGCTGATGCTATAAAGATCAAAGGAGGTCCAGATTCCCCTGACGTTATTCTGCTTAAATAAAGGGTTTGGGGATAATTCTCAGTGCTAGTTCCAGGGAAATCTCCTAACTTTGAGCTGGGAGTCTCGCTCTATCAAGAAAGTGAGCGCTCCTGTTCTGAAAGAATCCAGGACTATGGCAAACAATGGCATTGGCGCTGGGAGATTTTTTTTTCTCCACTGGATCCAGGCCATCTATAGCTGGAATATAATTCTGAGAAGTGGGCAAACAACTGCAGGGAGGGAATAGCTGGGAGTGGGACCGCGTTCAGGTACGTAGGTTGTAGGCAAAGTAAACTTTGTATATGTTGGCTCTGAAGCCATGTGAGGTAGAGGGTGGTACAGAGGAGAACTCAGACGGTAGCTCACCTCCTTCTTCCCCTGGGGGCAAATGCCTGCTTTTCAGTTAGGAATGGATATATAATAAAAGAGCCAGCTCTGTAGCAGTCATGATGCAGAACCTGGCAGTGCCTGTTTCAGAATGCTGGCTTAAGCATAAACAAGACCACATGAGAACAGGGAGAATGATGATGGACCCAAAATTTGTTAAACTACTTGCAGAGCACACGTTTTCCCCATGCTTTGATAATGAGGCCTCTCCCAGAGCTTCCTTGGGTCCATGTATTCTCAGGGGGCTTGCTGCTCTTCGTGAGCAAAGTGAGAAGGATGCTGTAGCTGCATGGTTCCCTTTCGGACGAGACCAGCTGGCAAAGAAGGAGCAGGACACCAGGGATCTTAGCAAAAACATCAAGCTAATGTTGTACTCTGTGAAAAGTAGGGACTTGCATTTGTCAGACCATTGTCACCACCTGTCCCAGCTCCTGACCAATGCTGTTCAGCCACATCTAGCCCTGACAGGGTATATATATATATTTGTGTTCCCAGCAAGCACAGATGGATGTCTGCTCAGCAGCATCAGTGACTTGAGTTACCCTAGTCTCCTGTTTGTGCTGCCTGTTAGAAATGAAATAACAAGATGTCTCAGGCAGGCGACGCGGAAGGGAAACTGATACAGAATGGTTAATACAACACCAGTTCTTTACACTGAGGATGAGCCAGTCGCTTCTGAGCAACATAAGAAACCCACTCCAGCTGAAGAGCGTATGTTTCTTTTCTCTTCACAGCAAAGCTCCCATTTCAGGCACAGGTATCATTTGTTTCTCGAAATCCGCTTTCCTGTGTCTGCATCACTGACCCGATCATCTGAGAGCCCTGAGAGTGGTAGTTATCCCTTCCTACCATTGTTTGCTCTCAAGACCAGTTTGGAAGTGCTGTGTGCATGTGTGTTTGCTTTGTTTCTCTTGTTAGTTGTTGATTTTTTTTTTTCCTCTTTTCTCCAGGCTTAGATGTACACAAATGCGACAAAGAAATCAGAAACAAGAGTACTGTGGCATGCAAATCTGTCAATGTGCTATTCAATTAGTGTATTGTTACAAGTGAAACACCAGCAGCCTAGTGAGAAAAAGGAAGTACCAGGTGCTAAAAGGACAATCATACAGTCTTCTGTATAACATACCAGACAGGCTTTCCCTCTTCAGAAAGTTTACTTGTTCTTTCTCTCATACAGACCTGTAATACTGGAGGGCACCTCTTGAGCCTCTAAGTCCTACCTCTTCCCTCTTTTAATCTCTTCCATGAGCTGAAAAGGGTTCAAGGAAGTTTCTTGTCTCTGTGTTTTTGCTAAGTGGAAGTTGAAGATCCTTCACCTTAGTCTTTCTTCCTCTAGCCTGTGTTTATTTAGTTTCAATTTATGCCATTTGTTGTGCACAAGCTGTGTTTTAGTTTAAATAGTATTTTCCCTCCCTCCTGCCTGATGTATTTATATAAATCAATGCTGCCATCTCAATCTTCACTTTGTTCAGGTAAACAAGCTAAGACATATATTCTTTTTCCATGATATGGGTTCACCATTACCTGATGCATCCTACTTCTTCATCTTTGTGCTCTGAGTTCATCTCTCCTAAATGTAGGTAATTAGGTTTTTTTTTACCTTGGAATTGTTCTGGTGCTTTGGAGGTTGTCTGTGTGTTTTATGGAGATCAAGAGAAGAAGTTTCCCTATCCTTATTGGAAATACCTTGTAAGACATGTTTTTGACAGTCATGTCATATGTCCTATTTTGATGGTTGATCCAGTTCTATTTAATATCTTTATCGACTATCTGGACAAGTGCAGCCTCAGTCAGTTTGTAGATGACAGGAAGTTGGGTAGGAGTGTTGATCTGCTGGAGAGTAGGAAGGCTCTGCAGAGGGATCAGGACAGACTGAATCAATGGTCTGAGGCCAATTGTATGAGGTTCACCAAGGCTCAGCATTGGGTCCTGCACTTGGGCTACAACAACCCCATGTAATGCTACAGGCTTGGAAAAGAGTGACTGGAAATCTGCTCAGCAGAAAAGGACCTGGGAGTGTTGGCTGACAGATGCTTGAACATGAGCCAGCGTGTGCCCAGGCAGCCAAGAAGCCAGCAGCATCCTGGCCTGTATCAGCACCAGTGTGGCAGCAGGGCCAGGGCAGTGATTGTCCCCCTACACTGGGCACTGGTGAGGCTGCACCTTGAATCCTGTGTTCAGTTCTGGGCCCCTCACTACAAGAGAGACATTGAGGTGCTGGAGAAGGTCCAGAGAAGGGCATAGAGCTGGTGAAGGGCCTGGAGCACAAGTTCAATGAGGAACTGCTGAGGTAACTGGGGTTGTTTAGTCTGGAGAAAAGGAGGCTGAGGGGAGACCTTATCAATCTCTACAACTACCTGAAAGGAGGTTGTATTGAGGTGTAAGTCAGTCTCTTCTCCCAAGTGAGATGACAAGAGGAAATAGCCTCAAGTTGTGCCAGGGGAGACTTAGACTGGACATTAGGAAAAATTTCTTCCCCCAAAGGGTTGTCATTCATTGTACAGGCTGCCCAGGGCAGTGGTTGAGTCACCATCTCAGGAGGTATTTAAAAGACATGTAGATGTGGCCCTTAGGGACATGGTTTAGTGGTGGACATGGCAATGCCAGCTTAATGGTTAGAGTCAATGATCTTAAAGTTTTTTTCCAACCTAAATGATTCTATGATTCCATGATACATGTATCCCATTTTTCAGACCTTTTTTAATGGAATAGCTTCAAAAACTCTCATTAGTACCTAATCTATTAATGCATCCATTCAGCATCCATCTTGATTGTCTGTAGGGTTGCCAAGCTTAGGCTGTCTATGGTTCCTCTACAGACACAGGAGAGAAAATGGGTATCATACCTTACTATAAGTGTCTAAAAAAGATACCCTCAGAGGCTGATTTATCTACTTACATCTGTACTTGAGTGTATCAGGAATTTATACAGCTACCTTGTACTACGTGTTCAATGTAGCTGAAGTTAGGTGAGATGCATGACTCCCTCAGTACTGAACCTCTGGTTCTCAAGGACATGCTATCCATCTTATGTGATAACTTCATGCTCTTAGGTACTGACAGCAGTGCCTTCTGATTTTCTGTTAGCAGCAAATTTTAATAACACTGCCCCACTTTTTGTTATAAGCACATTTGGCAAAGTATTAATAAAAATCAGCCCCCAAACTGGTTTCTGAAGAACTGCAGTCATGACTTCCTTCTAGCTCAATAATTCCTCTCTCCACATTACCTGTTGACATTTCCTCTGTAGTGACTCCTTTTTCCATCCTAAAATCCTTCTAATCTCCATACTCTACTGCTTAATAATTTCCCATGAGGTATCATAACAAATGCTTTTCTGAAGTCCAGAGAGATTAGATCTACTGCATTTCCTTTCATTAGAAAATCAGTGATCTTATCAAGGCAAAATATCAGGTGAGTTCAGAATGATCTATCTTTGTCAGAAAACATGCTGTGTTTTATGACAATTTTCTTTTACATCCATGTCTTTAATTATTCTTTACTGCTGAAGGTGTTCCAGTCTCACTTATTGCTGATGCCAGTCCACACTTTCTGGATCAACTCCTTCAGCCTAGGACTTGATAGACGTCTTAAAACTGTTCACAGTCAGACTCTACAACTATGTTTAGAAAAGCAAATAAAATGGTCCAGGGCTGCTTCTCTAATCCCAAGGGCAAATGGCAGGGCATGGTTTGAGATGGTACAACATCCACTTCTCCACCAAAAGAGAGTAAGTAGTCCATGCGTACCGTGTGCTGGGAATGATGTCTGGCACACGATGTCTGCTGAACCATGCCTCAGCATGCCAGGTGACACAGGACAAAACTAGCTAGGAACTCAGCTAAGAGTGGGGCAATCACATGCCCTGGCCTTTTTTAATATACTAGTATAGGCAAAACTAATGTTTCTTTGTGCATTTTCTCTCACACCTCTGTAGGGAGATTGTTTAGTTTCCCCTTGAGCTGATGGCAGTTTCAAGGAGATGCTTCCTATTTCCATCCACTCTTTCCCATTAGCCTTTATGCCTCTAAGCACGTGTTCAGTATTCTCATTGTTTACTGGAAACTTTTGTGATTTGCTTGAATTTCCTTTGCAAATTCTAACTTTTTTGACTCATGGCAATTCTCCCACTTGATGCATTTGTTTCAGCCATCAAAAAGCCCAGTGCCCAATCTGAGATGGTGCAAATCTATCTATCTATCTATCTATCTATCTATCTATCTATCTATCTATCTATCGCCACAATGAATGGATGACCTGAAACACCGATCTCCATTCCGATCCTTTAGAAGCTAGGTGGGATAAGTTTTATCCTACAAAACATGACTCTTTATCTCCCTCACTCTTATTCTTGCTACAGTGAAATACTAACCAGAAAATTGGATGTTGTAGGTGAGGTCTTCAGTGCCCATAAATCTAAAGCCAGCTCTGTTGGCTCGATGGTGAGACCTGCGCCTGCAGCTTTCCCTGGTGAACCAGAGCGAGGACGGTTTGATGCCATTTTTTCCTACGCAAGTCAGACACAAATGGGATTGTTGCTCCCATGCAAAGATTTTTCCTCCCCACCCCTGTGACGTGAAACGTAAGGCTTCACATTTCAGCTATTTTTTGGATGGAGGCAATAATTTCTTAATTTGCCCTGAAGGGGCACGCGCATAAATGGGGAGGAAAAAAAGAGCTTGTGGAATTGATTGGAGGAGAGATGCATCTTGTTCAAACTAGAAGTGAAAATATATTCCAAAGGAGAAATCATTAGCATTTTCATTAAATGCCAAGGAGTGTGACTATTAGACCTACCTCAGGCAACCCTGGGGTTGAAAACTTTTCAACAAGATTTAATTGATCCAGATGGGTTGAGGTTGTTTTTGTTTTTTACCCCTTCCACCCTTCTACCCCCTGCCTCAATCTCTGTGCTCCATCACATGTGAGAAAACCCCAAACCCAACCAAATTAAAATAAATAAACAACGCCTTCAGCCCACGCCCTGGAATGAAAACTGCAGTGTAATATGAAATGTGTCCTGATCATCTTGTTATGGAGCCCGGTGACTCACCAACTGTTACAATTGGGGTTAGATAAAATAAAGGCATTATAATTAAGGAGGCAGCAGGAGGATGTTCACTGGGCAGTCAGACGGAAGAAGGCCCATTGCAGATCCGGGTGTGCTGGGGTTTGACTTGGCCTGTGTAGAGGGCTGCCAGGCATGCGTGGACATGCAGCTTGGCTGACTGATTTGCAGCAGAGGGTCTGCTTAAAAATGCATAGGAGGGAACAGTTTGGCTGAGCTAATCCAGCATATGAGGAGGACCTCCAGTTCTCACTTAGTGTTCTATAGGTATCCCCCCAAAATCATAGAATCATAGAATCATAGAATCGTAAGGGTTGGAAAGGACCTTAAGATCATCTAGTTCCAACCCCCCTGCCATGGGCAGGGACACCTTGCCCTAAACCACGTGGTTCAAGGCTCTGTCCAACCTGGCCTTGAACACCGCCAGGGATGGAGCATCCACAACCTCCCTGGGCAACCCATTCCAGTGCTTCACCACCCTCACTATAAAGAACTTCTTCCTTATATCTAATCTAAACTTCCTCTGTTTAAGTTTGAACCCATTACCCCTTGTCCTACCACTACAGCCCCTAAGGAAGAGTCCCTCCCCAGCATCCTTGTAGACCCCCTTCAGATACTGGAAGGCTGCTATGAGGTCACCACGCAGCCTTCTCTTCTCCAGGCTGAACAGCCCCAACTTTCTCAGCCTGTCTTCATATGGGAGGTGCTCCAGCCCTCTTATCATCCTCGTGGCCCTCCTCTGGACTCGCTCCAACAGCTCCATGTCCTTTTTCTGTTGAGGACACCAGAACTGTACGCAGTACTCCAAGTGAGATCTCACAAGAGCAGAGTAGAGGGGCAGGATCACCTCCTTCGACCTGCTGGTCACGCTTCTTTTGATGCAGCCCAGGATGTGGTTGGCTTTCTGGGCTGCAAGCGCACACTGCCGGCTCATGTTAAGCTTCTCGTCAACCAACACCCCCAAGTCCTTTTCTGCAGGGCTGCTCTGAATCTCTTCTCTGCCCAGCCTGTAGCAGTGCCTGGGATTGCCCCGACCCAGGTGTAGGACCTTGCACTTGGCTTGGTTAAACTTCATAAGGTTGGCATCGGCCCACCTCACAAGCGTGTCAAGGTCCCTCTGGATGGCAATGCCCTGTTCCTGGCTAACGTGAAGATGGGAGGTGAAGTACTCACTTGCTGGTCCTGGTCAAAGGAAGTCATGGGCCCCTTGCTACAGTTGTACGAAGATTGGACAGTTTATGGGCAGTATTTCAACCCTGAACCTTGATGTAGGACCCTCTTTCCTCTGAAAAGAACTCTGAAAGAGCCCCCTGGACCCAGCACTATCAGTAGGGCCAATACAGACACCATCCTCCATGGCAGCGGCGAGCAGAGGGCTTTGCTTGTGATGGGGGAGGAAACAACAGCTTGGTGACACATGAGTATAAGGTTTAGAACATACTTGGCACAGTGGTGGTAACATTTTAACCTGTTGAATACAAGGTCGTGCAGCAAGTAGGCAGGTTGGATCTTCCAATGTTTACCGTTTCAGTAGAGCCATTTTTTCTCTGCATATTCTCATCTTGCTTTGCTGCTTCTTTGCCTCCTGGAGGAAAATGACTGCAGAAATAATTCTGTTAAGATCTCCTGTGTATTTAGCATCTTTCTTCCAGCAGCGTGAGTGAGCTGGCCACAAAGTCCCATAGTCAGGTGGATCATACGACGGTGTTTCCCATGTCAGCATGCCAGAGCAGTGCCACAAACGATCTATGGCCAGTGAAAATGCTTCTTAGGTAAGCCTGTGCAAACCATTTGCAGAGGTGCGAATCACCTAATGCCTCAGTTTGTACTAGCTTAATACATCCAGCAATTACCTGAAGGAGCCCTGAACATTATCATGGTTAACTATCAGGTTGGAACTGGACTTTGAGATGGAATCTGTGAAAAAGCAATCATGTTTGGAAAGGGTTGCAGGAGTCATCTGGGCCCGTGACTGCACTATCAGAGTATCTTGGAAGGAAAACTGCAATGATTTCTCTAGTGAAAACTTTAATGGGAGTTTTGGTAGGATGCGCTGTATTACTCTGCAGCCTGTAGATTTGCCAGAACATGGGAATTCATGTGCCTGAACACAGTGTTTCCCCAATGGAGTCGATAGCTGGCTAAGCCCAAAGCTGTGCTCCAAACCTTCACCCCTGGATCAGCCACACATCTGTCCCTGTTTCCTCATACTCCTCTGTCTGTCTGTATCTGTCTGTTGTCACTCATCTGACAATTGCACTGGAAATGCCCTGGGGCTGGCATCCCCTTTTTGTCCTGAGCTGTGCCTCTTGCACAATGAGCCCTGTGGTAATACGGCCAAACAATTGCTAAGGGTGAAACATCGCTAGGTTATAGATGGCAAAACCAGTTCACAGGACTGGCTGTGTAATAGAATAACAACAACAAAGTCACAATAATAATGTCAGGAATAATGAACGGGTATATTCAAATATTAGTTAGCTAGAGCTCACCACTTGCCATTTCTGCAGCTCTTCTAAAATTCATTCTCCTGGCTGAACATGTATTTGCCTGCACTGCCGATGTGCTAATTCTGCTCCTCACCATTTTTCCATTTGCCTTGCTATATCTTTCTCAATTAAAAAAAAAAAAAAGAAATAAAAATCAAATCACATGGTATCAAAGAGCTACATCAGGAGGTCATTGCATCAAATGCTGCCGCTAGTTTAATAAAGGAACTGACTAATATACTCATTAGTGGTGCTCGTTGCTAATGCCCGATCAGATAATGAAATTGAAATATCATGTTTTAGGGTGTAATCAGGATCCCTGCAGGTGCTGAGATGGAATTGCCCCATAGGTACAGCATTACACAGTTAACTAGGTGTGTTACTCTACGGGGGTGTTTCAGCTTCCCAAGCCTGCGGGTAGGAAGAGATGAGCGGGTCTGTCAGCTAGTGAGAATGGGGAATGGGGTTGGAATCAAGGGGAAAAAGCTGAGGTGACCTGGCTTGAAGGGGATGGAGGCAGATGGGAGCAAATGGCAGGTGTCAAACCACCTATGAGACCAGCCAGGACTGGGTGGATGTGTGGAGGCAATGGTGCTGGTCCGGTGGGAGGGCATGCCAAGCTGCCTGTGGATGAGGAGCTCCCTGGGTTGGCTAAGCACTGGTGGGTGTGTGCGGAGAAGAGCACTGAAGCAGGGCTCCTGGGAACATCAAAGGCTTTGTTGCCTTCCTGGCCTTTGGAATGCAGAGAAGAAAAGACTAGTGTGGGTGCAAAAGACCCAGACGTGGAATTGGAGGTAGAGGGGACCTCTTAGACCACCCCTAAACAGGGATGCTGGGCTGCTGTTAGCACTGGCTGTAGCCTAAATACAGAGCCCTTGGTTAGAAGGGATGCACCTTGCTTCCCTGGGTCTGAAGTGCCACGTGCACAAGGCTTTTAATCCCCAGAATCCTGGGAGAGCTGTAATTGCAATTTTGTTGTCCCAGGATGACAGAAGAGCATATCAGAAGCCTAGCACCAGCTTTCTCTTCCTCAACTCAAACATCTGCCTTCTAAGTTTTCCAGCAAGTGACTAAGTCCAAAGAAGTTAGCAGCTCTCTTTTAAATTGCCTTTTTATTTTAATAGAAAAAATGAAAACACATTAAAAAGTTCAAACCCAAGCCCAGCCTAATCAATGCTACCAGACTTTGGGTAACCTGGGCTGAAGGACAAGAGTTTTCCAGAGAAATTTGTTCTGTGTGGAAGTTAACTGAAACGCTTTTCTTCATTGCCAGATGATTTAATACTGGATGAGCCAATGAAAGACAAAACACTTCAGAGACGCTCAGATTACTTCCCAAGTTGCTCACAGAATATGTTCTGCTGAGACAACACCAGGCTAGAGACTTCAGTGGGATTAGCAGTAAAGCAAAGTTTTGCTTCACTACAGTATTTAATATTGTCTTCCAATCTGCATTTCTCTTTTATTTTTCTCCCTCCTGCTCCAAATTGCTTAATAATAATACTAACTTACATGTCAATAACAAGCCTTCCTGGCTAGGTGCCTCTCAACGCTTTCTATTTATCCTCCTCTTCCTTCAGCATCCCAGACCTTCCTCCTTCCACTTTTTTTTCATGCACATTCCTGGAATGACAGTTCAAATCCTTTCGGAAGAAGGAGTGAGCTCACCCAGTACTTACACATCCGCTGTGAGGTCCTTCAGAAGAGGGATAAAAGAGGTGGGGAAGAGGAAACTGCATGCCCCTTTCTTGAGTTTCTGGGAGAAAAATCTTTGCTTAACTCCAGAAGAGGGGTCAGGGCCATGCATCCTCTGGGAAGGGAGATGTCCTCTTGCAGCACAGAGAATGGTACTTGCATCCTAGAGGGAGGCAGGACCTAAAACATATAATTTTTTCTCTTTTCCCCTTGGTGTTCTCTATTGGTTAGTTTAGGCAGTCTCCTGATCCATGCACAGACTGCTATGAAACCTGCTTTCTACAGGGAGATCCATGGGAATTAGGTCTCTAAATAATTACACTTAAGCACCTAAAGCTATGGCTGTGTTGATAAACTAAACAAGGCTGGGGCTCAAGCCCAGGTACTGGCACATGTTCTCCCAAACTATCTAACCCTCAGCATCCCTGACGATGGTTTTGTCCTGTTCCAACTAGCACTCTTCCAGACAATGCCTGGGCATGGTCCAGGGACAGCCTGGGCCAAGGAGCATCACCACAGGCAGTTCAGATGCAGCCCCCCGGTTTTGGAAGGAAAGACGCTTATCAGCACGGACGCGGGTTGATCCATGCCAATTGGCCTCTGGCCCAAGAACAGTCCCATGCATGTTTTATTTACTAGAATAGATGAAGTTAAATGCTTTCAAGAATGTAGCCTGGGATGCTAAACAGGGACTTGGGAGCATAGCTGGGATCCTAGGGCTGAAAAAGAAAGGAGGGTAAAAGTGGTGTTTGTTTTATCCAAATATTAACTCATTCCTTCCATAGATCTGCTTTGCACAGCTTTGTTTCCAGAAGATCCAGACGGGACCAGATTCCTTATTGCCCTTTTTTGCTGCTGTTATTATCTTGAACACTCATAATCTACTCGTGGCCGCTTCCCAGATCTCCCAACAGTGTAAAAGTCTTGAAGATGGACAACTGGGACAGCAAGTCAGTGTTATTTAATACTGGAATAGAAGTGAAGCTTTAGCAGGAACAAGGCGTTCTGATGTTTTCCTTAGGTTCTTGTCCGATGTCTCTGTCACAACTTGGTGGATCATGATTTTTCTCTCCCTCCAGTCTGTGCCAGTGCAATGCTTGGTGGACGCTGGTAATGAGACTTCAGTATTTATGGCTGGTGAGAATAAATCTGTGGAGATGACGTTGTCCCGTTCTCACAGCACAGAATGAAAGCTGGCATATCTGTATCCCTTGCCACGAGCACTCAGCCGTCTGGGGGAACAATAGAGCCTGTGTTTGTGCAGCACTTCATGGAGGGGTGTCCTTGTCCCCAGCCAGCTCACCAAGCAACATGATACCACAAGCATTAAACCCAGCAGAGCATCCACATGCTTCAAACTGGGGGGCTCTGAACATGCTGCTTGAAAATGTTTGCGGCAGTCGTCTTGACATTAACATTTAACATTGTTTTGCAGCCCATTGATATTTTGCTGAATTGGACAAAATAGTTATGAAAGGGGAAAATATATATTTTAAATAGAAGGTTTTAAATTCTGACTTTGAAACATATTTTGACTTAATCCACTTCAATTTCTGCCTATATAAAATCTAAGTTTCTTGCATTAGAAATTAGAAGTCAATTATACGTGCCCATATGTGTATGTATTAGAAGCAGCGGTATGTGTAATAGATATGTATGTGTATTATTTATCCTTGGATGGCTGATTCATGTTATAATCCCTGATTCCTGTGGCAATGGAGATCCTGTTTACAATCATGGTACTGCTGGGCTAGATGATTCCCTGCTCAGTGACTAGTGCCCAGGCATCAGCAGCCATTTAGCCCGAGGGGTGAAGGATTAGCCTCACAGTCTCTTCTTATGGGTCCTGCTTCCTCATGAACATTTTGCTCTGGTATATGTGTTACTAGGACGTCTGAGGGCAATGCCCCCACTCCCGTATGTGTCATTTGGGTGTCTGGAGGTGACACGACTAAGATTGGAGCAGAAGTGTGTGGCAGATCTTAGCTAAATCCAGCCTGCTGGAGTTATCGGTTGTGATCTTAACTAGAAGGTCCTTTTTCTGCTCACTTACCCTTGCACACACGCACATAATTGCAGTGTGAATTCATAATATAAACCATGATGTAATAGACACCAACTCAACTCAACTTAATTACTGTACAAATGAACAACAACTTAAATCACAAGCAGAGTCCCATTAAAAGTAATCAGATCCTGGGTGGGGAGATGGTTAAAGGTGGTGTTTGAACTCCAAAGGAAAATATGCTCTTGTTTGGACATAATTGGGTTTCTTTTTTTTATTGCTATTTTTTTCTTACACGGTGTATTTTTGCTCTCTCTCCCTGGCGAGCTCTCATTTTAATTTTTTCAACCTTTTCCTGATAAACCAAACTAGTCTAGACATATCTTTTGAGAGCAAATGTTCTTTAAGCTATGTTCATTCCTTGTGAGTTTGTACGTTAATCATTAAATATAATTAATTAGAACATCTTGTAATTAACTTGGAAAGCAAAATTATACAAGGGAATGAGTTTGTAACCACATCACATTTGAAATAAAAATAAAACTTTGACTAAAAGGAATAACTGCTCTTTGGAATTAGATGAGTAACAATGTTGGATTGGCTCCCCCGAAGCTGTAATGTTGGCTCTGAACTCATTCACGTATATTAACCATATATCACATTGATTCATGTGTGCACACACATACATGTGTGTACACCACAGGGCCATAGTCCAGAGTTCGCCCATTACAGGGATGCTTTAAACCACCTCTCTGTCTTCTTGGCTTTCTGTACTGCAGAGGCCATGGGACTCAGCAAACGTGCCATCAAGCAGCTATAGGGTTGCTCTGACTTGCCCTGACTAGTTGTGATGGCGCTTTGGGTATGATGCTGGCTGGAAATTGTGGCATTTCATGGCAGCCTTTCCTGCCAAGGCAGGAGGGAGCTGGCAGGAGGTGGCAGACATCTGGCCATGGCGATTCCTGGTCCAAAGGAATCCTCACATACATGCTAGGACCAGTTCTCAGGTCCACCACTTCTCTAAAAAGCAGGTTCTGGGCTGACCTATGGAGCACAGCTAATGAACCACCTTAGCTGTCCAGTCCAAAAAAGAGGGAGAATAGAGTTAATTTATTATAGAGTTTATCTTCTTGCCAAGCAATTGTTCCCATCAAAAGTTAAACACCACAATAATTTCCTTGTATGTGTGAAGAGTTCTGCCATCCTGGCTTGACTAAGTCAAGGATGTCCAGGGAGACAGGGCACCATGTCCAATAGAAACACACATGCTCATATCTGGTGTTACAGCCCAGGGTGAGATACTGGGCCTGGGGATTTTGACTCAAGAAGCCCTTGAGGTCAGTAAGAACAACACTACTGGGGATTCCCCAACTGACTACCTAGAGGGTGTTGGGGTCTAGCAGGGACTGTACAGCAGCTCCCAGTGCTTTTCTGGGTTCTGCCTCTTGCCATATAGCCTAGGGCACATCATTTCACCTCTGTTTCTCCTTCCTTTCTGCTCTTGTTGAGTACACTGTGTTGGTGGGGAGGTCACCCCTCCTCTATGCATTGGTCAGACACTACACTTAGCTGAGATAGCCCTTCATCCCTGTCACATCCCCAGTTGGGACGGTGCTTTCCCCAGGAGTCGGTGTCTGCTCAAACTGGCCAAAGGACTTCATTGCTCTGAGCTCGCTCTGTTGAATTTCGCCTTTCACTCTTTTGGCAGGAGGAATCGTTAAACCTCTCTCCAATTAAGTTTCTACCCTCCACAGCCAGACAATCGCTCGGCTGTGTTGTTCATCACCACCTAGGCACAGAAACTTCCCTTGCATTCTTGTGGTCGGTGTTCAGGCCGACAGGAGGAGGGGGGCTAAGGTGGAGAAGAGCAGAGGTGGAGTGGGAGAAAGGCTCCTCAGGAAATGGGGGAGATGAAAGATGGGTTTGCCTGGAAGTCCCAACCCTGGGATGGGGGATACTAGTGAGTGGAGAGACATTATAGGTGGTTGCAGTGAGGAAAGGTCCTTTCTTCTTCTGGGATGGTGAGTTGACCAAAGGACTTGGAAACGTGACCTTGGAGATCCCTCTGCATTCACCAGGGTATCCTTGCTTTGTGATGAGTTCTCAAACCACATGTTGACCCCCTTCACTGATTCCTTAGGCTGGAAATCAGCCAAAACCTGATCCCTCAGCTAAAATTTGCTCAGGTTGTGGAGGGTGAATTAATTTTAAGAGGCTCAAAAATATGATCCCCCCGCTTTGATGAGCAGATGAAACAGGGTGTGGATTTGCAGGGCTGGGTGGAGACGGAGAAGCATTAGGAGCATAACTGTGTTCTCCCTGCCTCCTATCTCCTCCCTACACCCTGCTGCTGGTGCACCATTAGGGGTGGGATGCAGCTTGCCTGGTGTTGAGCAGCTTGATGTTAGACACATGGGGTAAACTAGATAGGCTGCAGCACCTTCTCCAGGGAGAGAGGAGTGAAAGGCACCTCTGGGAGAAGAGCATTCTGTTGCAATAGGGGGCTAAGATCTACTCAGTACAGGTACTTGGGGTGACAAATGAAGTGCCCATCTTGCTCTTCAACAGTGACATGAACCCCACACCCCAAAGAGCAACTAGGCTGGAACTGGAATTATCTCCATGGAGAGGAGCTCCACTCTGCCTCCTACCCCCATTACTCTCACTTTCCCACCTCAATATCTTAGCTGCATTGTCCTTCCCGGCCTCTTCTCTTTGGCAAAACTGCCATTCCAGAGCAAGATAAGATGGGCCTGATCCTGACAATATAAGAAAGGGTCTACTTTATGTGGGACAAGACATCTGCCCACATTTATTGCATTGCAGATACGGGGCACCATGAATAAATGCGGGCGCATGCATATTCCCAAGGAACAACAGCAATGAGCGACAATAAAAGAAATCTAAAAGAGATGTGGCAGTAGTTTTGAATAGAGCTGACACTGAGCAACTTCATACAATGTGGAGGGTGATATAATATCCTGCCCTTTCAGAGTGTCACTGTGACATGTATTTAACATTCATTGGCAGCAGCAGCCTGGCTTGATCTTCATGATGCAAGGTGCTGTGCATGTATCTAGGAAAAAAAGAAGATAGTTAAAGAGATGTGCCCAGTTTGCTGCCCTTTCTTATGTGGGTGTGAATCTGCCTCAGTGGAACCCATGGGAGCTTTACTACTGACTTCAGTCCCCATTAACCTCCCTGATGAGTAGTAGGAAATTAGACATGTGTGGAGGGAAGGGTGTTTATGAAAAGCAAGGTCTAATGAGAACCCGGTTTCAGAGTTAATTATGGAACAACTATTGCCGCTCCCTAACCCAATACTGTGCCTGATTCTGATCTCGCTGCATGGGAAAGCGAGATACTTTATACCCATGGGGGCTCTTGAGCTGCATATGGCTCTTGAGCAATTTAAGTGCATTTATGCTGGGGTGATATCATGTGATCGGCAGTGGGACTGCACCGATGCGGGGCTGCTGGGTAATCTGTGGGATGAAGCAAATCAGCAAGACTTGCCAGGTCATGCCCAGCCCCATCCCATCCCATCCCACAGTGGTGCAGAGAGACGGAGGAGAGCTGTTGTTATCTCCTCGGTGAACCACTCCTGCTGCTCTCCCTCCCTTCCCTCTCTGATGTGCCTGATACGTGTCTTCTGTCTCTCAGCTGAATGAAAGGTGTTGGTAGATGGTTTGTAAGGTCAGCAAGATGGGCCAGCGTCGGGATCAATTGAGTTGTGCCCGCGTGTGTATGTAATCAGCATCTGGCCCTCTGCTAATTAAAAAGCTTAAACAAACGCATGCAAATGAGACAGATATGAACACGCAGGTGGATTGCTGGAAACAACACCCTCCGCTCCTCCAATCGAGGGGGCAGCCTGTCCCAGCACTCCCTTTTGTTTTGTTGTTTCCACAAAAAAGCTGCCTCTGTTGTGGGGAAGTTTCCCCTTGGTTGAGTTCAGCGCGTATGGTCCTGGGGCATAAACAGCCTCTTGTCCCATGACACATGCTTGCCCTGAGATTACACACAGCTTGTCAGGGATGGTGCAAAGCACTTCACTGGGGGTGTAAAGGAAAAGCCACTTTCCCATCTCTCTTGGCCTTGCATTTGATGGGCTGGGAGCCTTTTCTAGAATGAATTTCAGGTGGTTCAAGGCATGTGACAGATTTTTCTGTGTCTGATTCTCTTTTCCAAAAGGCCATCTTACATAGAACCCCTCCGAAAACCTTCTGGGAAGGATACATTTCCTGCTATGAGAATGGTGCATAAATGAGGTACAGAGGTGACAGCTCTGGGCCAATTAAACCTAAATCAAGATGCAATTGATCAGATTTTTCAGGATGAACAAGATTCCAGGATAAATTCTATAAATGCTTACAGTGCTCTTGTCACTGCACTTCCAGAGTCCTTTGAGAATAGGGATTTTTCCCACTAACACAAATGGTCCTTTGATAATGGAAAATTTGCCTGAGTAAAGGCTGACTATTTAATGCTGTGGTTTAGTCGTTGCTTTAATCTGGCATAGCTCTTGAAAAGTCTGCTGGGAAGAGTTACTGGAAGGGTCATTTGAGTCCCCTTTTCCCTACAGCCAATCATTCTCTTTGTGCTTACACTAATGTTCATGAATCTGCATGGAGATCCAGATCAGGGAAATGATCTGGCCATAAAATAATTTGGCCAAAAAAAGAGAAAAAACAAACAAGAAAAATAAAATAAAAAAGCTTGTTTTTTGAGCAATGTGCCATCATGAGATCTACTGTCAGTCAGAGGAAGATGATGAGAATGAGAAGAGGTCATGTATGAGGTTGAGGTGAGCCCTTTCTATTGCACACACTCAACAGAAAAATGGTAAGACCACAAAGCACACTGTGCTGAAGACCAACTTCCAACCCACTTTACAGCTTATATACAGGATAGCTAATATCTGCTAGATGCCTGACATAATCATCAACATTCATACTTGAAATGACCCACCCTGGGCTGTGCATCAAAGCTGGTCACCTAGGAGTGGAGCATGTCATTCTCAAGTTTGATACAGCAAAGGCAACTTGGTAAGAAACAAAGTTGGAGTGAGAACTACTCAGCACACAATCCATATCTTTTGTATGGTCTTTACTTTCTTGGTTGGTTTTGCTACCTCTACTGAGCCTGTGCTGTATTTTACTTTCGGTAGCACTGAATGTGGAAAGAACTTCAGATCTTTTTCTCTGATTCTCCCTTTGGAAATGACTGTCATATATCTCCCATATCCTCTTCTCCCTGCACAGCCCTGTAAAGGACCATTGTGGCAAAAAAGAGTCCAACTAGACCTAGGTGCATGATATTCTATTTGATTTCATGTATTTTAACTTTCAGTAGAACTGAGACTACTCTAAATCTCTATCTAATATGCACAGGCTGGGGGTTCGGCAGAGACGGGCAAAGCGGTGTGTTAATTTGTTTGGCATAGCCTTGTCATGTGGGTTTTCATTTTGCAACTCTACAACCAAAATGAAGGGTAGCTGAGATCAAAGCCATTTACTGTTTAAACTCTAATGCTCAGGGGAAGGTAGAGGTGCTATTTCAGATAGGAAGAAGTCTCTGATTTCATGTCATTAAAACCGTATGTCTCAGTTCCTGAAAGCACATAAATACACTTTTAGTTGAGCTCAAAGACAGGAGCATATGTAAATACTTTGATAAAGCAGAGGTAGAATTACATGAAGTGCTTCTTTCTCTTGTATTGACTTACTTGAGTTGGCTAATTCAGGCAAAAAAATGCCATATAGGCATAGTAACTTTGTTTTTAACTAGATTAAAGTTAGAAGGAATAGATTAAAGCATAGAGGGGGCTTGGATGCTGAACATAAATTACTAGTTAGAGCTGATCTCAAAATGCTCGTATCTTTGATCAGTTCAGAATTAGAAGTAGATTCACATGAAGAATTCCAGCTCATATTGGAAGCCTTCACCAAGGGTTTGATTATGGGAAGGGCTTGTGACAATCACTCCCCTACAGACAGTGTAGAGATGGAGCTGCTTTGTTTCCAAGATTTGTTTCTGGGAGTGTTTAGAGCCACCACTTTTTCATGTTCACTTTATTGAATCTGGTTAGCCAGATACAAGTTAAGATTTCCCTTCTTTTTTTATTCCCACTGCAAATAGACCTTGAGACGTTGATTCAGTGTAAAGTTTTGGCTGAAATCCTTGTTCCAAGACCTCGGTGTCAACAACAGATTCCTGTTTACTTTAATTGGCTGTGCTTTTAGCCACAAGTAAAGATTGCAAAACTCAAAGGCGTGGAATGGCCGTCCTCTGCTTTCAGTTGTGGGTCTGCATTACTCTTTATTTCTCCCCCACTTGGGCTTCTTATGTGAATGTGTTTTTGAAACCACTTGAATCGGGAATTCTGTTTTCAAACGGTAACCTAAATTTAGGATCTCAAATCCATATTTAGGAATGGATAAAAATAACAAAAAGGTCCTTAGTGCTCTTCTCTATGGATACTTCTTGGCCCTGGGAACTTTCAAGGTTTTGGATGTGGAGTATCATATTTATCAACATAAAGACTGCCCAAACTTTTCCAATCAGAATCTACAGCAGAAACAGCAATTTTTTTGTTTATATATTGCTCAATGCCACCCAATGAATGTGCTCATGGCTTGTGGACACAACTGGTGTCGTAGGTATGCAAGAAAATATAACAAATGACCTGATTTTCCAAAGCAGAGCACTCAGTGATGTCTCCCAATATCATGGTTGAAGTTAACTCTTCCAGAAGAGTTATCTAATCTGCCCTCAGACCATCCCTTATACCTGAGAGTGTTTTGTGCTGGGATTTTCCAAAGTGCTGAGTGTTGGCTGAACTCCACTGTCAAATTTACTGGCAGTGATTTATTAGGAGCAGAACTATGCCAGAAACTAGACCCTTTAAGGAAGTCCACAGTGAGATCCTGTCTGAGGTTCCCATCTCCTGAAGAAGATCTCCTCATGGGTCTCTTAACTGGTGGCTGTAGAGAGAAATGACCCAAGAAAACAGGAACAGTGCACTTTTTTGGTGGGAAAACAGATGTTATTGCCATGAATCTTTTGCAGTTGAAGGTGATGAAATTCTTTCTGGGGGAGTTGTGGTAAGTCCTTCTTATTGTCCAGCACACCATGTCACGCCACTAGTGAGCCAGTTCCTCCATGCACCCTGCCCTGGCTTATACACCTGTGGTATCTCTCCCACTCTGTCTGTGGTTTTGAAATGTTTCTTCTTTCCACACTGGGGTGTGATGGGCCGGAGATGTGCATGTGTATGCCCACCACTTGTGCCCTTGGTGTGATCTGAAAGATGGAAAAACTCAGGGAAAGCTTCCCTATCAAAATCCTTTAGGAATTTTAAATTGTGAAACAATAGAAAGCCCCAATGCAGGTTGGATACCAAGGATGTCCAGAACAACAATGAAAAGAATCTATCAATCATCTTGGCTATCTATCTCCCTTATTTTCTATAATTCTCACCAGGCTTCTTTCAGCCTCCTCCTCCTCCTCACTTCATGATTCCAGTTCTTTTATGCTGGATGATGGTGGTAGTAAGAGATAGCACGTTTGGACATATTTGTCCTCATGTGGCTTGTCCTTCTCACCCCACCCATGCTCTTGCCATGATGATGCATATCTATGGGAGTCAGTGGGAGATCTTTTCACAAACACTCACTGTGTGTTGTGTCTCTTGTGGGCAGAGATGTTGCTGTGTTAGCCATCATTATTTGATCTGCCTCTCTGACAAGATTGCTTTAAAGCCTAAATGTTTGTTTCTGTTCTTAGCTGGGAACATGCTATAGTTATAGTTCTAGTTATAGCTTTGCCTGTGTGGCCAAGTCCAGTTCTTCAGCTATGTTGGGATTGCCTGGTACTGTGGAATGGAAACTGTGGAGAACAAAATCTGTGACAAGGAGTGTTGCATGAAAGAAAGAGAATACCTTACTGGAGTACTTTGGGAACAATATTTTTTTTACTAGGGTAAACAATACTGCTCCAAAATATGCCTCAGTTGTACCTGGAAATACCCACTGAAGTCAACAGAATTTCAGCGA
Organism: Strigops habroptila; assembly: GCF_004027225.2. Classification (NCBI taxonomy): domain Eukaryota; kingdom Metazoa; phylum Chordata; class Aves; order Psittaciformes; family Psittacidae; genus Strigops; species Strigops habroptila. Next base: position 4,882,467 of record NC_044279.2, read on the forward strand.
GTTGGGTGGGAGGGGTGGAGAAGTATTGATTTTACCTTTGAGTGATAGAGATGGAGTCTAAATTCAGATTGTAAATGCCTCTGTATTTTGTGCCTTGAGTTTCTGTTTTGCCTGTTCCACATAAAGCAGTAATTTCTATAGTTTTCTGTTTGGAATAGAACTGGAAATTTCCCTTGCTCACCAAAGTCAAAACCTGGAACAGAAATTCACCAGCATTCATCATGGTCTCGGAGTGCCTTCAGCCATGAAAAGCAAGTACTGAGGTGGTCGTTATCTCCTGATGCCTCCATTGTCAATGGATTGGAAGGGTCACTTAATAAAAAACTAAGATCTAAACCATCCTCCAGTGGGAACTCCCTTTCTTGTTCCTAACTGAGATCTAACTTCTAGTATGTGAAAATGGAATGGGATGAATTTGGGTTAGAGTGCTTCTCTACCAAGATGCTTCTTCCCAAAAGAAGAACAGAAGGCATGAGTAAACATGGCTGAGTGGGGGTGAGACAGGGAGAAAATAGTATCCTCGTTAGGACAGAACAAACTGTTTCTCCTTAGGAGTAGGATAGGAGCACAGGGGGGATGAGATTCCCCAAAGCAAAATGTTTTTCTTGGGATTTCTTTGAACATTAATATATTTTATAAGATTTCTACAGTGCTTAAGGCCAATTATCCATCTTTGACCCAATATACTATCCTGAGATCAGCTCTAGTTTTTGATGAATGCGGGTGTGTTGAACAGTTTTCTAATCACCGTTCAAGAAAGCTTCAATAAAAGCTGTCAATGGATCCTCAGGGGTCTGGCCCTGCTCCTACAGAAGGCAATAGAAAAGGGCCTGCATAGCTCAAGAAATGTATGTATGATGGCCTTTCTAGACAGAGGTGACCTTTCAGAATGGACTGGGAAGGGGAGAGGACTGAAAACCAGTGAATTGGAGTAGCTGAGTGAGTCTTGGGAGGGGACAGTGAAAAAAGCAGAGGAAGCATTTCAGTTTTCCTCAACTGCTTTATGCAACGTAAGGCCTGAGATGGCATGGCAGAGTCATTCTTCAGGGAATAAAGACCACAGAGGTGAGAAGAAAAACCTTGGCAAGTGCAAAGTGGTGGGATGCCAGGAGGGTGTGATGCAGCTGAATTGCTGGCTGGATGCAGAAACCTATGTTTGCCCATAGTGCAGAGCAGGAACCCTTCTGGGGAAAACCAAGACAAGTTATTGCATCTACTCAGGGATTTCAGAACACTGTTCTGTGTGGAGGGAATTGAGGGAATGAGGTACTGAAAAGCTAGGATATAAGAATAAAAAGGACACTATGACCTGGCTGGGGGTTTGAGTAGGGTTTAGTATGCTGCTCTCATCACGATGCAAGGCCAGCTGCCTTACAGGCAGCAGAGCTGGGTGTAGATGAGAAACAACAGAGATCAGAATATAACCTCCAGCAATTTTAGGGGTAACAGCTATTCTATGAGTGACATGCTGGAAACAGCCAGGGGGAAGTCAGAGAGAGAGATAAGATAGCTGTGTTGTGTTCCTCTGGCCAGTGTCCTCAGCCAGTTTGCAGGATTGCAGATTAGGTCCTTTTCTCTGGTCCTTCTTGCTGGTCTCTCCGTGCAAGTGCTACAGGGCTGTGATAAGGAGGGGGTCAGAATGGTGCTCTAACTACATGGTGTTTTTTCTTATGCAGAAGGATATGCTCACTGAAAGCAAATATGCCTTATTCTTTCCTCTACTTGTAGCTCTTCCCACCCAGCAAAGCTGGGATGTGGGGATGTGCACCAGGGGAAGGAAAGAGGGCCTATGGGAGGGCGATGGAAAGGGATTTGGCACCCTGTATGCCAAAAAGCCTCCCTATGCTTTCAGCACAAGTCTGCATTTTGGATTCTGTTGCCCCAGTATGACCAATGCACCCTCATTGGGCCTTGTGCTTCTCCCTCCATCCATTCCCTCCTGCCTGCATGGAGCACCCCAGGGATCACCTAGAGTCCTGGGGGCAACACCATGAGTGCAGATAGCTGCAAGCAGCTGAACAGGGACACCAGATTGCCATTTCTTTGTCCTGCTCACTTTGGTGACAGCTCCATATGACCAGCTGGCCAAAACCGTTTGTGTGGATGCTTCTTGAATGAGGTTGGTGTAGGCAGCTTAAATAGCAGGTATTATCCAGGCTGGAGTGGGTGAGGGTGTTCACAGTCAGAGAATTGAAGAAGGGAACACCCATAGGACAGGGGGACTGTGACAAGACAAAATGGGCATGGAGAATTCTTTTTCAACCAGCACAAGCAGATCTGGAACTGATCCTGCAGCCAGAATTGTCCATCCTCAAGGAGCAGCTCTGACCCTGGCGGTGTTCAAGGCCAGGTTGGACAGAGTCTCGGGCAACATGGTCTAGTGTGAGGCATTGCTGCCCATGGCAGGAGGTTGGAACTGGATGATCTTAAGGTCCTTTCCAACCATAACTATCTTATGATTCTATGATTCTATGACCCCAGACCCTTGGGGAAGACAGAAAATGCAGACTCTTCTTCATATTCCTGGGAGAGGGAGGAGCAGGGCAGGTTTCTACCTGGGGATCCAGTCACCCTGGCAGCACAGGGGTCGGGGGTGGCCTTCATGATGTTTCTTGCAGCGTTGAGTCAGGGCTATGATGAACTAGCCTTGCATAAGCAGGAATGCCATCGCCAGTGGTAAGCTGAAAAACGCCGAGCTCTGTTTTCAAAGACAGCTCAGAGGTTATTTATGTACGGAAATGCTCCTTATCTCTTAATTCCCAGACTGATGGGTGGAAGATATGCAAAGAGTGACTTCTGTCAGAGACGAGCTCACCAGCACTGCTACTGCCTTGGCAAGTGGGGAGGGCTCTCTCTGCCTTCCCTGGTAGCAATGCTGACTAAGGGCCATAGGAATCTGGCCCAGAGACGGCAAGCCAGGCTATCTGATGGGCTGGTCGGCTGACAGTTAATATCCTGTTGCAGAGAAGTACGTATTCATGATATAGCATTTTTTTCTTTCTTTTTTCTTTTACCTGGAAGACCAGAGTGGAAAGACCCCAGAAAGGCTCCATTTTGTGCTTAAACATCACATTTGTCTTGAAAAAGCCTAGATCAGACCCATTCTTTTATCTTTCAAAGACTACATTAAAACTCCTTGGTATCAAAAATGTTATTTTATTCACCATTATTAGTGCCAGAGATTCAGGCTGGAATCTGAAATTCAATCCCGTTTCCTTGTGGCTTGAACATTATTAGTAGGCAGAAATTTGCAACTAGAAATTAGTTAATGATTCCTCTGTAAGTACAGCAGACAGATGGAAACCCAGCTTCTTTTCCCTGGCTGCACTGTCACTGGCACTTTAACTGAAAGTAGTAAAACTTTTATTAATGAGTGGGGTAGGGAAAAGGGAAAAGAAAACCTAGAGCAATGAACACAGGTAATAGGGTGTCATTATTAAAGAGCTATCTGTCAGAGTAAGGCATGCATAAGAATTAGGAAAATGCTGTGAAAAAATCTCTCTACTTCTGCTTGATAGAATCAAATTTCAATTTTAATGAACTATTCACAGACTAAATGTATTTGTGTCTAAAGCAGTAATATCTCTTAATAGACAGTAATGACAACCTTATTTACACTGAGTGACATTTCTCTACTGGTTGGGCCAGAAGGAAAAGATTCTTTTCCTAGTGTAGGGAAAAGAAATACCTCACTCATGATTTTCTCTTGGTGGTGGTTTATTGTGGAATATGTGAAGAGTAGAAATGAAAGCTATTGCATAGGATTCATAGTGGGTTTATAACACAGAAGAAAATAAGCATTTTTTTCTCATGGGAAGGGATTTCCTAACATACACTTTTTAGGAGAATTGGATGGAAGGTTCTGGCTTGCTGCTGCCTGACTCTTGAGAGGAACCTTGCAGGCAAGAAGGCTTTGCCTGGCCTCAACCTCTGTTCGCTCTCCGTGATTCAGGCTGCCAGGCAGGCAGCTGCCAGTGAGGGAGCAGAGCAAGCAGTGGTTGCAAGAGCAGAGGAGGCTGGACTGCCTCAGAGAGGAGATGGGGAGGTGGTGGGGTCCACGGCTCCCTGCTTTCTATGCTGCCAGGATCAGGTCAGCTTCCTGCAGCAGAGCTGGGGAGGAATGATGTGATGCCCTGGGGAAACAATGTGAGAGGCTTGCTCCTTTTATCCCACCCGAAAGCCTTGAAAATGGCAACTGAGTCTGTTTCTGTGTTCATGATGGGGTTTCCTTCCTTTCCTTTCTTTCCTTTCCTTTCCTTTCCTTTCCTTTCCTTTCCTTTCCTTTCCTTTCCTTTCCTTTCCTTTCCTTTCCTTTCCTTTCCTTTCCTTTCCTTTCCTTTCCTTTCCTTTCCTTTCCTTTCCTTTCCTTTCCTTTCCTTTCCTTTCCTTTCCTTTCCTTTCCTTTCCTTTCCTCTTTCCTTTCCCTCTTCTTGTTCTATCCCATCCCTTGTTGCAACCCACAGAAGAGCATTTCAGGATCCTGCATCAGCCCAAATCACTATGTTGTCCACAGACCTCTTGATCCAAAGGGAATGGCCGGTACAGTAAGGAGCTTCTGTGCGTGACTCAAGGTGACCAAATTAAGCCCTCTGCATGAATAGTGGTTCAGGTGCTGATACATCATTTCTTTTCTGTAGTGAGAAATTGGATGAGAAGGTTCACATGAGCTCATTCGGTCTTTATGGGCTTGAACCAGCTTCCATTGGAGTCAATAGGAATCATTCCATTGACTTTAATGAGAGCTAGATTGGATCCCAAATTAGTACCTTCATCCTTCAAATTGTTTTGCAGTGCCTATCCCCATCCATAATTACCATAAACTGGCTGTGATAGTCATCAACAGGAAAATTACACCAAAATGTCCTCAGTAGGTTTATTCCTGCTCTCACTGAAGATGATAGGAGTCTCACAATTAACTTCAAACAGGATGGGCTGTCTGTGTATCGTGATTATAAAATATCTTGATATATTTGTAAGGGAGAGTTCAATTTGAGCAACTTCTTAATTGTACGTCAAGACTAAAAGGGTTGGCTGTGACCAAAGATGGCCACATTGAAAAATCAGGCAGTATTAAGGAGCATGATTTGACTTTGTGGCTACATAAATCAGTATTTTCAGCTTCTCATTTGGTATTCACTGAAACGAAAACATAATCTGAGTTAATTGCTCTTCCCCAAGGTGCCTTGTTGCGCAATGTTTTATAAAATTAAAGCCTGTTAAGTACACACGAAGAAACACACTTTAGATGCAGAACATAAAATACTAGCACCTCTAATTCTGCTGTCATGTATGGTTGATTAACCTGGTACAACAGAAGCCTTGGGGAGAGTTTCTGTGCTGTTAGAAAACATATTTCCACTTAAGGGAATTTAGACAACAAAGGGATCTCACAAATCCCATTGTTGGAGGCTAGGCTGACATTTGGGGCATCTGAGTTGTCTCACAAAGCCGTTAAAGACCAGGGAAAAAGCAACCTTCATCCCACTTATGGGTAGTTATCCGTCATCCCAGTGCCTTCCACAGCAATTTACTGTTAATCAAGCCCTATATCCCTTGCTCAGGCAATGTTCCTCTTTGCTTCAGTGGGAATTTTGCCTGGGCTTAGAGTGAGTGTGGGGTGAAAAGCAGGCATGGACAATGGGGGAGATGCTCTCTCAGGCACTTGCAGATAGTAGCGGGAGGGTCACTGTGCTGCCATGCTCTGGGAGGGGATGCTGCAACTCATCCACCTCTGAGAAGAAATGAAATTCAAAGGTTTGAATTTCCTGAGCCCCTCAAATGCACATATATAAATATAAACAACTGGATAAAACAACTATATATAAAACAATTGGAGAAGAACCACAGGGGGCTGAGCTGGAGATCAGCATGGGGCTACCTGCAGGGAGGATGTGGTGGTCTAAGAGTAACAGAAGAAATGCTATAAGGAGATCTCCCCATCCCCATCTGCTCTGGATTCCACTCACCAATTGCAGAAGCCTCCCCATGGCAGGCAAGGTGCTGTGGAGGGCAGATGGAGCACATTGGCAGCTGCCTGTTGGACCAGAAGCTGTGCGGGAGCATGTGGGAAGATCAGGAAGGGCTTATCAGATAGTTTGCAGCAGCGAAACTGCCTCGTAAGGCATAGTGTGGGAGATGGGGGTACCCGCGTGAAGACCAAGCTGGGAGCTTGCCAGGTGAGCGTGGTTTGAGTTAGGGCAAATTGAATCTTCTCCCAGGATGAAAGTGAGCCTGTATCTTATAACGAAACCAGCTGGTGTTTCAGGTTGCTACCTGCTTCTGCTCCTGACCTGCCCTGTGTCTCAGCTGCCCAGTAGCCTGTACCTCACTCTGAAGTGGACCAAACCCTCAAAGGGAAAAGATGGAAGTGAGATAAGGGGGGATAGGCTCTCTGGGTGGTTATAAACCCTGTGATCCTTTTTGTTTCCCCTAACACTGTCCTTACACACTGCATGGAGGAAGCTATTGTAATAAACCAACCAGGGCCACCACACTTGAGACCCACCATCTGTGGTGTTTGTTGGACATGTTTAGCCCACATCAGCAATGCCCAGGCTGGTGAATGCAAAAGTGTTTGCTGAGATGTGCCCAAATGCTTTCTTTCTTGTGTGTCAGCACATCCCTTCTCAGCCTTTGCATGGAGCAGTGTTTTCCATTTATTCAGCCTCACTAGGTAGGGAATGTGCTGCAGCCAGCACACAATGAAGAATGAGAGAGGAAACCTGAGGATGTGCCAGCAGATACCTGGTACCTAACTTGAGTATTCTGTGGATGAGCTGTCTACATCTGGGTTAGACCTTCCAGTCTTTTAGAGAAAGATAAGTAAAGGGCAACTTCCCCAATCTGTCCTAGGTAAAGAAGGGAAAGGGTGGGGAATTGGAGGCTTCATGACTATTTAGGGCAGCTAACTGAAACCCTGCAAACAGACCTTTGATTCTTTACCCTGTGGTCATCTTTAAAACCTGGTAGTACGTTTAGAGCAAAGTAGAGAATTTTAAACTACCTATTGAAGGAACAGGATTCTTCTTTGTGGGGGGCTTCACAGAATATGACTATCCCTGTCGTGGTTTAGACAATCCCCTTGACACCTGCGCAAACGGGCCTTTGAACCTCTGCCAGGAACTTTCTGAAAGCCTTATGTAGAAAAATACCAGATCTTCTAAAGGATGTTAGAGCTACTTTAGCAGCTATCCCAGCCTCTGGAGTTTTCCCAGACTTCCTAAAAAACTTTCAGCCGTAGTTCAAAAAGTTCTTTAGCTTGTTGCTGTAAGCTTTTAGCTTGCTGCTCCTGGGGTAGGTGTCCAGGCCTGCTTAAACAGAATGCTCTTACATTCAGCAGATGCTGCCTCACCCCCGTCTCTCCTGCTATTTACTATTCCACCCACTCTACGTCAGAGCTGCTGCAGGTGTCTGAGGCTGGAACCTTCATCTGCTTCCTTTGCCATTCCTGAGCTGGGAGCAATGGGGAATCCAACCTGTGAGTCAAACATGACATTCACTGACTGGTTGTATGCAACATAACCTGCAGCAGTGTTTGGTCCTGTAGGCTGGAATCTGTCTGCTTCAATTATGGGCAACTGTAAAAAACTGAGAAAGATGCAAGAAATGAGATTCCACAAGCCCTTCTAGTGGTTCTGCCTGGCCTTAAGCACTTGGAAACCTCTTGAATATGTTGGCTAATGCTCCAACACTCACTATCCTACGTGACCTCTGTGAATATCCTACATGTGGCTACAGTAATTCTGACATTAAGTAATGTCTCTGGTCTTTCAAGAGCTGTACAAATTTCAAGTGAACTTTCGTACTGCCTCTGCTAGCAAGATCACCTACACATTCTCACTGCAATTCTAGCTTTAAGCTATGGTGGAAATGTGCTGGTATATAAATCCTGCCATTCTGACTCTTTGAACATGAATGCTATCAGTTTTCAAAGTTAGCCAGATAGGACAAACATGTTCCTTTGCAGGATCCTTTCTTTTGATCACTCTGGGTTTATCAACACCTGGTAATTCTCTGAGGTCTGCTATGGTGGAGCCTGTCTTTCTCCAAAGACTATGGAAAAAGTCCGAGGAAATGGTTTTTCTAGGCCAAAATTAATGTTGTGTATAATGTGGATACTCTTGTCCTCCTGTCCCTGTATTTCACGCACAAGAAAACAGCAATAGCGTAGCTTACTCGATAGACCCCAGCACTGAACTCAAGAATTCTTGGCTCATAGCCCTGTGCTCAAACCCTTTCTCTTCCAGCACTCAAAAAAGAGTCCAGTATGTTCTCAGTAATATTATCCAGTGATTTGTGCAAGTGTAATAGAACAACGCCATATGCTTAGGTTGCTAGGCCAAATTCTCATTTTGGCATGACTCCATTGACTGTAATAAAACAAGGCCAATGAGAACATTTGACCCGGCATGTTTCCACTCTGTAGGGACTGTAGAGGTGGTCTTGTGATTTTAACATGGAACTGCTTTGCTAGGACAGTTTGGTCTTTATTTCAAGCATAGAAAGTTTCAGGGAGAAGCAGCTGCTTGCACTGTACTGGAAGCCACATGGGATCTGCTCAGTGGAAATGTTTCCACCATTTTCATCAATGCCTACTTAGCTATGATGTTCCAGTTGCTTATACTTACAGACCTGGGAATGTGTAATGTTACTTTCATTTTATATTTATTGAAACCATTTTTGATACTGCTGGTCATCCCATGTGTAAGAGGGTCTGTTTTGGATTATCCCAACTAAAACACCTAACCAAGAATGGTAGAGAAATCAGCTGTCTTACATAGAGAACTGTAAAAAAAACCCCAATAATTCCAAAACAACAACAAATCTGGACTGTTTAAGCCTGTTGAGTAGGAGTTATTCAAACTCCTCAGATATTGAATGCAACTCCTTAACTGATCTATTAGAAACCACTGAAAAGTGACCTAGGGACAAAAATGTAGGTTGATATCTGTCTATTTAAAATGGAGTTGGAAGAAATTTGGAATTTTGGCTCGCAAGGATGTGATATTTTAGTGGTAGCAAACATCAGAAGATAATTTCAATGGGAAATCCTTGAATAGCTCAAATTTAAGACAGTCACATGCTTTTCATCACTAGAATACTTGAGCAAACTGCTGACTTCAGGTTCCGAGAAGCACCAAAGAGTGCTTATCCTCGTTTTATAAACGGACAGGCAAGATAAATGGACACAAAAACGTCTGTGGTGAGGCTGAAAATGGACTCTCCATCCACAGCATTCTGGGTCGATGCCACAGTGTTCTCCTGGAAGGTACTGTAGAGCTAAATTCACTCATCATTAATATATTACTGTTTATTGAACTCTTTGATTTTTTTTTTGTTTGTTGGTTTTCATTTCATCTTGAGGAGCCCAAAGAAAGGAAATTAGTGTCCTTGAAAGTGTTTTCTATAAATTTAGAGTGATTGTCTTTAGGATGGGCTTACAAGTCTTTGTACTAAAAAAACAAAGAAGGAAAATACATATTTTCTCAGTAAAAACTGCATTCTTATAGTGATGCTTTGCTCTTCCCTCTGTGCACTAAACCTTGAAATTTATCTTGAAATACATCAGCATACTAAATGAAATATATTCATGAAAGAAAAATAATATAAGTTTAATAGTGTTCTAAGAAGTCCTGAGGGAACTTTAGTTTTGCTACTGAATTTAGGGGAAGAAATACTTTAAGAGTTGGTGAAAATATTGATCTTTAAGAGACAGAGAAAGATAGACTGAAAATGGGGAAGAAATGCTGTGTTGGATATATTACCTGTGACGGAAGAAGACGAAAGAACTAAACATTACATGGACTGTATGTTATCCTCCAGGTTTTGCTCCAAACTTACAGTAATAAAGCAGAGCTCTTTAAATGTGTTCATGACTTAGGGAAGAAGGGGAAGTGATTTGTAGAGATGTACATGTCTAATCAAGCTTTCTGAACCAGGCTCAGCACTGGGATGGGATGTTATTTATGACAAAGAGTTTTAAAGGTCACTTGAAACGAGAGAGTATCTTTGATGGGTGACATTCTAGCCTAGTGGGAAACATGGCGTAAATTAGCAGTTATAGAGATTTTTGTTTCTGTTTCAAACACTTTAACTTAATGGAAAAAGAGAAATATATTCCAACTGTTTTCCAAATATTACAACAGATATTACTGTATTTTCTCAAAAACCAGAATAAAGAAAAAAAGAAGTGGAAAACAGAGACTAGGTATGGATTCATGACAATTAACCGTAGCTTTTTAGCTTAATATTGAACTTTTAGACAGCTAAACTGAGGAGGAAGAGGCTCCATCCTAGGTAAAACTCATGTTCCTTTAAAGTCAATGACAACAATTCCAGTGACTTAGATGGATGTCATCACACTGTCTTTCATGAATATTTTCTTTGTGTGACTCCTTTAATCAGGATACTGCTGATCTAAAATATTTTAAGTGAGCAAAGAAAGAGGAACTGGAATCATCCCAGCCAACTTAAAACATTTACTGTGTAGAGGTCCTCATCTGAGCTCATCACCTTCAGATTCTTTATATAGACTGGATTAAAAATAGTAAATTTTACATTTTGATTCATATCACTAATTTTAGATTTCTCATTTAGGATGATGAAATGAATTGCAGCCTAAAGTGCCTAATTCTATTAGTTGAATTACTGGGGAGTCTAGACACTCTAGATCAGCTGTAGATACCTATTGCATAGACCTTTTGTTTTTGGTCACATGACGCCTACTTCTGATCTTAGCCCTTTTAATTCGTGTTTCAGGGTCTTTAAACACCTTTATCTTTCTGCCTTGATATCAAAATGAATATGCACTATCCAGGATACTTCCACTTATGGGCTTACTCCGCTTTAGTCAGCAAAACTTGACCAATATTAGAGTAAAATGCATCATAATGTAAGTAGCCAGTTTCTTCCTAATCTCTTTAAGCAATGGTAAGGGAAATTTTACACCTACTTTTGGATAGGCTTGATGGCATATAAAATCAAAGTGTTTTATTTATCCAGTGTCTTTTTCTAAAGGATAAGTATTGCTATGTAGTCCAGAAGAAAATTCAAAACATTAAAATGCCCTGTTTTACTTGCTCCTAAGTTCTGTCTTGCATAGTCTTCAGTCTGAATGGAAAATATTCCATTAGGTTTACACCCACTCCAAGTCCTTTTTACAGACATATACCAAAGAGGTACGTAATATGAATGATAACTGAGCCCAGAGTTTGTAGCATAGGTGGGAATACACTGTAGTAATTCTATTTAGAATCTTCCTGTGGAAGAAGGTCAATCAGAAGCTTCTTTCTATGACTTTGCTCAGAGGGGATTAAAAATAAAGGTAAAAGGTTAATTATACACCCTGAAACTTTAGGCAATTTCTGCTTATATATTGTTGAGGGGAAATACGTATTTTGGCAGACATTAGGTGAATATCAATATTGTGTCTTAGCTTACAACAGGCAAGCAGTAATACTCCTTAAATATTGACAAGAGTCTTTAAACCTAGGTCTAGAGCTCTGCAGATCTTGCATTTGGACCCTAATTTATTGAGCTTTGTATCTGGGATTTTAGTTTTCTGTCTCTGGAGGCAGACATGGTTTGTGAAATTCAGAGTTGCGTTTAGATATAGGTCTTGCAATATGATGGGAATTTATATTCAGGTTCCACCTTGAAAATGATTTTTATAACTCAGGAATATAAATCTTGGAGTGATATTTTGATGGAAACATCAGATCAGTGCTTGAGAGAGGTCAAAAAGAAAATTAGGTTTTGGTACCTACTAAGAATTAAATAGTGGACAAACTGGAAAACATCACTATTTCTCTGAATAAATCTATGGTGCTCTCACACTTTGAATACTGTGTGCAGTGCTGGTTTTCCTTCTTTCAAAGAAGACATGATAGAATTGGAAAAAGTACCTAGAAGATCAAGGAATAGTTTCTGTACAAAGAATGACTAACAAACTAAAACTGTTCACCCTTCAAAATAGATGACTTGACAGAGGTTCCTTCTCCATTCACGGAGATGGCAAGTAGGGAATGTTTTTTCTCTCTTTTTTTCCAATAAAAGAAGTAGCGTGTATCAAATGAAACTAGTTGTCCCAACCACAAGGCAAACAAAAAGAGAAAGTTACTCTTAAAACGTCTGGCTAAACTATGGGAGCCTCTTCCACAGGACCTTGCAGATGGTAGCTGTACAAACTGATCAAAGAGAAATCTTCTGAGTCTGCAAAGACTTCACTTCTATCCAGGGAGGTCCTCAAAACATGGTTTGTTAGAAGCATAGAAACCAGTCTTCTAAGAATATAGGTTTCTACTTTTCCTGTTCCTATGCTCTTATCTTGAGTTTGGCAATTACTGTTGAACTTTGTTGAAGACAAGGTTAACCCCAGCTATATCTTTGGTTTCTCATGATATAGCCATTCTTATGTTATGTTCTTGGCTTTGTCTTCAACAAGACTTTTTTCTTCTGTACCCATGCTGAAATTAGACCAACCCTTATAACCCTAAACAACACATTATTATTTTGTCTTCATCTATTCCAGACAGCCTGCCTGTACGGTAAGTCTATCTGAGCTGTTAATGAATACAGTAAATCCTCTGGGTGATTATCAATGCTTTAAACACTACAAAGTCTAATCTGATTGAGGTCTATGGAGGACAGGTGCTCTTTGATGGTGTGTCTGCAGCTATTATACACAAAGAAGCGCCAAGGACAGTAAACGTATGGCTGATGTGGGAACACAGATAGTTGCTGGTCTTTTGGTAGTTTACCTACAACCTTGTGTTGTTTTGGCAAGAAGTTGGTTTTGAAGGTTCCAGCATTTTTTTTTTCCCTCCTGCTTGAAAAGTCTTTTGTTCTCTTTAAACTTCCCTTATAAGGACTCCTGTGTCACCACCGTGTTGATGGAATGGCTTTGATGGCAAAGTTTCAAAATCCAGTCGCCTCTGTCAGTCAGTCATTGAGTTAATAACAAAACAAGGACTGTTAAAGGTATACCTAGGTGAAGCAGAACTGGAATTACAGGAGAATAACTTCTTGAAGTGCCCAAGGGGAAAGCTGAATAAACAAGGGCTTCCAGCCTGTTCAAAAATGTGTCAAAATGACGTCTGCAAAATGTAATAATGGCTTAATAGAAACTCAGGCCATACATTGTCCAGTAAAATATGAATGTAAACGTTTGGAAAATTGTTGTACTCCTTCCTAACAAGCTGTTTTGGAATCCAGTATTTGACTTGGATTTCATGGAGTATATGATGGAGCCTTGTTTAATGTGGAGGACTGATTCTCCTCGTTATTCCAGTTTACCTTTTTATTTTCTCAATGTGTTCATATCATGATGGCAATTGGTATTTCTCAGCTTTCATTTTGTGTTCAGTGTGAGACCTGGGTTAATCCCTCAGCTGATGTAACCCTGCACACTTCATTAGCACTAGGCAGATTTACATCAGATGAGGATGTGATTTTGGGCTATTTTCACCTACAATTATTTTTCCTCTTTTATTTCTTCTTTCTTTCTGTTCCATATTTGTTTAGCTAAAGAAGAAATTTTGTTATCCATATCTTGGGATCTACATGGAAACTTCAGACTGAAGACAGAGTGATGTCTCTCCTTACAAGTCAAAACATTTGCTTTTTATTTAATGAGAAGTTCAAATTTAAAAGAATAAAATAAAACTGACTTGAAAGTTGTATACAAGAATTTTCTTTGACTGTTACTTTAAAATCTATCAGAGACGTATTTGATGTTTTTGCAGCTGTATGGCTCTTATACAACCTAAAGACCATTTATTGGAATTTTTGAGTGAACTTTTGTTTTTATAGGTGTGTAAATGTGTTATCGAAGATATTTTGGCATTTTAACCAAAGACTTATATTTTGTCGGCTTTGGTTGAAAAAGTAAGTCCCTTTTTTTTACTCTTCAGAAAACCCCTTTGGTTGACAGGTGCTGTTGGTTCCACAGTGAGCCTTTCAATGTGTTTATTTTACCAAGAGGTGGTTTGGATTTAAAAATAATAACACAATCAGTTAAATCCACTCCTTGGTTACACCACTGTAAACCTGGAGTAAAGTAATGAAAATTAAGAGAATGTTTCAGCATTTGCATCTATCTGTGTGAAAGCAGTAGGTTACCTTTGGGCAGAAACAAAATCTGTTATGATACTTTGCATTAGATCTGGTCTCTCCTGATTTCCATAGGGCTGTTGTGGTTTTCGTTTTAGGAATGGTTCTTTTTAGTTTGATGCAATAGAAGAATTTTGCTCAGAGTCTGAAACCAGGAGCTTTTCAGGTATGAATTGATGTCTCTCATGTTTTGATATAGAATAGTAAGGGTTGGAAAGGACCTTAAAATCATCTAGTTCCAACTCCCCTTCCATGGGCAGGGTCAACTTGCACTAAATATGGTGGCGTTACTCTAATGGCAACATGCTCCTCACTCATCCACTGGTAATCTTAGATCCTATAAGTATTTCAATAGCATAAGCTTTTTTCTGCATCCAAGGGAAGACTCAGGTGAGTGTGAGACGACCCTATGCTTCATCTCACTGAGTACCATTCAATGATAGAACAAAAAGGTGACTGAAAGAAATGGACAAAGTGCCTGGTGGAAGTCAAAGCATTAGTTTGTTGGGTCAAGAAATAAGGAGTGTAATTATTATCACTAAATAAAAAAATACAACTGTTTCAATTTGTTTTCTTTTTTCTTTCCCCCCTTGATATGCTCCTAGTGTATCCTGCTTTCCTGACTGCCAGTGTGCTGGTTTTGGATGAGAATCCAACCACTTCAGTGAGAAGTAGATTTTTTATATATATATATATATAATACACCACTTGTATATATATATATATACCACTCAGCAAAGTGTTAACAAAAATTACTCTTCTATTCTAATTAAAGAGATTTAAAGCCTAGTTCCTTGCCACCTCAGTCAGTGCGAGCTTTGCCATTGACATCATTAGGAGAAAGATTGACTTGATCGTTCCCAGAAGTCCTGCAGAATAGTTTTCCAGTCCTGATTTATCCTTACTTTTGGTTGGGCTGAATCCATAAGATGTGTCTAGTTTGATGAAAGAGAAGGATAGTCAAACCTGGGTTAGTTTTCAAGTGCGACACTGGCTGTTGTTTACAAAGGTTGCTTCCTGAAAAGTCCTCTGAGAAGCAGGGTGAAGTAGATGAGATCCACGTTGCTCAGACTATCTGAGCTGCTTTATTAAACATATACTTATTGCTCCATGTCACAACTACAGAGGAAATAAGGGAGATAACCCCTTCGAGCCTTAGAAACCTAGCTTCATCAGCTTTTCTTTATGGGTGTGTTCTCTTAACTTTTAACCTCGTTGTTCTCCTTTTGACTCATTCCAGTTTGCCAGCATTATTTTTAAGGAGTGATACTCAGCCTGAACACATAAACCCAAGTCCAGCATCCCAAGTATGGTTTCATAGTTTGTTTCTTTAAGTTACACACAACACACATGTTGATATCCAGAAAAATATTTACTCTTTTCTGCTACAATATCAGGTTACTGGCATCTCAATCTGTGAGCTGACCTCTTAAGTTTGCAGAGCTGACAGCCGAGCAAACTGAATTCCAGCCTAAGCACCTTACTGTACAAATTTTGGCTCCCACAAACAGCCAGTACCAAACACTGTATGTGGCACATATGCTGCCACATGTCAGTGGCAGTGCTTTAGCTAGCCACACTAAGTGGTGATTGATCCATTCGGTTGCTCAAGATAGAGCCTGAAATGCAGTGAGGTGCACTGATTCAGAACTGACCGCTTTGCGGCATTCCTTTGACATCGCTGCCTTCAGGATGGCCAGAGCTGGCCTTTGTTCTCCATTTACTTCCTCTCCTTCA
This sequence comes from Strigops habroptila, assembly GCF_004027225.2. NCBI lineage: Eukaryota > Metazoa > Chordata > Aves > Psittaciformes > Psittacidae > Strigops > Strigops habroptila. The sequence goes on from NC_044279.2 coordinate 4,898,313, forward strand.
AGCAGTGATAGCCCCTGTTGACCACCCTTTTCTCTTCCCCTTCTTCTCCAGTTTCAGAACTGAGAGCTGGGCTGGATGCTGAAACGTCAAGGCTTGGTGGAACCCCAAACATATATTTGTGGATAATAAATTCAGATCCTGAATGAACACACATGTTGTAGCAGACGGGTACCAGGTGGGTGTTGGAAATGTGGGACGTGAATTCATTCAAAGGATGCTGGGGCTGTAATTTACAACCTCCTGGTGTATGTTATTTTTAAACACTTGATTCATTAACACTTCTCTAGATGTTAAAAGAGGTTCATAAATCGATTGGTAGCCAGGAAAAATGAGCAGCAATGAGGTAATTTTAGTTGGAATGGGCTCATTACCATGCCAACTGTCAAAACTTTTTGAAGCCAGACTTATTCCTTCTCCCCTCTTTCAAGCAGTCCATACAGGCTGAGGGTCCTTTGGTTTGATTGTTTCTGGTAGGATAAGAAGAAATTAAAGAAAATAATCAAAGTCTAGGAAAGATAGGTAAGTAACAGATTTTTCTTGAGAGCTGAAAAGCACTTGAAGTAGAGATGCTCCGAAATCTTGGGTCCCTTTTAGTCCAAGACTGGACAGAATGTCCCTTAGGAACTGCGTATAAAGATAAGGATTATCTCCATTCTTTTCAAGCGAAAACACTGGTGTAAGAACAAGCTTAAAAAGGGAAATCACCACCTCCATATTTCTGAGATTTTTTTTTTTTCTCAATCTGAGTAACAGCACAATGAGACTGGATCATAAATATAAATCTGAACCCCAAGTGTAAATCAATCAAGTCATGAAGCAGAAGGTCAGGGACTAGATCTACAAGTGGTTGTAATTCCTAATGTTCACACTTGCTGAGATAGGCTTTGATGAGTCTGGGCACCTCAGGGGAACCCCAGCTCTAATCTATCAATAGAGGCTACCATGAAGAGATACGAGCATGATCCTGAGAACAAATACAGTCTTTCCCTCAAGACCAGTTTGGGCAAATGGAAAGTAAGATATCTTTGGGCTAGTGGAAGATTATGAATCCCTCCTCTGGTGTGTTTATTTCTGATCAGGTAACACACAATTACTCTGTCCTTCCTGTTCATCCACTCTTGCCCTTCTTATCTGTTTCATTTTGTGATAGTGGTTGAATTGCTTGATCAAAGGAAGCTCTGGCTGGGATTTATCTCAGCTAACTGTAGGCAACCAAAATATAGACAGGTAAGTCTGAGTTAGTCACTCTAGGCTCCTTTTATTGTCAATAGAGATAAACAGATATCTCCAGAGAGCAATTAATCTGATACTTGTTTGATATCTAGATTAGGATGAGATGAATCACCTTCTCTAGGTGCCTCTTCCTCTCTATTGACTGTAAAGGGAACTCAGGGTGACTAGCCTGATGTAGGCATCTGTGTTATAGATGCTTCAAGATATGGAGACAAATCCAACCTCAAGGGAACCCCAGTCCTGAAAGTCTAAATGGGTAATGATTCTAGCAAACTTGTTGCAGAAGTAATAAAAATAGTTGAAAAGAAATGAGGCTATCTTAGGATGAAACATTCAGCATTTTATTATGTACTGCTAGAAATCCCAATCAACGCTCACGAAAAATATTGGTAGGTATGTTTGAGACATTGGTATAGTATATTGCTGTATTAGGATGCGTTTAATGGTTTCATGCACTTCTTACTCTGCAGTAATGATTTCTGTCAATTCACCACCTTTGTGCTGGTGACAAAAACTATGCATTGTCATCACCGTGTTTTTCGTACTCATATCCACCTCTGAGTAACTGATTCAAGTTAGAGGACCCATGAAATACAAGTTTAAATCAAAGGATTTGGGCCCTAGTTTTGAACCATACAGTGTTGTCCTAGTCTCTGGGTACACAAACTTGTTAAGGAGCATTTGTCTCCCACAGTCAAGATCTTCAGGAGGGAAATTAATCTTCTGTATTCAGACACTTCAGTAGGGAAATTCTTTCTCCTGGGGAAAACACCTACTGATAGCATGAATGACCTTTGCTATAGGCAGAACCCACACATTTGATTTTGACTAGATAACTAAATTCTAGATCAACTAAAGACTGTAAATCTTCCATGTAATGTCCATATTCTCATCTATCTTATAAAGTGCCAGAAGGGACATACAATGGGAAATGTGTATGTCTGCAGGGAAGGAGGCAAATTTCTGCTGGAGAAGTGATAAAGATGTTGTGATCAGCGGTGCCAGCTCTTCATTAAGGCTCTGCTGAGTACAAAGGAATCATACTTCATCAGCTCTGCTGCTGGTATTGTTTCCACCATCTCTGGTTAATCAAGGTACTACGGATATCAGACTAGGGAAAGATCTTTTGCTGGTAGCTTACCTTGCTGATACTTATGTTTCTTTTTATCAGACAGGAGATGAGAGCCAAGATAATGTGAGCTTCATTTTCCCCTCGTTTGTATAGCTTCTCTTGACACTAATGGTAGTTACATATCAGTGTTACCTTACAGTTGTCATTGTCTCTGGTTTTGGCAGGCTATTTTAAGAAATTGAGGTCAGATGAATACTTACTACACAGCCAAGACTCTTTGGGGAATAAGAGTTATTCCAAGTGATTGTATTAAGATTATGCTGTACCAAATCCAGTATTTAAGACCCAAATATTTATTCTTTCTTAGTCATTTTCATAGCAAAACAAAAATCAAAAGGTATCTAGTTTAGTTTCTGGTAGCTGACTTGTGTGACTCTTTTTTGAATCTTTACTAGTAAGCATGTATGACTCAAAAACACAACTAAGAAGCATTGAATAAGGACACTTCTACGCTATTTAGTGATTTCCAGAATCAATTTTTTTGGTCATTTGATAAGAAGGAAATTGCAATTTTTGTAGATGTCAGTACAAATAACCATATATATATATTTTGTTTTTCATGTATTAATGCCATATGACAAAAGACCAAGCAAATAGTCTCCTGTTTTGTGTAGGCAACTCAAAGCTGTTACATGGGTGCTTATACAGAACTTGTGAAGAAGGTGAATTTCTGAGGCAGGAAATGCTTTTTTTCCTGGGATTCCTTTTCTGAAGGTATGTATGCCATCATTTCCTCTTTTCTTTGTTTGTTACTCAGAATTAAAAGTCACATACACACAAAAAAGACAGAAAAATGTAAAGTGTTTTTGCTCCTTAGTTTGACTAGAAGATCGTCAGGAGAACAGAAGCTGTCAAGTTTTCTTTGGGGGATATGTATTTGATATGCATAAACAGCTAGACAAATACAGGTGGAGTTTAATTACCTTCTTCTAACCCTAGCATACAATTAAACTAATTCCAGAGCAGGCAATAGAGCTACATTAGGGCTAAATTTAAACAGATAAGCTGAAGAGCAAAGGCATCTTCATCTTATGGATGAGAAGATGAGACCTACAGAGATTAAAGTCTGGAGCACCAGAGGATTTAGAGCGAGCATTAAGATCCTTGGTTCTGAAGGAGGCACAGAAGCCAAGGCAAACCAGGCTCCTGGGGTTGTCTCTGTATTTCAAATTACTCATAGTCCAAGTCTGCGTCAGCTTATGTGAAGCACACAGAAAGCTGGCTTCAGGATGCAGCTTTCTCAGGGTACCCTGGGAAGACTGAGCCCTTTGCACTGCAAAGTGGCATTTAGGAATTGGTTTGCAGTGCAGAAATCTAGGTGTAGCTCCTGTTGAGTAGAGTATAGACATTCCTCTTATTCCCTGAGCAACCTGGTCCAGCCAGGGGTTACACCTTTGAGCTATGGACCCCTCCATGTGTCTGATAGAGGCAGAGCTGAGTTACTCACACTTCAGTAAGTAACTGATCTGCTTTGACCAGAAATACAAGTCATCATCTGCAATACTTTCTTTTGAAAACAAAAGGCTTATAGGTCATTTCTTGGCTCTCGTATTAAATCACTGTGTGGTGTGGCAGAGGACAGAGCTCAGACCACTGCCTCTCGTGTCTCAGTGGAAAACAACTGTGCACCCTATAGTGAACCTTGTAGAACTACACCAGTGGACACCATCACTTTGTTGGTCAACTTGAGTTTAACTCTCACAGGATTTTTCCATTCCCCAGCTATCACTTCCCTCCTCATTCCTCCTTATTTTTCCCACTCCTTTGTTTCCAGAGATGTTCAGGTCTCACTCACATGTCCAAACCCCTGTCGCTGTGCGAGAATGAAATGAATGTTTCCCGTTCATTAGCAGTAAGCATATCTTGATTTTAAGCTTTTATTTCATTGGTAGTCTAGATTTTTTTCTTTTTCTTTTTTAAATTCCTCTCTCCAAACAAACAAATAGTGAAAGAGGCCAATTTCCCAGGCAGCTATCAGACAGCTTCCATCTCTTTCCTGACACACAGGCCACCAAACTAATAGCTTCATGCTCTCAATTTCACACTCCAGGAATGACACAGAAATGTAACTGGGACACATGTACCACAGAAACAGTACCAGAAAGAACACATTTGTCTCTTATTAGTTCTTCCAGGATTGATTTTTCTCTTCTTAAGGTTTCAAGGAAGCATTATACTTCTACCACAGATAATACACCACATTTCTGGGAATCTTAAGTGGGCCTATTCTTTCCTCTTTTTCCAGCCTAGACCTTTGTCCTCAAAACACCAAAATGTAATGAAGTGACTACATGAAAACATGGTGGGATCCCTGGATTCTGGAGTCATTGATGCTGTGTCTCAGAATGATGAGACATTCTGAAGGTAAATTCAAATTACATATTGATGTGTACATCACAGGGATGATCTGTATGTTACAGGCATTCAGACTTTATATATAATAGCCATCTCTTATACATATATATACACTATTGTATATACTACTATGTATCTATAATATCCACAGAGACCACAAAATGTGATCTTTTTAATAGGCAATGCAAAATCTGTAGTTCATTGCACAAATTAGTGTTTTGCACAGTGGTCAGTTTATTTAATGTAAGAGGACTTTGTACAATGTCTTACACAAGGTGTATTCGTAACAGAGGTCTTTGACGTTTTAAAACTCTTTGCTATTTCCAGGACAACTGTTTTATTTCCTCCTGCTGTTGTTGTCCAGCCCAATCTGTGTTAACAGATGTGCTGGACATTTACTTCTGGCAACAGCATACTTATTATTCATCTGATACAGCCTTTCAGTAGCTCAATCTATGCAGTAATCGGGAAAATGAAACTTAAATGAAAGAGTGAATACAGCAAATTTTTTCCTTTCTTTCTTCCTTCCTTCCTTTGATACTGTCATTGCCTCCACGTCTCAGCTCTTTTCTGTGCACTTTCTATATCCCTTCTAAATTTTTTAAGGATGTTTCTACTTCAGTCTTCTTTTGGCCACCTTGATATTCCTGAATGAACTTTGCTTGCTGCTCTAATCACAGCCACTTTCCTCACTTGCATTAAAACTGGAAAGCTGTTTTATTTTCCTCATTCTTACTGACAGTTTTGCTAAGGAAAGTCCTAAAAGGTTGAGAATATAGTTCGGAAAGCCCTCAGGGTTTGGGTAGATTCTTTATGGGGAGAAAAAAGAGATGCCAGGGAACAATATTAGTGATGATTATTTTGATGAGCAGTGAGTCTGAAATGATCTCCATAGAGAGTCAGATCCCTGCCACAAAAATGGGGAAACTACAGCACAGAATGAGGCAGTGACTTGCTAAAGGTCATTCCACAAAAGAGGACAGAAAATATTTCAGTGCATTGACTGTAAAATCTCACCATCTCCTGTAGTCCTAATCTGTTTGCACAGACATAAATCATCTTGGGTCAATATAGCAGAATATAAACAATATTAAATATTTGGTAACCATCATTTCTCTTGCCCACGATCAGGTGCTTCTGAAGAGAGTGGTGAAATCTATGTAGCAGGTACGACTATGTGTCTTTATAACCCTTAATGTCTCTTTATCCTTTTCAGCTAAATTATCTGATTCTCAGGAAAATGCTGTAAGGTAATATCTGGTTTAAGGACTGACTAATATCATAATTCCTTCAGAATTCATTTTGGGAGAAATAATATAAGCCAAGATAGACATTCCTGACTTTCTGACAGAGGCAGTGGGGATGATCCTCTTTTTACACTGACTCACCTTAAGTAACATTCTAAAACTTTATGGGAGCATTTCTGTTGGGTGATCTAGAGTGAAAATGTAGAATTTCAAGAACCATATCAAACATTTCAGTTAAATCTCAGATTAGAAAGCACAAAGGCTTTATTCATGTTGTGTTTGCCTGTGCCAATAAATCACAACTCCTCAGTGGGAAGACTGTAAAGTGAAATGGAACAAAAGACCTCATGGTACCACAGAGTGGAAAAGAAGTCATATGCCATGGGAGTGACAGTCTTCCAATGGATTCTTTTCATTGAACACGTGGAGGGAATCAAACTTGCTTCTAGCCACTGTAATTTAAATTGAACCTTGGCCAAAAATGAAAAATTTATGTAATTATACTTCTACAGTTGCAGTAGCCCTTATCCCAGTCCATCAGAGCCTGGAGGACTTATTCTTCTTAGCAGATCCCCAGGGAAATTTGATTGTAATGAAATAAAATCTAGTTCTAAAGGCATCTGTAGTCCAGCAAAGAAAGCCATAAGAAAAAGCCATAGCTGGAAAATGAAGCCTCATAAATTCACAGAATCACAGACTGGTTTGTATTGGAAGGACCCTAAAGCTCATTCAGTTTCAACCCCCTGCCATGGGCAGGGACAACTTCCACTAGACCAGGTTGCTCCAAGCCCCGTCCAGCCTGGCCTTGAGCACTGCCAGGGATGGGGCAGCCATAGCTTCTCTGGACAACCTGTTCTGGTGTCTCACCACCCTCATAGTGATGAGTTTCTTTCTAATATCTAATCTAGATCTACCCTTTTTCAGCTTGAGCCCATTTCTCTTTTTCCTGTCACTTCATGCCCTTGTAGAAGCCCCTCTTCAGGTTTCTTGTCAGCCCGTTTAGGCACTGGAGCTGCTGTAAGGTCTCGCGTGAGCCTTCTCTTCTCCAGGCTGAACAAGCCCAGCTCTCTCAGCCTGTCTCCATAGAAGGGTTGCTGCAGCCCTCTGGCTTCCTCTGGACTTGGTCCAGCAGGTTCATGTTTTTCCTATGTTGGGGATATTTCACTTGTGTATTTAGTCAGTGAGATCAACTTCAGGACAAATTATTAAATTGATGAAGTTGTTTTTTTTCTTTTCATGCTTCTCCGTAATAGGGTGAGAAACCTCTCTGAAACCCATGCTTAACCAACTCGAGCTCACTGCTGAGACGGATATATCTCAGATCTATATGGGAAATCAGATAGGGGCAATAAAAAGTCCCTTCTACAGTTCAAAAGAGATCATATGTGAATCTGTTCTATAACAGCCTCTCTTTTTTTTACTTTTTCCACTGCTTCTAAGTGACAATGCAAAAGACAAGCAAAACTTATGAGATAAATATGAGGGAAATAAATGAATATGGAAGCTGTTGTAATATTACAGAAATCTGAAGGAAAGTTTTGTAGTCAGCCTGGAAAGAAGTACGTATTTAAACACAGGGTGTGTTGTCTTCCATCCAGGTAGATGTTTCATGCTTCTGTCCAGACAGGCAAGATGACATTAGTCCCACTCTGCTCTGAAGTGGGATCTAGGCATACCTAGGCATTTGCTACTGATATCTATCTACCATGGTCTTAAAGGCTGTGGGACAAGATTTCACAACCTTCCTTAATATCCAGACTCTGTGATTATGGGTCTTGTTATTCAGAATGCTCTCTGAACAGATAACCTTAACCCTTCCTGCTGCAAATAGAACTATTTTTCCCCCCTGTCTATCCTCAGTGCCACTGGAGAACAATGATTGCTATCATCTCTAAAACAACTTTTCATGCATGGGAGGAAAGCTTGATTGTCCTCGTTGAACCTCCTCCTTTCTAGACTAAGCAAATCTAGTTTCTGAAACCTTTCTACTAGCATACCTCTTCAATACATCTATGTCCCTGCTTTTGAAGAGCTCCCGCCTGTTAGGGACTTTTGTCCTTGAGTTCCCAAGTATACATTTCTATGCCTGTCTGGGCTAACCACAGTTTCCTTGGACTTTCCTTGGGTAAGGCCAAAGCAGTTGATGTCATCTACCTGGACTTGTGCAAAGCATTCGACACTGTCCCATATGACATCCTTGTCTCTAAACTGGAGAGACATAAATTTGATGGATGGACCACCTGGTGGATAAGGAATTGCCTGGATGGCTGCACACAGAGAAGGACATTGAGCTGTTAGAGCAAGTCCAGAGGAGGCCAAGAGGATAATCAGGGGGCTGGAGCACCTCCCATGTGAAGACAGGCTGAGGACAATGAGGCCTTTCAGCCTGGAGAAGAGAAGCTGCATGGAGACCTCAGAGCAGCTTCCAGTGTCTGAAGGGGGCTACAAGGATACCGGAGAGGGACTCTTCGTCAGGGACTGTAGCTGCAGGACAAGGGGTGATGGGTTTAAACTGAAACAGGGGAAGTTCAGGTTAGATATAAGGAAGAACTTCTCTATTGTGAGGGTGGTGAGGCGCTGGCACAGGTTGCCCAGAGAAGCTGTGGCTACCCCAACCCTGGCAGTGTTCAAGGCCAGCTTGGACGGGGCCTGGAGCAACCTGCTCTAGTGTGAGGGATCCCTGCCCATGGAAGGCGGGTGGAACTGGATGATCTTAAGGTCCTTTCCCACCCAAACCATTCTATGATTCTATGATTCTATGATTCTATGATTCTATGATTCTATGATTCTATGATTTCTGACCATTTCTCCAGTTTACCAAGAAAACACATATCTTGATCTTTTCTGGAGTTTCTGAAAACTCTCTCTCATTAGCATCGTATGCGGATTCTATACAGGTACTGCCCAGTCTGTCATAGAGTGGTTTTCAAGTCTGGGGACATCTCTGCCACACTATACACAGCAAATCCCCCTACTTCATCTTCACAAGTAGTTGATACATTGACAGTGATTCTTTGAGTATTTTTCACAAGTAGTCCTACACTTGCTTTCAGTGATCATACTCAGGCCTCAGATGCTCTGTTTGCTGATAAGAATGACTTACAAGAATATGCTACAAACCTTAGAATAGTTTTGTTATATCAGATTTTCATGTTCCCTCCATCTATTGTACCAACTGTCCTGGCATTAAGGGGAATTAGATTGATTTGACATGATCTGCTCTTCACAAACTCATGTTTCATCTTGTTACTCCCTGGCTTGCTTACTAAGAGTTCAGTGAATAATGTGTTCCAGTATGTTTCTAGGCTTCAAAGTGAAACTGGACTGTCTCATAGATGATGGCTTGTTTTTTTGTTAGAGTAAGTTCTATGCTTGCCCCTCTATAGTGCCCACACATTCTCTTGCATTCTCAGACGAGAACTTGTGTTCTCAGATGCCATATCTCAAAGGAAGGCCTGTGAGGCTCATAACCACATAAATGTCCAGCTTAATTTCTTGTCCCAGCCAAAGCCAGAACTCACAGTGTTCTGGCACACACCTGTGATCTCCCTTCATCCTTGACCCAAAGGCTTGTTCTACCAGTTAGCTGCATCTGGGTGTCTTTGGCCATGGGTTGGGATGGTCACCTCCTCTCCAGGGATGGTTTGACATGGGATTCTACTTTCTCCTATCTGTGTCTTCTTCATGCCATGAGCTCTCTGGTTGCATAATCCTGGACATTATCCACTCATGCATCCTCATCCGTCTGCTGAGGACCAGATGCAAGCATGCCCTCTGGGCTCTGGAGTACCACAATGAGCTGGACTACCGTCCTCTATCAGAACAGTAAAACAAGGAAACTTCCAGCAAAAAAATAAAAGGCAGAAAGTTTAAAATAGATCAAAGACAATGTATTCTCTACAATGTATTGTCACATGATATCAATGTGATGGGATGGATGCTGGACTTCTTATCACAGCCCTATTCCTCCTGGAGACAAAGAGCCATATTCCTCACAAAGACCAAGATCCTAGAAAGATTAAAAAGAAAACTAAGTGCCATCAAGAAATAATTATTTGATAAAATAGTCTTTAATGAGGTTGTGTTTAAATTCCGCAAACCTTAGCAGATAATGCCAGAAATTAAGATGCCTTACTTGAGGTGCAAAGAGTAACACCACATCTCAGTTAATGTTTCACCAGTGACAAAATGATAACTATCAGCTAAGGGATGATAGCTTCTTATAAAGCACTCCACGTTATTGTGTGGAACAAGGTGGACGTACAGTTAGGCAGACAGGGAATAATGTTAGAAAGATTATAAAAATTGATGGCATAAGCAACTGTCTACTTAATGAAAGATCTCTGGACAATTCACAGTTATTTGAATCCATTGTCAAATTGTTTGTTCCCATTAAAATCACAAACTATTCCTATTAACATCCCAAACAGTATACAGAAATAATTACATGACCAGTCTATGCAGAGTAGCAGTCTGTGAAACCAACTTCTTTCTTTATAGTCTGTTGTGTCCTCTTTTTATTACCCTGCTCAGCTCTGGCTTTACAGACTGGAAACAGGTTTTTCTTCCTTTTCTGAAATCATATTTTCTCATAGCTGTGCTGCTGCTTCAGTATGCAGACCCAGAGGGAAACAGCATTACTGGTACTGTAAGAAATGGAAAGAAGAAACACCGAAGAAGGAAACATCTGATTGTGATCTTGTCTGGTAGCAGTTTACAGACAGCTTTCCTAGAAGTAGATGGTACAGATACTCAGGGTAAAGATTATGGTTTTTAAGACCTCCAGAAACTCCTACCAAAAATGTATGAATAAAGGATTTTAGGTAGGAGGGTGTGGATAAGCCAAATTATTTTAAGAATCACCTTCGGTTGATCTGAAACAAAAACTTTCAGTGCTTTTTGTCAATGAGATAAAAGGAAGTGAAAAGAAAAAGCGCATGGCTGCTCAACCCACAGACATGCAGTTTGAGCACAAGGAAACTTCTCAGTGTATTTATACTACATAGCCGAATACTAAATGTAATAACAATCACAAATACATATCAGAGTCCAGTTTGAAAGCAAAACCCCATCTAAAAATGAAAAAGAATAATAACAAAATGAAAATTCTTTGAAATGATGATTTCCTAAATTGAATCTGAGCCTTTGGGGCTGCGTGGTTTTGACAAATCTGAAGACATTTTCACCAGCCCTTGTTCTTTGTTCAAACTCTTTCACGATCCAGCACTTGGTTTCCTTGCTGTTTTCCTCACGTTGTCACAGCTCTCTCACTGTCTCTCTCCTCTCCCAGCCATGGTGACATTTCTTGCAGAAGGTGCTGCATTGTTTGCAGGCAAATCAGGTGTCAGAGCTTTTACTAGACATGACTTCCTCTTGAGCACAAAACTGCACTTCCAGCAATACATCACTGCCATTGTACAGGCTGATTTGCAAAGAATTTTCTGAGGTCAGCATCCTTTGCTGTGCAAGGCCAGATCCCCAGTTATTACCTAGCTTATAATGAGGGAAACGCACAGCTAGCTGTGGAGGCTGTTGGATAACATGTCTGCTGCTGGGAACAGCTTTGGCCTAGTGGTGAATACTAAGGAGACCTGTAGGAGCTCTCCTGGAGAAAGACAATGATGTATTCCCCCTTCTTAGCTAGCTGAAGAATGGCTGGAGATTTTGTTTTTTACCTGGTACAAAGTGGAGTAGCCTTCTTGCTCTTTTGTTCTATACCTGGAGGTAGTTTGACCCGTGACTAGGGAGAATGTAGAGGTGCAGTGGGTGCATTTGTCTATGAGGAACTGTGGCACCAGGGCAGTTTGGATGAGATCTTGGCAAAGATCAACTTGTCACTAGCCCTACTGCAAGAGCACACACCAAGAGGTCTAAGAGGCACTTTGGAGGTTGGGATCTTGCATGACTCAGACAGCACAGCTTCCTCCCCACTCTGTGCAGTGGATTGATAGAGGTAATAAATTAGTGTTTGATCACCTTAATTTGCTAGGTGGGAGAGGAACTATGCTATGGTCCTATGCTATGTTTTTGTAGCATGTTTCCATATGGTACTAGCAAAGATAGTCCATGAATAAAGGCTCAGCATTAATCTGGCAGCTGTTTCATGTGGCTTTGAATTGCTGCAAATACTAAATCAGAGCTTCTCAACACTGAAATTAAAAGAGATCCCATGCCAGAGGAGTTTAACTTCCACTGAAATTTTCCCCATGAGTTAGAAACTGAACTGATAGACAGGATTCAGTCCAACAAACTATCTTTTCCCCTTGTCCCCACTTTTCAAGCAGGAGGGGTTGTTGCAAGAGTAGAGAATGTCAGACGCTGTGGACCTGAGCCAAAGCAGAGAGGATGTGTAAAGCTGGTAGAACGGGTAGGAGAGAGGAAGAATGAGTTAGCCTTTTTCACTAGTGTGGGTGGGATAAAGGTAGTGCTATTAAACACCGTTCAGCTCCAAAGCAATGAAAAAAAGTTTTATATGACAGGCTGTGAAACTTCCTGTGAATCTGACTCATTGTTTGAGCTAACATTACCTTTCAGTGACTGGAGCGGCAACAGGTAGTCAGCTGGCAATGCATAGCCAGGAAGGGCAGTGAGAGAGCTGTATCAGAAATGTTCATCTTGCTATTAGGATATCTTATTTATCTGTGGTTGCACAAACAACGCGCTAAGCGTGCGGCAGTGAGAGCATCAGCCAGTCAACAGTGCCATGTGTCCTACCTGTATGCAATAGGAAGCTATAAGGCCAGATAACTGACAAAATGGCCATGAGCTTGCAACCTACTTCGCCTGTGCAAAAGCAGGTTGGCAAAGGAAGGGCAAGAACGCATGAATGTTACAACATCTGAAAAAGACAGCCAGCCCCTGCAGCTATAGGAACTGCAAGGCTAACCCCTGGGCTCTCCTTCCAGCCCCTCTCCTACCATGAGGAACTCTTTCTTCTCAGGGTTCCTGGGAAGAAGCCATGAGTTGTTTCTGCAGATAAAAATCAAGAAAATGAGTATCAGAGGGCTTCTTTTCTAGCTCAGTGTGATTGATTGTAGGCCTGCTTCCAAGGCTGCTTCAGTCAATGTGTCCTTCAGGGAAGGCAGTCTAGAGACATCTTCATAGGAGCGGATTTTAAGGAGCAGCTTTATGTGGAATAATAATGTGTTTGCTAACACTTGAAGATGGTGGTGACATCTTGGAGGTAGGTCATCAGATGTAATGACCACGACAGATGTGTCAAAGCTGAAGGAGTTGTAGTAGCTGAGTACATGTTCCTTGGGTTAAGTAGATTCTTTTCCATAAAGGTTTAGGGTGAAACCGAAAGGCGAGATGTGGGTGTGAACTGTTGGTAAGAGCACGCTGCAGAGCCTTTGCCATGGGTGCATTTGTATTAGGTAGAGCCCTGGACCAGCCTTGAGCAAGCCTCAAGCAGGGGAGGTCCCTCTTCACCTCTGCAGTGAGTGATGGTCACTTGGTTTATAAGTAATTGGGTGTTAGGTGTAAGCTCTGCAGCTCCTGCCTGTGCCCATGTAGCATGGTTGCAGTCCATGCCTACCCCTCAACCCTTCCAAACATCAGAGGGTACCTGGCTGCTGACTGGAAAGGTTGGAGGAGATTCAAGGTGCACTGATATGAAATGTGTCTGGTTTCTTTTACCCTTGCCTTGGGACTTGCTCTGAATATAGTTTATTATTTCTGATATTTTTTAGGAAAGCTCTAACATAGAAGTGGAGGATGGTTACCAAGCAATATCATGCAAGAGTTAATTTTACAAGGTTGGAGTGTGGTAGGAAGTACCATATCCATGTCCTTCATATGCAAACCCGTGTCCTCTTAAAGACATCGACCAAACCAAATGATTTCTCCATGGCTTGGCTTCGGCCCTTGCTGTTCAATCAAGAACAGTAGGGAAATGCAGTCCTTCTGCTCCTCTAGTCAGGATGATGTCTGTGTTGTAGGTGTCTCCTTCAGGGTTACTCCGTGCAGGGGTGCTACATGCAGTTCCTGGTGGAATTGGGACAGATTACATGGGATACTGTCTGAATGATTTACTATACAGGCAGCTGGCCGCTAGGAAGTGTGCTGAGACCACCATATGCATTTCATCTCCTCTACCAATCAGCTGGGAGAAGCACAGCCCTTAATTTCTTTGCTTTAGGCTGAGCACTCTGAATTGGGTTACTTTTGAAGTCGTACACCCCTTTCCTCCTCCCCTCCCTGTCCCACACACGCCCCCTCTCCTTCCCTCCGAGGGAAGTGCTGCCGCATAACGCTGCAGGGAAAAAAGAGGGATGACTGACACCAGATTTATTTGAAAGCTGCTTTTAAAGCGTCAGCCTTGGGACGCTGTGGGAAGTCTGGCCCCAGGAGGTGAGAGGTAGCTCAGGAGTCAGAAGAGGAAGGTGGAGCAGGGCCAGCTAAAGCCAGGTTAAGTCAGCTCTTCTGTTCTTAGCTTTTAAAGTTTAAATCCTCCTGCCCTCAGCTAATCTATCATCTGCTTGTCATCTAGCTATTGATTTTACATGTAGGTAATATCGTGTCTCAGTGAAACATTTTTATATGCACACACATAAAATAATAAGCGGATTAAAGAATAGGTAGGTAGGTAGGTAGATAGATAGATAGATACATAGATGAATTGATACTTTGCACTCCCACACTGTACTGAGCATTGGTGTAATACTACTGACTGAAAATCAATAAATAACAAACCAGATGATAGAGTATCTGGAGGAAGTACTGTGTGTCTGTGTATCCATCTACCTACCAACCTACCTGACTTCCACCTTGTCCTGAAGGGTCTCTTAAACCCATAAGCCATCTTGTTGATTTGGGAGCAATTACTTTAATATGAAACACATTCAAAAGCCATTTTTTCCCCCAATATCAAAACCTTTGTGTTTCACTCATAGCCCAATGAAATAAACGGGACTTGGAGAGGCTTTGATCCTGGCTTTTGGTAAAGTTTCTGTATAAGGCACATTTGAAAAATAATATCTGGAGCAGATTTTGATTACTCTATGTGATGGCTGTCATACCCAGATATGTACAGACACCAGTTAGAGGTCTCACAGGCAAAAAGCCCCTGCTATTGCAGCTGGAATTCTTTATTAA
The DNA here is from genome assembly GCF_004027225.2 of Strigops habroptila. Taxonomy (NCBI): domain Eukaryota; kingdom Metazoa; phylum Chordata; class Aves; order Psittaciformes; family Psittacidae; genus Strigops; species Strigops habroptila. The sequence continues at coordinate 4,913,376 of NC_044279.2, forward strand.
TCTTTAGATTTTTGTGGTTATTTATGTGTATGTATGTCTATACAATATATATATCTACATTATATATACATATGGTATCTACATCTATATAGCTATATATTATAAATGTGTGTGTGTGTGTAGCATGTCTCTGTAGTATATGTGCATTAGAAAGCTGTGTGTCTGTTTGGAAAAATCCTACATTGTATAATGCAGACAGGGAGTCAAACATTCCGCAAGGATGCCAGGCGGCGTGAAGGTAAGTTGAGTGAAAATGTTTATGTGAATGTTCAAAGCCGGGGAAGTTTGAATCTCATACAATACAATTAAAATGTGTATTTTAGTGATAACTGAATCAGAAATAAACACAAAGAAAATATGAGAGAAGAAAGGAGGAAAAAATTACGCACTGCCGACATGCTCTGAATTAATTTGCTAGGTAGAAACCATGATGTCGATGTAGATACTGTATCTGCAGCTGGCTCCACAGTGAGAGGAATAACCTCTATCTAATACTGTCTTGATATGAAGGACTTTGACACAGTTTGAAAACACAAGTGATACATTAGAGTTAAAAAAATAGCATTTCTGCATTATAGGGTCCAAAGAAATAATTTATGCTGCAGGCTTTTTTGTTCTCGTGATGATTATTTTATGCGAAATAGGTTTTGATTTCTAAACTTAGCCATGCTGCCCACAAACAGTACTTTCTGGGGATTAACGATTGATCTTTCACTTCTCAGCTTTCTTGGTTCTCTTCACATCTTCTGCTTCCCAATGTGTGTGTGTGTGTGTGTAAGCTCTGCAGCCAAATGCAGAATAGTAATCTGGCAGAAGCAGTAAGCCACTGGAATACAGACATAGTTCTGTCTCCAAATTTTACCACGTCTTCAGTCTAAAGGCCGAGGATGGTAGAAAGATTAAAGTTTGACATTTGTCTCTTGTCCATTGAAAGGATAAGGGAATTCCCTTTCTTTGGTGGTTTAAAACTGTAGAACAGATGGTCAAGGGCTGAAGTCAGAATCCAGGCTAAACGTTTGCTGATTTGAAAAGAGGGGTTGTCAGAGCAAAGATTTCAGAATTAGAAAGTCAGCTCAGAGGAGTGATCAAGCGCATGTTGAAATCTGCCCTTGATGATGGAACTAATAATCTTCACAATTTAGGGTGGGAATTTGCATGTGTTTTATTTCTCTCTGGCCCAAGGTCATTTCCCAGGTTAGTAGCAAACCATCAATAAATCTTTCAGGTGAGCAAAACTGGTCGTGCAATTGCTGGTGAACTGCCAGACAGTTACTATTCCTGGTTATCTAGGAACTGATAGTGCCTTATACATTTATTACTGCATCTTCTCTATTTCAGCCTACTTGTGCATCACATGCAGGGTGAATGCTCATGTGATAGGACTCTCTCTGATTAAGGACAGCTACTGTGTATATATTACATAAAAACAATTATCAGGCTTCAGAGTTCTTTGCTGGAGCTGGCTGCATGCAGCAAAACAGCCCTTGTAAAAACTAATCCTTCTAAACCCAAATTAACTTTTTCAAACTTCATATTCTTACTACAGGTGCTTAAGTGGCAGCATGGTGCATGGTCACTTTATGTTTCCTCTATAGTCAACAGAGCTCAATAGTCACCTGCTGAGGGTGATTCACATTATCTCATATCTGAATTGTTCTGCGGTTATCACTATCTTACCTCAAGAGCAACTACCTGCCTAAATTAGGTGATTCTGCTAATGCCTTAGGTGGGAAAAATTGGTCCTGGTCTTGAATCTATGGGATATCTCAATGGGTTTTGTTAGCACAGAAGAAGAAAAGGAAAAAAAAAAAGAGTGGGTTCTACACCTCTGACCAATAGGTTAATATCTGTTAACATAAGCTACTGGGCCAATTGATTTAGAATAACAGATGCATCCTTAGAAATCAAGTGTGATTACAGAAGAATTAACATTAATGACTGAATTGACTATTGGTATATTACCTGAATTGATTCAGATAAGTGAAATTATCACTAAGACTTTAGATGGCATATGCAGCCAACATGATCTCTGAGGACCAAATTTTGTAGTCAGTGACCTTACAGTGGACTGAGGAACCTACAATCATACCCAGCCATTTTGACTGCATGAGCTGGGTCACTGAATACCTGCCTGGGTCTGGGAAGGGTGTGGGTGGCCTTTGTTACACATCTAGAGTGAGACTTAATCATACATTGCATGCCTCTAGGCAGACACTTCTTCAGCAAATAAGCACCTATAAAGTTGTACCAATACTGTAAACATGATCAATAATACAATAGAATATTCTTTATAGGAGCACTCCCGTCTGAGATTTTCCTTCTTGTTCTAGGCGCTAGAGAAATACAAATAATTCTAAGGTTTTATGACTTGTTCCTACTTCTATTTCACAACCCACTTTTCCTTGCTGTTGCGAGAAAGTTATTGTTAAGCACTGATGACCTCTGCACCTTAAGCTCTGTGCTAATCCTGCTATACTCCTTTGCATTTCAGTTTGCCACATACCTTAACATGAGACCGGCATGTTTTGTGTTGCAGAAAGGAATTTTGGGCTCAGAACCTGTATTTCATGGAAACATGTTCTGCCAGTGGAAGCACCAGTGGTATAGGCATATCTTTGTGACAATGCAGAAAAGAAATGCTTGGAATGAGGCAACTTGAATCTTTTCTCTGCTTTGTAGATGCTTTGAGAAAGAAAGAGATATTGGAAAGGTAGTGGTTGGGAGAAAGTCATCATCTGTTTCTTTGTTATTGCTTGTGATTAAATAGCACGGCCAGTTCTGGATTTTTGGATAGCTGCCAGGCCTTTGTTACTGCTCTTTTTTGGCTACACTTATTTTGTATCTCAGGAAATAAGTCAGAAAGCAAACTGAAGTTGCCAACCCTCCACTACTAGCTTTGTGGCCTCATGATGCCTTTATGCAATGCAGTATGCAAAGCTGTTCAGGATGCTACAGATCCCATCTGCACATGGTCCTGGGTCTCTCCTGGAAAAGAACTCAGATGATAATTTGATTTGAGTTGCTTCAGTTGTATGACTTTGCCAAGGGAGAACTGGAACAATTTGTGCCCATTGTGTCTATACTACAGACATGTGCTGCTGATTAAACTTGGGCCATGAAGCAAGTCTGGGTTTAACATAGGCTCAGACTCAATTCGTAGTAGAAGGGCTTTGGCTTCAGATTCAGGGATTTATTATTTATATACAAATGGACTTTGAAGAGTGACTCAGCTGTGCCTGCTGCATGGTGCCCTCTTGGCTGCAGTGGTTGCACTCTCTGCATCTTTACTTTGTTATTTGTGACTACCTGTGTGTGCCCGTACAATATGGAATCAACCAAATTTCCTTTGTTTCTTTGCTCTGTTGGGTACAGAAGAACAGGAATACAGGAAACGGGCATCTGGGCATCTCTGACTGAGGTGTCAGAGGACCAATTATCCAAACATTTACACAGGAAAGAAAGGAAGGAAGCAAGGAAGGAAGGAAGGGAGGAAGGAAAGAAGGAAGGAAGAAAGGAAGGAAGGGAGGCATGAAGGAAGGGAGGAAGGGAGGGAGGAAGGGAGGGAGTGAGGGAGGGAGGGAGGGAGGGAGGGAGGGAGGGAGGAAGGAAGGAAGGAAGGAAGGAAGGAAGGAAGGAAGGAAGGAAGGAAGGAAGGAAGGAAGGAAGGAAGGAAGGAAGGAAGGAAGGAAGGAAGGAAGGAAGGAAGGAAGGAAGGAAGGAAGGAAGGAAGGAAGGAAGGAAGGGAGGCATGAAGGAAGGGAGGAAGGAAGGGAGGGAGGAAGGAAGGGAAAAATGATTAAATAAATAAATAGATACATAATAGGAACAGAAAAATAAATAAAACAGAAGAGCAAGCAATTCTCTTCAGAAAAGTAGCTGTATTTCATTGAACCTTGTCTTCCTTTTGCTTCCCTGATCTTAGGTAAACATTTGAGTGAAGTCCAAACCAAATACACACACCAAAATAGCATACGGGTGTAACTGATACAATCTCCAGTACTAATAGAAATGGCTACTTTGAAGGGTGAAGGGAGAGACCTTTTCCTAGAACAGCTATTGCTTTTAGCTGAAGACTATCGTCCCTTTGACTGTACAACAGGAATTAAGTACTTCCTACAGCAAGCATAAAAAAATGTCCTGTGTTAGAAATGTGGCCATTGCTGAGATGGTAGAGGAGCTCTATAAATGCTCAGTGCCCTTTTAGAGTGTTTTTTTACAAAGTTGTTCTGAAGTACCTAGCAAATATTTTGACCCCATTTTTTGGAGTAATTTTGCCATCTTTTCTATGCAGTAATAACTTCTCTTTTCTAACTTTCTGTGGTTGCTGTGTGCATGTTGTGGGAAGGAGGTGAGGATGAAAGGCAATGTATCAGCAGGGAGGAGAAATCCAAGCCACAGAAGTCAAGTCAAGCCCATCTACAAGATAAAGGCCCATTGTATAATCCTATGAGCACAGATAAGCCCAAGGCTTAGGCCCTCACCCTTTTGATTGGGCAAAAGACAGATGGGACCAGAGGAGCAGTTGGATGGAGACAGCCTTGGTCATTTAAATGCCTGAAGTTAGTTGTGAGGAAGCTGTGCCATTCATCATTTCATGTCAACGGCTTTGGTGAAGGCATCACACCTAGTATGTGTGTAAGATGTCCTCACATGTCTAATGCGCCTAGACTTACCAACCTGTAATATCCTGTAAGCTGCAGGAACCTGAAGGTGATAGAGACACGGTGGTGGTCAAAGCCCGTATTGCATTTTCACTGGTGTCAATGAGTGTGACACAACCCATGGTGAGAGCTACATGCATTTAGACCAGGTGAGAAGCTGGGTCCCTGCCAGTGTTGGCTGTTACAGAAGGTATAAAAGGTCTTTATAGGAGAAGGTTATGGAAGGGAGTGGTGGAAGTTATTAAAAGATAGGGCTGAGCCTGCCTTTGGGACAAGTCTGTGTAGCTGTTTAGGACATGGCAAAAACTGGGCCCAATCTGTCTGGCACATGATTTCTGGGGATTAAAAAGGATCTTTGACTTCTTTTACAGTTCTCAGCACAGGCTGTCCCTTGTGCTGTTCGCTGTGCCATGTACAGCTCCCATCATTACTTTGTGCCGGGTACAAAATGTTCCTCTCTGGAGGGCCTGCCATCTTCTGGGAGTGTTGCTGCTGGCTGTTAAAAGGCTGCTGCATTTGCCCCAGAGGAGAGGAGGGGTATGAATGCACACCAGATTTCCACCTTGTGTGAAAGGAGCCTTGTAATTATCTTATACATCACAGTTGGGAGCCTTAGGCAAAGGGTAGGCTCCTTGTGCTTTCTCCTGACCCATTGTGTGAAGTTTCATGTGATGCGGGGTGGGGAGGCGGCTGCCTCTAGACGTCTTTGTCGTGTAATGGTAGTCATTATGTGACAAATGGAGCTGGGCCAGCCTGCCTGGGCATGGGTCAAGGTTGGATGATGCGGCTGTGGGACACGTTGGCCGCTGTGGTGGAGAAGGGGCTGGGACATCACTGGGAGTTAGGAGCTGAGGCTTTCTCGGAGGGTGGGCCATGCTCTGGGGTGGCCATGCAGCAATCTCATCTCTCTTCTGAATGTGGAGCCTATGGGTTGTGTGTAGTCTAAGTCTAACACAGACTTCAAGAAGACAAGCTGTTTCACTGGCTTCGAGAAGATGAGTTGTTTCCACCATCTCTTCCTTGCTCATCCTCTGACAAAGTCTCATCTGCACCTTGTCCCTTTGACCTGGGCCAGCTTAGCACATTTTTGCACCTCCCAGCTTTGTCCATAATAAGGACCAGCAGGAGATGCTGTATCTTGCAGAGCCACCTTCTCCATACTGATTCAGGATCTCTTTGGAAAAGGAAGTGTGGGGCAAAATAGGAAATTTTTAACCTCTGTATGAACAGATTGTACTTAGCTGTTGTCACTGTGGTGTAATAGGAAAGGATTTGCTCTTGTGAGAATGGATGGATGCACTGTAATCCCCCTCAGCCTGGTCCAGCACACCGTGTGTGGTCTGGGTGCTGAAGTGCTATTGCAGGTGAACTGACTTGTTCATACAGCCAAAATTAATTCCAGGGTTAATGCTTGAGCTGGCTGTGGAGAGACTGTTCACCTCACAGAAATGCTGCAATTGTTCAACTAATGGTACAGTCACCTCTCAGAAAAGGATGAAACCAAATTCACACAAAAATTTCCACAAAGCAAAACCTATCAGGTTTTGTTGGGTTTTTGGCTCATGTAACAAAAATTACTCCCTTTGTGTCCATCTTTCTTGTTTGAATAAATACTTTTATTTTTCTGAGTCTGGGGTTTTTTTATGCCAAAGAGTCAAGTCCAGCAGCAAAAGCACAAACCTGGTCTTTGAACGTACTGAAGTTAAATGCTTTGATGGCTTTGAGAGGTTTTCCAAGCAATTCTTGAAGCCCACCAACTTGCTCAAATGGACCCTGGGCCATGGGCAGGGTCGGCTTCCAGGAGCTGACAAAATCAAAGTTTCACCAAAGAATTCCCAGTCTGCGGCACACCCCACCACCCCTCCCAGGGGAGAGGGATTATGGGAACTCCTATCACAGAAAGATCAAGCTTCAGTTTAGTCACCACTTGTTAATGCCTTTCTTATATTGGATTTTAATACATTTTTAATCTGTTTTTCACTCTTCATGCTTTATCACCTGGGTGATCTGAGTGAACAGGAACCAACCTGATGCTGGGACAGAAAAGCAACAAGGGAGGTGTAAAAGCAGAAGCAGAATTTCCCAGGATGGAGGTAAGCTGAGGACTGGTTGGGCAGAAAAACTCTAAACTGGGACTGAGGCAACTGATGTGATCTTGAGTCCCTCCAGCCTTTTGATTGCCAATTCAGTTATATTTTCCTTTATTAATTCTTTCTCTATGTACAGCACCAAGCACACTGAAACCTTCTCCCCAGCTACATTTCCAAGTAATGTCACACACACAAAAAAAGGAAAAATATTGAAACCTTAAGCTAATGACACAGAGAACCTGTCAAAAACCCCTTCTCCCATCCCCCTCCATGCTGAACTTATTTTTCCTTCAGTTCAAAAAGACCCTTATCAATGTTTCAATCTTTCCATGTAAATACACTGACAAGTGTCAGGCCCTGGCAAACCTATAATTAAGGCTGAACACAATTTGCTAATAAAAGCTAAGAAACTCTGGGTTGAGTTTACTTACATTATCCCCACTGGGCACTTTCCATCAGAATCTTTTATCTGTCTCTGCAAATGCCACGTTGACATTATTTTTACCAAATCAATCAAACGTGGACACTACGCACATTCTCCTCCTTGCCAAGAAGATGCTCGGGCTTCAGAAATAAAGATTGTTGTTGTTATTGTTGTCATTGCAGCTTCTCTGACTCACAAAGCGCAGTGAGCCTTTGGAAGGAGAGAAAGAATGAGAAAAATAGAGGAGGGGAGAGAAAGAGAGAGAATTGGAGAGAGAGAGAGAAAACGTGAGCCAGAGATTGTAGCAGGCTTTACAAATTGGCACAGCCTTATCAACAGCATTTCATGGTTTTCTGGAACTCTTTCAAAGGGAACTTGCCTTTGTGTGCACTGGCTTAAGCTTTACTAATATTTAAAGCTATATTTAAAAGTTTATGAAAATTACTTCTGAGTTCCTCTGTCTCTTAAAATTGCCGAGGCCAATGTTTGTGTCTCATTGTTATCCCGCTCGCCCCCCCTTCTCCCAAAGATTCTGTGATTTTCTCGTCCTCTTCGTCCTTCCTTGGCAGGCTCTGTGCCTTTCCCTCTCCCTCCCCATTTGCTGTGCTCTCTTCATCCAGCCTCCCTTTCCCATTTATAGGGGTTTTGTTTGGTGGGTCTGTTTGTAATGGGTGAGGTCCAGCTTTCAGCAGCGCCGTTCTCCACTACATCAGTAAGTACGTAAGTAAATACATCTATCATGCTCTTTCTCTTGGCTCCCTGCTTGGGCAGAAGGTCAGCTGGCTTTTCTCCTTGATTCCCTCTCTGCCCAGCTAAGGCTGGGTCAGTAGAGCATGATCTGAGACCTCTAACAACCCACGGTGGCATCTACATCCTAAAGCAGAAGTTGAAATAGCTCAGGTGATCCTTAGTGCAGACACGCACCTCTTTTAATGAGATTCAAGGGGAGAAATAATCCCAGCTTCCCACTGATGGGTGAAGGACTGGTGCAAGCCCCAAACTGTGTCCAGATTTGCCAGCAGCCAATGTTATTTGTGTGCAGGTAGGCGCTCAGATGCATGCGCTACCTGAACACTAAGGCTGTCTGAAGAGGGAAAGTCTAAACAGGTTCAACGTTTTGGTCCACAGATGTGTGCTTGTTCTGGGCGTGAATAGAAGGAGGACATGTAGAGAGGACGGTTGTCCAACACAGGGGTGTAGCTCTTCCAAAGGGCAGTGGTGACAATCTCGGTAAGGTTTGCCTGTCTTCTGTGTGATGGCTGTGTCTGAGCCACTCAGCCTTTTTAAAACGTCATTATGATACAGACATCTGCAGAGGAATTGCCTCTTAAAAAAGCCCATTTCTCTTCAGACCTGTTGATGCAGCTGGAGGTAGCTGTATCAGCTGTGTAATATTTATATCTTAAAAGACTAAAGAAAGGTGAGATAAGTCCTTTCTAGGATAAATGACTTGGAGAAGTTCAAAGATGTTAGATCCCAGTTAATACAGTCTAAAAGGACTTTTCACATTAGAGTTTTAGTTGCATCATAAGAAAATCATGTTAGCTAATGTGGTTTTAAACACAATGTGTGTAACAGTGGCCATACTAGGTCAAGCCAGAGGGCCCTGCTGGTCCAGCATCCTGTTTCCAGTCAACAGGTTAAAGGGAAGAAAAAACTACTCACAGGGTGGAAGAGAAAGTCTCTGTGCCTCCAGCAATCACTGACGTAGACATCTTCAGAAGACTACATTTAAACAACCAGGCTAAATAGCCCCCATTGTGCCTATCCGTTGAAGTTTCTCCCTTTTATTTGTTTGTTTTTAAATCAAAAACTTATACTTTGAGTATCCAGCAGCAATGTCATGCTTTCCTAGTTTAGACCCAGCTGATAGAGCCATGGGTGATTCTTTGCCTTCCCAGTGTCCTGGAAAGTGCCTGCTCTGCACCTGGGGCTATTTGGTGGAGTTAGGCTTGCTTCAGACAGGATCATCTTCTACGACTTTGCTGTGACTTCAAAAGAGCTAGGCAAATGCTCCCTATCTGAGGAAGTGACCCCTTACTTTACCTTATTCTGTGGCATTAAAAAGAGCAGCTTTAGTGTAGGAGAATGTCAAGCAATGCTCTCATCTCTCAGTGCTTAAAAGTGCATAGGAATGAACCACAAGGAAAAGCTCTAAATGACTTCTGTATCCCATAGTGTATCAGTTATAAGCAAATCCTTTATATAAATGAACCCCAGATCCTTTAGATTCCCTTTGAGGAAATCTTGTCCTCTGGCAGCTGGAACTGTAGTGGTGGGAGCAACAGAGGTAGTGGCTGGGAGACATGGCTGTCTGCTGGAGATAGGATCAACGTTCCTGCAAGGGACATCTGCAAATCTGGTGTTACAGTCAGATGATAAATTCCCTTAGATTTTACTGGTGTTTTTGGAGATAGAAGGAAACTAGATTTAGAAAAATATGGTATATGTACATATAAATATTTATAAAGTCTGTGTATAGATAGTAATGCCATGTTATATGGTAGAAGGTATATTATGCTTTAATGCATTAATCAACACAGGACCAATGAAGTGCATATGATCATCTCTGTTTTACAAAGCAGGGGAAGGTTAAGTGATTTGCCTGAGGCCAGAGAATAAATCAGTGTCCAAGATGGTATGAGAGAGGAAAAAGCTCCACCTCAGTGTGGTTTCTCAACAGAACAGGCAATACCAGAAAGAAACAAGGCCCAGGCAAAGGGCAGTGGTGGCTTGTCACTTCAGTGTCTATCACTTTGTTAAGACGTGTTGCTAGGGGGAATGTCCTCTGCCCCCTCTTTTCTCATCAGATAAAATAGCAGTCAAGGCTCTCTTTTCATTCTCTACACCCCAGACTTATCTGTGTTTCTTTTTCACACTTTCTACGTGCTGGAAAATTATCCTTTTTTTATTTTCTGAGGTCAGACATCTCAGTGTCAGGAAGTTCATACCCTGGGCTCAATTTCTCTGCAACTGCAAGAAACATTGGCCCAGGCTGATCCTGCCCTCATAGCTCCCACTTTGTTAAAAAACATGAGTGTCTATTAAAAAGTAATGATCACACACACAAAATAATTAGTGCCATTATTAGTACTGTGGAGTAACCTGCAGGACCCAATTAAGATCCAAACCTTATCAAGCCAGGTTGGGGAAACATATATTAATGCACAGTTTTGGCTTTGAAGATTTTGCATTCTTAATGAGTGGAATTAAGAATGGGAAATAGGAACTTATTCTCCCTATTTCGCAGGTGGAGCACTGGGACCTGGAGGTATTAAGTGAGTTGCCCAAGGTCACACGAGCTGTTTCAAAGGCAGAGGCTGAACTTGTGTTCCTAGGTCCTGATCAAGAAGAACTATGAGAAGGAGCTTATGACTATGACGAGTCCTTAATACAACAGGGAAAGTAATAAACAGAAGAAAGAGCTTGGGAAGGAAAGAGGCAGAGAGGAATGTGTGTGATTGTGTCTCTCACAGACAGACTGTTCAACGACTAATAACAACTGGTCTCAACCGAGATGCTCTGGGGGATGTGTTATTTCATCGAAAGCCACTTAAAGAGCCAGTTCGTCTTAGAGAACTCTGAGCCTATAATCTAATGCCCTAATAACATTTGCCATTAAGTCACTGTAAGGAGAACATGTACATATGTGTGTGCATATTTGCAAATATATACACATAAAGTGTTTAACTTATTTAACCTACATCTATATGCATATATAATAACACATGCACACACACACCCTGCCCTGACTTAAAATAATATAGACAAATTAAGAGTGGGCCTAGCACTGCAGCCTGAAAATAGAGATGATTTAGAAGTTGTTGTTAACATTTTTAACCAAAAAAATGTTTTGTTGAAGTTCATGTTTTGAAAGGCTTTGCTCAGAGTAAAGCACTTGAGCAATGGCAGAATGTCCCATTCTATAATCTGCAGAATAAAATACTGTAAATTTAATTTTTTCTTTCAAAATGAAATGTATTTGTTTACATGCATTTTTTATAAAGATTTGGGGTTGATACCAAATTCAAAAAATTTCAAAGTTAGCAAAATTTTGGATTTTAAATTTAAGCTGTGGGATAAAAAAATAAAAGTGAATATAATGAAAAAGTTTGTATTCTAGGTGGAAAAAAGGTCAGAGTGATAAAAAAAACACCTCATGAAATGGAAAATTTGATTCCCCTAGCTAGGGAATAAAGTTTTCTCTGTCCCTGTGGTTCAGGTCCCAGGGATAAATGCATTCTGGTAGAGTCCCAACAGATATAATACACTTTCCTTCCCACAGACTGTGTTTTTTATTGCCTGAGAGGGACCTGCTGCAGTGAAGAGGTGGGTCAAGCAATGGGAGAAGGGTTTCATTTGCAGCCTTTGTGGGTATCAGGGGCTCTTGCACTACAGAAAGGGATTCTGGCTCTGCTTCTGGCGAAGGTTTCCAGCCAAACCATTTTGTGTTGGTTTGGTACAAGTGGCCAGTTGTTGTGAGATTCCCATCTTGGAGGGGATCTGGATATGCTGAACCTCTTCCACCAAATGGCTTAGTTTTGTCCTTAGAAAAGCAGCTCAGGAAAGCAGCTTTCTCCTTGCCTCAGAGTGGACACCTTAACACTTAACACCTTAACCTTTCTGTACTTCAATCTCTGAAGAAGTGAGGCCAAGAAAACCCTCTCAACACACAGAGGGATTACAGAGAGAAATGCATAAATATCTGCAGCACCTTCAGGTGTTAAAGTGATGGGCATTGAGGAAAAGCCCATGTGGAAATGAATCATTCTATCTTGGGGCAAACCCATGCTAACATGCAAAAAATATTGTCTTGGGGGTCACGCATCACACAGGGAAAAAAATAAAATCCAGAAGAGCTTTTTTGACTATGGGAGCTCTGCCCAGCCTCTTGCAGAGATTAAGGCCTTATAGGAAGAGAAAAAAGTGAGTGTGTATTTGCATTTCTTTTGCAGAATGGATGTGTGCAGAACAGCAGCTTTAATCCTGGAACTTCCAAAGTGTTGGACGCTTGACTTGGAAATCTGAGTTAAGGTTGTTTGATGTAGTTCTGTTTTTTGCATCTCTTTACACAGACACATTAGATAGGCAGCACGTATTTACATTCTGGATTTATGAAGTTGTAGCTGGACGTTTTTCTAAATTACTGTGAAACTAACACTTTTCACATCCTGTTCAGTCATTTTGGGCATACTCATTTGCACTTCAGCGGACGCAGTTGTAGGTTTGACTTCATTTCTCTCTTTCTGCTACATTGGCGGCTCTTTCCCGTTTTCATATACTTCCATCTCCTGGTTTAAGTGACCTTTCCCATTCACCCTGAAAATTCCACCCAACCGAAAAACTAGTCCTGCCTCCAGGCCTGTAAGTGCAGCCTCTGTATCCCCGGACAATGGGGTGAGGAAGGCAAGAAAAGGGACATTCCTGCAGGTCCTCCGTGTGTGGATAACAAACAGGGCACAAGAGGCAGGCATGTAAATCAGAAATCACTCCATTAGCTTGTTAAGCATTTTGGAGTGACACCAGGTACATTAGGAGCTGGCAGCCACAATGAAGGGATCCTGGCCATTTGATATTCATGAGATGAAGAAGGTTTAAGGAGAGAAAAGGAAGGGGGAGGGAGGGATGTGGGCTTTCTAATGTAAACACCATTATCATTTGAAAATCAATTAGCTCCTTGCACTGAGGGAATGACGAGACTTAAGGCCCTTTTCTGAACTGCTATTGTGAGGCTGGGTTATTTACTTTAATTAAGAGGAGACAGAGTGGATTATTGTCTCAAACTAAGGAGTTGGGAAGAGTCAGAAAATTACACTCTACCTCACTGCACAACAAAGCCAGAGTAAGAGACAGGCTCCAAACCCAGCAAAGTCAGAAAGAAATTTGCCTTTAATCTGGATTCGTCCTACATAAGGAGCAATCAAAAGGAAGCAAGCTTCAGAGCCTTCTTGCTAAGCACTAGGCATGATATTGCAGTGACTGTCACTGCCAGCACTTCTGTTGAAGCTTAATGTTGGGAATGGAAGGGGCTTTTGCCCTGGAAGGGGTAAAGTTTGAGAGCAAAGATTTGCTTTGGTCTAAAATTTGACACAATGAATTGTCAGGTGTGGGGCTGCATTTCCTCCTGCCCCCTCCAACATAAGACGGAGCAATTCATTGCTTTAGAAATGGTAATTGTTGGGGCAAAGATGTCTCTCCTGGATGAAGATGCTTATATTTTTTTGGCTTTTATTTGATTCAAAGAGCATGGATTAAAAAAATTAGAAAAAAAAAAAAGGAAAAAGGAGAAGAAGGCAGAAAAAAAAGGGAATTTGGCAAGTGACTAATCCACAATATTGTCTAATTTGGCATATGGAGAAACACTCCCCTGAGGTATTTAATACTGAGATGTTTCAGCTCTGCTTTGCATTGCCCACTCTTACTCTGCATACTCTAAATATGTATTAAGTCAGTCGAGCATGGCAGCTGCTGAAGGAGTTGCCACAGCTTACCGGTTAAATAATGATCATTTTTTAAATCACCTAAATGCATATCTACCCCAAACACCATGGAAGTGGCTTATGGGAATGCTGATTTGCATTTTAAAACTTTGCTAGGATGTGTTTGCAATTGCTGTGCCTCCCCTCTGATCGCTGCATGCTCCAGTTTTAAGGCTGGGGCCCGATTCTGCTCTCAGTTATGAGTGGATGACTATGGAGTGTCACCACTGAAATCGATAACATGAAGTCAAACTGAGGAGCCACTCTGCTCAATGAGTTTTGCAAGGAATGAAATTTGGCACCAAGTTTTTTTTTTGTTATTTTACAACTTTTAAAATAATTTCTTGAGAACTGAGGAGCATCTTTTGAGGGGGGCTGTATGTGGAAGAGAAGGCCAAAGATGAGCTGTTGTGCAATCTCTATGTCGAAATAGGGCACAGCCAGGTCACCTGTAAATGATCCCAGTCAGGCTCTACTACACCTCTAGAAAACATCTTGCCGATATGGGTTTTTGGGGACTAGATATTCCTTTTTTGGCCCATAGAGGGAAACAGTATCTTTTAGGAATTCTTGACATACATCCAAGCTCATCAGCTTCTAACTCTTTGCAAAACTGGGCCTATCCTCTGTGTTTTATAGTCAGAGACACCTTGGCCTACAGTGAACCCAGAAGCACAAAGCTCCAGAGATAAATGTATGGGAAGGCTTTCCAGAAGGCCCTGGGGAACAAAACACTCATTACTTTAGGTGTCACAAAGAAAAAAAGTATATTTTTACATATAGCCAGTCAGAATTCTCACAGGCATTCAGACTTCCTTTCCTTCAGGCCATGGACTCTGCCTCTTCTTTGCAGCTGGATTCCTTCTTTCTCATCTCGTCCTGCAATTAAACTGGATCATTTTCCTATGCCAGCCATTCCCTCTTTTCTGGTCCTTTCTCCTGGGCAAGTGTCTATCCATGCGCTATAGGTCCTGTTGAAATGCCTGTCCTGGCTCTGGAGTCCAGTGATGTGGACGTGTGTGAATGTGAATGTGTCTCAGCTGAGTTTTGGCCCATGTCTTTCACCTCTCATGTGTCTGTACCTTTTCCAAGCTGGATATTTAGGCCAGACCTAGTGACCTGCACCTTGGATCTGTCCCGTGACTCTTCCACCACCTCTTCTTGCTCTATTGGGGAAGGTCCACTTTGCCCTATAGCATGAGATGCACAGACCTACAGGTGAGGTCACATTAGCATGGTCAAAGTGTGGGTGTCTTTATGACTCAGTATTAATGCTGATCTCAGTTATTCCCCTTTTGGGGCATTTTCAGTTGTTTCCCCATTTGAAAAAAGAAAATTGGCCTTGTGAATGACAGAGCTAAGCAAGGCTCATCTCTTTCTACCCTCGCTGACCCCACATGCCAAGGCACCATCACTAGATGTCACATGGAAGTGGAAGTAGAGGTACAGACATGCATAGGTGAGAAACAGAGACCAGGTGAGAAATGAGAATTACATGGAAGTGAGAGTCCTGACAGCCATGAACCAAGTTTAGAAACTCTTGAAGACATGGAGCAGGACCCAGTGATACAAAGACAGCAGTTGCTGCCCTTAAATGAAAATTGTACTGTTGGTGTCACATCCTGGCGAACCTGGGGAGGTGTACTGTAAAATAGATGCTCAGTTGTTGCTTTCCTTGTCTGGCAGGGTATAGCTTTTAATACTTAGCCACAATGGGCACAGATAATGCATTAATTCCAGTCTTAGCTCTGTACTTGTTGGATTAAAGTGAGTTCTTTACGTATATATTGTCTGGTTATTGTAATATTATTTTGTGATCTTTAATATACTTAATTGTATTAGAAATGGTACACTGGAACATATTTCATCATTATTAATATGAAAATAAATAAAAGAAGGATTGTTTTTTTCCTCCCAGGAGTAAATAAAATCCTCCCAGGATTAAATAGAAACTGGAGTTTGGGGTCAACAGACCCACAGGGCTGAGCTGCAGGCTGCAAACAGCATATATGTGTGTGCATAGATGACTACACACAAGTGTGCCACCTATATTATTTGCATTCCTACAGCTGTTCATTATTTGTATCTGTTATACAGTGGAGAGAGCACAAATGTATGCAATTGAGACACAATAATGCAAGGATACGAAAGCAACAATCCATCAGTTCAAGTGTGTTTGGGTTTAAGGAGAAGGGGACGAACTGATAAATTCGCTGATTTATTCTCACTAACTCTCGCTGTATTCTGTTGCAAGCCCTGAGCCACTGGAGCTGCTGGAGCTGACAGTGATTTATATCAGCTGCAAGATCTGGCCTGGAGCTTTTAAGTGTATGTCAAGCACCTCCAGCACTTTATGAATCTTTTTGGATGGAGTTTTCCAAATCAAAATCTGAGGGAAAGGCAAATCCATTAAGAAGGCGAGCACATGCTCGGCTCGGTTTTGTATTTAGGGATTCTTATCATGCTTATTGACGTCCTGTTCAGTTTTGACTATCCAGCTGTTTAGAGTCATGGGATACAGCCTTGAATAGCGACCATGGTCTCATTCCAGAAGAATCAAAACCTTCCTAAACACTGGTTGGATTGAATTCAGTCCAGAAAGGAGATGACAGCAAGGTTGTTAGTTGCAACCTCTTACTCTTATTGTGAGGACATAGAGTTGTCTTGACAGCTTTTAGAGCTGTGTGGAGCAACATCTTCCTGCGTGCTCCAGTGTTGTTACATGGCAGAACACTGGAACGCCCACCTGAAGCCACAGAATGACTTGACCATAGACATTTTGGGTTATGGTCCTATCACTTAACTATAAGCTTAAAAACATAGAGATGTAAGACATGGCATACCCAGGAATGCACTGAGATGAGGGTAAAGGGGGTGAGAGAGAACAAGCCAGCAGCAAGGTGGAGAGTACAGAGGGCTGGGACCCAGGGGCTGCATTCCTGTCTGTGCTGGGGACCTGGGGTAATTCCCTTCTTGTCTCTGTTTCCCGTCTGTCTTTTGTGAAGTTAATTATAATCTCACTGCAGCAAAGGGTAGGGGCTCTTTCAGGACCCATGAAGACAGTTGACCCTATTTGCTAGGATAAGTAGGTAAAAGTAATGGGAATGAGCCCTGGGGGAAGGTAGGGGCTGAGGGAGGAGGGGGGAGATGAGCTGGTTCCCAGATCACAGATTTAGAACTTTTCCATCTCAGGAAGGTGAAGGAGGGCTCAGACAGGAGCTACTTGGCATGTGAGGGAGCTGTTCCCCTGAGGGGTCCAGCTGCCTAATTTGCAGGAGGGCAGAATTGTTTTCTTTTGGGTGGAGCTGCCTTATTCTTATTGGAAAATAAAGCTAATTTTGGAGCGTAAGAGCCTGAACTGTTCTGGCCAACAGGAAGGTTGCTGGCAGGAGTCATATCTTGTTTAGGTGCAGCATCCTGTATGGTGGGTGCTGAACATCCATAGGTTTTGCTATTGTCATGATTTAATAATAATCAGGACTCCTTACTGCATCCTTAGCTTTCTTCTAGATGGCTCAGTTATAAGGGCAACTTGCTAAATTCAAGCACTGGTATAAAGTAAGTGAAGTTACAACAGCAAAGGCCTGATTCCTTCTTGCAGGTCAAAGGCAGATCTTATCAGTAAACAATTTATTATAGGTTTAATTCCACTCCATGGACTCTATAACCAAGGAGTTCATGCTGGCATCTGAGCTGGCAAACTGGTGAGAGATGGGTGAATAATGTCTTGCCCCCAGAGCTGTGTGAAGCTGCTGGAGATGGTGAGTTGGGTGGAGGAAAACATATGATGAAGCACGGTGTTCAAGCTGAATAGAAGTGGCAGATCCAACTGCTGGTCCTGAGAAGTGCTGAAGAAAGAAGGATTTCTCTGCAAGAGTTCCTGTGAGGTTTATTGTTCCCTGCTGGTAAGGCTGCAGGACGTGTCAGTGAAAGGCTGGCCTCTCTGCAGAGACATTGTGCCTCTGCAGTAACAGCTTTCCTAGAGCTGCCGCCCTGTTTTCCCCAAGTAGTTTCCTGCCAGAACTCCTTGCTTCCAAGGATGTTGTCCTGGCAGGTTGTCTGGCAGCCAATTGCCCTTGCTCTTCCCTGGATCATAGGACCATAGGATTATTCAGGTTAGAAGGGACCTCAGGAGGTCTCTATCTGACCTCCTCCTTCCCACAGGGTCATCTGTGAATTCAGACCAGCTTGCTGAGAGCTGCATTTGAGCTGCTGGATATTTGTCTGCATTACACAGGGATTGCTGCTCTCCTGTACTGGCCTATGACATCCTGGGCAATATGGTTCCTTGGGTGGCCAGGTCCAAAGCTGGCTGACCATCAAACAGTGAGCTTCCAGCCTTCCAGACTGCTGAGGATGCAGAAGCCATGCTGCCCAATTAGGCAGCCCCCAAACAGGATTTGTTTCTTCTCCTTCCCCATCCTCCTTTCCTCCAAACAAGCTTTGCTCTTTCCCTCTTATTCTCTTTGTATGTAGTTGAAATAAGCCCATATTAGAATAGGTGTTTTTCTTTCCTGTTGGAATGAAATATTCAGGATACCAGCAGCTTGATGACTGACATTTCTCTTTTCAAGATGTAGGGAAGATGGTTCTGTGGGCTCCAGGTCAGATATCACTGGACAACTACTGACTCAACCTTTGATTTCTCCTAGAACAAGGGGGAAAGTCACCTAAACTGGGGAATTCCTTGCTGAAGGATTTTATGGATACTAAAAGTTTACTTGGATCAAAGTCTGGTAGCATAAATTCATGGAGGAAAACCCATGGAGGTCCTTCGTGACAAAAAAATCACTCATGGCTTAAGAAATGCACAAACCACCACAAATTGCTCTTGTTTGCAGGAAAACAATAGCGTTTCCTTTATCTTACACTTTACTCATTGTAAGGGGTTGTCATAGATGGAACATAGGGCAGGAGGAATATTATTATGTTCTCTCGTTCAGCTTTATCTTGATTTGCCTTGTGGGATGAGTTGCCATATGCCCTTGGATCTTGGCTTCCCAGCTGCCTGTGCACAGTGCGATTGCTTCTGGAATATGGGCTTGAGCTTTTTTCTTATGGAAATGACTGTATTGGGTGTGGCTGCTGCATCTCTGATATGCTGCATATGCTGATATGTGTAGCTGAATTGTGGGTACCTGCAGACCCAGAAACTCAGAATCACCACTGTGTCCATAATGCCGTTATTTCTATGCACAACTCTCAAACACTCCCTATTTCCTTTAACAGAGTAATGATCATCCTTTTTCTTGCCCTATAGGTGTTGATATTATTAATAATCTATTGACTTGACTTTGGATCAAGAAATGCCCATGCGTGGTTGTGAATGAAAGTCTGTGGAGTTCATTCAGGTTGGGTTCACACAGAAGCCTCTTTCATGCCATACCACGCATTTCCTCCCAACCCCTTTTTTGACTGACTACTTGTGCATTTCCTCCTCCCTCTCCCATTTCCCTTCAGGGAAACCTTTAAATAAAACCTTTCCCAGACTGTCATTTGCCTCTAGAGCGCTGTTGAAAACCCGCAGTAGCATTGTTCAAACAGCAACTGGGTCGCCCTTATACTACTCACCAGCATATTTGGTCTTAGTCTGCTCACACTGATCCATGGAGAGAGGAGACAAATAATATACTATAATATAACATTCTGGGGGAGCCTGGGTTTGAGATCCACAGGATTAGGCCTGTTAGCAGTGCTATATGTAACCCTGACATGCAATCAGCAAAGTAAAATATTCATTATTGTCTGACTGTCAGCTGAAGACAATTTCAATTATTCTGGCATTTCAATGGATGAAGAAGCCCTTTAGGCTGGCTCATGAGATTAGACTTAAAGGCTCTGTAAATTAAGAAAGTTGCAATCAGTATATTATCTGACAGGCAGCTGTGGAATATACTACAGGAGGGAGGGGAAGGAAGAAAGGAAAAAAAAGAGACAAATTGCTATATTCAGGTTGTGGTTTTGATATATCAATTTGTAGTTTTAACATATGCATTTGTGAAATAATTGTTTTGCATTACTTAAATCAGCTTTAACAGCATCAGTGTGACTTTTCCAGCTCCTGTAGCTTGAAAGGTCAGTTTTTCTTTTGCCTCGCACTTTCTTTGAAAGCCTCATTCTTGTTACAGGAGGAAAAAATTAAGCTTTGCTGGAAGAACAAATCTTTCTGAAAGTTATTCAAATATTATTCTCTATGGCTGTTGATCATATAATTCCATTAGAGGCAACATTTGTAATGTCCCCCAGGTTAATTTTTATAATATGATCTCAGCCTCCTTTTGCTAGATATGCACGGATGTGGTAATTTATAACCTTATATGGCCTTTACTGCTCCTGTCTGACGTGTTAAGGAGAGTAATTTATATCATCATATCTTGCATTTCTAGACCTTTTATCTCTGAGTTTCCCAAACTGTTTCAACATCTTTACCAACAGCAGTGCAGAACCTGTTTGCTTCCCCCAGTTATATGACTCCACCTGGTCAGAAATGCTGAGGGCTGAAAAACGGATATATTTTGGGCACTTTTGGTGATGAACAAGCATAGTTTAGTAGTAGAATATGCGTATTCTCATGGGGCGCAATTTCGAGTTATACCTTTCAGGAACACTACATAGAGAAGACAGATCTGCCTCAGGAGAGGAACTGATGAGTTGTGACCTAAAATAGTTGGTGAAAAACGGTGGTTGAGTTGTAGCAACAAAAAATTGAGTGGAGGTGATGACTGAGAAGCTCTCCCTGGAGGCTGGATCATCTTCTTCATCATTACTGCCATATCAGCTAGCTATGCTGAGGAGCTGCATATACCACAGAGCTCCCTACAGCCACACTGTGTAGATGTAAAAGTGATTACAGCCCAATGAGGCAGTTTATATAACTCTAAGTTGCCTTTGGTGATGTCCAGTCTACATTTTAAGGGTGAATGCTCAGCTGTTGACCCTCATCTTGCTAACAAGAGTAGTTTTGCATGACTTGTGTCATGCAAAAATGTCAAAGGGACACTCTGGACAGAGTCTGAATTTATTAGTGCACTTGAACACATATTCTTCTGTGGTGCAGATGAGATTCACATGTCTTAAGAGACTCTTTCCACTTCCTCCTACTGGCCTTCACTCTCTGGTACGCATGACTCAAGAAGATGAGTAGTTTCCTCTGCAAATAGCATTATGACTGCTCCACAAAGGCTGAATCCTGAATTTTATTTTTTAAGGCACTTTCATGCCCATTCTCTTTTATGTATTAGTGAAACAATAGGCTGGAAGCAAGATCTCACCCTTTTTCTCTCTTGCTTGAGACCAGGAACAGGCCAATTCCTGCACAGGATTCATCTTACTTATGTTTACAACATGGAGGGAAATATCTTAGGTCCTCGCTGTAGTTACTAGGGAGAAAGAGACTCCAGGAATCCAGACTGTTTTATCCTAAGGTTGACACCTCACTTCAGGCAGGGGAATCATGATCTAGAAGTTCCTGTTTCTCTCCAGTATCTGTAAAGGAAACCTTGATTACTAATTCATATACACATGTTTAAAGCTAGGTGAGAGAAACACCACCCATTTCTTTGCCTGCAGAATGGTTAAACCACACAGCCTTCAGCATCGAGATTGTGTCTTGCCATGGACGTGTAAAGTAGAAATTACAGTGTTGATAAATCTCGGCTGGAACCGCTAGAGATGATGACAACAGTAATAACCATGATAGCAGCAGTGACAACAGCTGTAGATCTGATGCAAGGATCCATCACATGTAAGATTTCCACTACCAGTCATCCTTAATAACTTTCACTTACCAGCCAAATTTTAATCTCATCAACTTTAGTGGAGACTTCATTTACTACTGTGGGGCTATTTTCAAATGATAGCAATATAAATATGACTTTGATCTGTAGATCGTGTGATACCAAGAAGATTGGTGTCTGCAGGGTTTTACTTCCAGGTTGTGACCTGTTTCTGGATGAATAAAATGATGTAAGTAATATCATGGAAGTTACACTTTGAATGTTGGAATAGAAAGGTCTTAATTTCCAAGCACAACCACTGATTCCCAGAGTTTCTGGTTTTGACTGGCTTGAACTTCATGAACTTGATTTCTGAGTTTTGAGTGCCCCCTTTCTGAAATCCAGACTCTGATATAAGGTCTTTGGTTGCCAACATACGGGCCGACGCCCCAAATCTCTGACTACTTTCAGAAATCTTGGTCAAGAATCACTTAACACACTCAGGACATCCAACCAGCATCTTGCAAACTGCACACTTCTGTTTCTTTTTAAAATGAGATTTTGACCTATATTTGAAAAATAAATAATTTTGGAAGTTGAGACCAGTATTTTTTACTGATGATTCTTTTGAAGTATTCAACACTGCCTGTGTGTGTTGCTCCTCTCTTTCCCACCTCCCTTTTCCCGACTTTGGCTAGCAAAGCTGTAAACAGATCCTTAAAAAAATAAAAACCTCACTAACAATTTACCCCACAGTTATGCATCTTTCTGCTTTGGAGAACATTTAGCTAAAATTAGATGACAGCTCCATACCCTTAGAACCAGTGTTATGTTTTTCCTCCATTTCTGATCTACATAATTCAAAACAAGGAAATGTTAGCAGGTAAAACTGCAGGGTAAAACCTTTGGCTGCTGGAAATATTTGCATTTATTAGGCTAACAACTGTAAAACAGATATGCACATCTTGACTTCCTCATTCTTGCCTTATTAAAAAAGATCTTTGAAATTCAAAAGCTTCCATGTAAATGTTGTGGAGGGTTTTTTTTTTTCCTTCCCTTCCCCTGATGCAGATGATTGTACTTGGGTGGCTTAAAAAAACAGAACCTGGAACCAAGCACCTCAACACATCACTGCTGGTTAAAATCCAGACCTGGCCTGGACCTAAAATTTGGCAAAGGCTGAAACGAGGGTCCCCACCATCTCCCTCAGACTCATGAGTTTGAAAGTTTCCACAGTACACAGGCTTGTTAGAGAAGACTGGCTTGTTTTGGTGCATTTGGCTGGAGGTAGTTGAGTGTTGCTCACAGGTCTTCTTCCAGCTCTGTGTTGTTGTGTGCTGCATAAGCAGTGTTTGGGCTGCTGAACCTCTCCATCTGATGCAAAGGGCATTACTGCTGGAGGACAGGCCACCACATCCACCCCTGCATGCACTGGAAAGCAGGTTTCCCCTTGTGCAGGCTACCACAGTTGCTCCTGATGGGCGTCCTTTGCTTTGGGAGATAGGACATCGAAAGCATGATTCGGTCTGTGTCTGGATCAGACCTTGTCACCTTCTCCAGGAAGGTTGTCCATTAGAAACTTGTGTAGACTACCAGATCTGCAAGATGACTTATTCAAGGGCATTCTACCATATGCGGAACTCAGACAGTTGAGCATGTCAGTGGTAAAAACTAATTAACTCTCTGTTAGCTGTTGAAGCAGGGCAAATGCCAGCTCAACCAGCAACACAAAGGGGATTGGATTTTCATGCCTCTGTCTATATTATTCCATGTTGTGTACAGATATGTCACGCAAGATCATCCCTGAATCACAATTACAAATGCTTAATCAGTAACTCCAACTAATAAAGTATCCCTTGCGGCCTTTTCAAGAAGCTATGGATCGATAACAGAGAATTAAACAAAACAAAACACAGAAAAATGCTTCCCCTCCTATTTACAGAAGAAAATGACTCACAAGGGACAGTTTCTTGTCTTTTCACAATACAAGGGTAATGCCCTTCATGGCAAACACTGGAGCTTGAGCCCAGACTTTTATAGACGTTGTGTTGACACATTTTCTCATGGGAAATGCTGGACTAGTCCAGACAAGCATCTGTGATTTCTAAGTGGATAGAGACATGGCTGAGGAATTTCAAAAGGACACCCCAACTGAGTTTTAATGCTTCATGGGATAACACCAAGTGACAGTTTTCAAAGGACTTGTTAAAAGTTATTCTTATTTTGAAGATGAAGGGAACTAATTCCAGAATTTGACAACAGATGAGCGGGCTAACTTTATTAATCCAACTTAGGGCTTCTTTTTCCCTACTTCTTTCTTTTCCTTGTATTGGTTTCACTGAACCAGTTAAATTGCAGGAGCTTACTTCAATATAGCTAATGCTCTAAACTAACGTTTGAATTTTATACTAATTAAGGCCAATCCACTGTCATTTTTTTTTCTGTAATGTGAAGACTAGTGCCCACAGTAACTCACTGAAATTTAACATAAAAGCAAACTAAAACAATTAAAGTGGGAGAATATTTGATTAAGTAGCTCATTGATTTATAGTGGAATAAATTGAAATTGATGGGACAGAAGTTTTTTTTTAGTAGCAGCCATATTTTACGTTCATTATCAGAATCTCTGGGCTCTTTGTGCTTTTGTGATTAAAAAAAACCAGTTTAGGGATAGTAACTCTGGTATTTATTACTCTTGCATTTTTTAAGGCTTTTTTTACTTTGTTTTGCTTTTTCTGCTTCCTGTGGTAAAGTATTAAGGCCACATTGAAAAATCATATGGAGTAAATATATTGCAAACCAACCAGTGGCTGTTTGACATCATTTAAACAGCATTAATCCTGACAGCTACGCAGGGTGAAAAAACAAACACTCGAGAGTTTTGTTTTGGTGACAGGGATTAAACCTCTCCTCGGGGAGGTTTCGGCACTGAAGCGGGAGATCGCTGGGAGGGAGGCTCATGTGCTGGAGGCATCAGCGAACTCTGTGGTTGGGGACTGGAAAAGCCCACCTCACGGTGGGGAGAAGAAGTGGATGAGGTCACTCTATAGGGCACCACCAGAGCAAGGAACATCCCCAGAATTGACGAGTCTTAGGCTCTTGGGTTATCCACCAGATTCCGCAGATGTCAGGTAGTGCTCTGCAATTTCCCCTCTCCCATGCCTCGAAGGGTGCTTTCTAGTCTTTTAGGAGTATATTTACCCTCCCATTACACCAAAAAAGCTGGGGTGTTTTCCAGCCTTCTCCATGGTCTAGTGTGAAGTGTCCCTGTCCATGGCAGGGGGATTGGAACTAGATGATCTTAAGGCCCTTTCCAGCCCAAATCATTCCATGATTCTATGCTTGCAATGGAGAGAGAGAAAAAGAGCAAAGCTCCAATGCACGAAAATATTGAGGTGTCGTCTTATGAAATGCAAAAGTTAAGAGACTTGGCCAAGGACACAGAGAAAATCAGTTGCAGAATGATGACAGATCGGTCATCCTTGAAGAGTACTCTGCAAACCACAGGTACATGCATCCTACCAGCATGCCCTGTATAGCCACGATACATCTGCCTAAGACTTCCTTTCAACCTTTTCGTGTGGCTCAAACAAAAAACTGGAGTAGAGGGGAAAATTCTCGCTCAGTCTCCTGTAAATGTTTAACTGTTTGAATAAGGGAGGGGTGTTTTTATCGGTCCCCACATGCATCGCACATATGCACATTTTCACTCTCAGACTTACAGCAATGCCTGCTTAGACTCCTGTGCAGGAGTGCAGGATGATTTCTGAATGAAAACATGTGCAGTGATCCAGGATAGTGTCTTGCAGCTGACCAAGGAGAAAAAAAAGAAATAAGTAGGAAATAAGCTACCTGATTAATGAACATAAACCTTGTTGTTAGAAGTTTGTTTAAAGAGGTATTGCACTTTCCAGGAAAGGAGATGGTAAAAACAGAAACCCAAGGCAAAGTTATACAGCTCGACCAGATAGAGCTGATGAAATCAGCTCCTTTTTTTCCCTCAGCGTTCATTCTGCTGCCAAGCGTCCTCACCATGGAGTTGGGAGACTCCAGGGCCATCTGTTCAGCTTTTCAGAGACCTGCTTTTCAATAGTGGGGCTCTGTTTTGTGGCATTTCTTCCCAGAGTTACCTTTTTTTGCGAGTACATCTGCTTGAAGGTCAGCTCAAACAAAAGTATTGCCTCTCAAAAGGGAGGCTAACCCATGCCAGGAACGGGGCTGAGTGGGGAGAGAGAAGAACAAGGAAGACACATTTTTCACTCATTTAGTTTGTACCCTACCAGTCCCCTCCTCTCTTTTCTTGAGGCATGTTTCAGGGGCTGTGACATCCAGAGGAGCTTGAATGTACCTCTTACTTTGAGTTCTGCTCACCCCAGGGGTCGAGGAATCACAAGTCAAGCTCTTCAAAATTACAAGCTTGGGTTAAAAGCCATGAAACTGCTGTAAAAATTACATTTCAGGGATCTTTCTCTTTGCCTTCTGTCTTCAGAGACTTATGCTTGCGTCCTGCTTGTTTCAGGATTTCTCTGCAGCAAAAGAAGGTTAAAAAATGCAGCATTTTTCAGTTGAGTGTGAGACAGTCCTGTGGGAAGGAGAGATGAAACCGTATGTAAAATGCTGTTACTGCAAGGTACATGGTGGTGTCTGTAACCCAGTTTTTGCTCAGCATTGAGGATAAGGCAATTTTAGGGCTCAATCTTAGAAGGTGTAGAGGATACCCCTGCAAATGCAAAATGGGGATGCTCAGCCCGTCTTCATCCTAAGTGTTCTTCAGAGGGGAAAGAATTTGATGAAGAAGCTGAAATAACACAGTGGCTTTTAGGAGATCTAAACTCTGCTCAGCAGTTCTAATGTTTCACTAGCCAAGGTAGGACTGATCTTAAGTCACAGCTACCTGGAAGGCTGGTGTGTGACCTCACTCTTTCATATCTCCATAGAGACAGGTACCTCCACCGCGTGCTTCCAGCCTTGTGAGACAAGGAAACCTCAAAAACTACTTAAGTTTAGAGTCTCACCTTTGTGTGGCTAAAATTAAGTATATCTAGTCTGATGCTCTCTCTGGACACAATGACTGTCCGGTCCTTATGGCTCTGTGTCTGTATTGACCTTTTCTCGAAAAGAAAAACCATGATGGAAAAACCATGATGCTAGTGCCAGAGATGCCCTGGGCATGGGGAAAAGCTGCTACTTTCAATAAGGCTGTTGTCAACCTTTGGATGTAAGAATGCAGTAACAGCAGGGACTTGTTTGGGTCTCGAAAAGGATCATAAGATTATTTTTCTTACTAGCACAGCTGAAAAATAACATACAAATATATATGTCAACCATAGGGCTGTGTGTATATGGCTGCATGGATGCACACAAGCAAGATCATACACAAAACCGCCTCCACACACATATCTGTGTAGTTAGAATTAAAATGTATGCTATTATACTACTGTACATTATGCATACAGGCACAAAAAATAGTTCAGTCATACCAGCATGTCTTTGGTTTAGGACAAACAGAAAATGATAATATTGAGACCTTGCTGTACCAGGGGAATTATAATTCCTTTCTGCAGTCATGGTTGGGAAAAGATTAGTGTGCTGGTAGCAAGTTTCTAGCCCTTGACTCACCAGCCAAGGCGTAGGGGGATCTGGAAGCTGGGGAGGGATTATTGCTACCCAGTTGAGGGAAGGGGGTATGTGGAGGAGGGATTTCAGAGCAGCCTTGAAGTATTTAATCCAGCACAAGTGCCTGGAGAGTGGTGGTGGTTATCACTGGTGGGATTTACCTAGGGGGGCCTGCAGCACAGTGAGAACCTCAGTGAGGAGGGAGGCTGGGGGATGTTTTGGGAAGGGAGCGGGGAGGCAGGAATAAGACACTCCATAGCAGAGGGAAGCCAGGGAAAATCATTACTTGATGAATGGGTTTGAAACGTCACTTTGGTAGTTGCAGTGTTGGTCTACACAGTAAGTTGGGCATCACACTGAGCCTACTGCTGGGGCCTGACCCATCCAACCTGTCTCAGCAAACTCAGACACACCTGTCTTGAAGTGGAGAGGTCTCTGCAGAGGGGAAGAATGCGGTGATGGTGGTGAGGAAAAGCTCAGGCACATAACCAGTGGAGACACTGACCAGGCTGTGCCACAGTCCACCGGCTCCCACCTTGAGGTCAGCTCTTCCTAAGCACAGTATTGAACCTGGGCTAAGTGTTAGTGCTTCACAGAGAGAGGCAAAGATCACAAGGTATTTAGGTCCTCTCAGTTGTCCTCATCTCATTATCACAGTTTTGCTTGGCTAACAGAGGATGGACTATAACCCAGGCAGGGGCAGCATCTGGGACATGATGGTATTTCCTAGCTGTGCTCTGATGGTGGCTTGGCATCATATGGCTGTCCTGTCTCAAGGTGCAATTTTCTTCACATCCTGAAGCAGTGAGGAGCAAGGCTGGGTGATACCTGGGTGGGACCCCACTGAGGAAGCAGAGCCAGTGAGTTTCAAGAAAAGGGGCTGTTTGCTGACTCTATCAGTGAACTTTTGTCTTGAAAGACATAATCTGTCTGAAGAGAGATTAAACTAAATCTCTTAAATTTAAACTAAGATGTGGTCTTCACTTTCTGTGCAGATGCTCTACAGATAACTGTTTTCTACCAGCCTCATTGCCAGGTTAAAATAAGCAAAAATCCTGAAGCTTTGCTCTAGAATATGTACACCCACACTGGTTTTCTTGCTGTGGCAATACAGGAATAGCAGGTAGGATTTCCCACATTAGCACAATTTGGCACTGTTGACACAAAGCCATGGAAAAAAGAAGCTTCCTACTGAAATCCTCACTGTTGCTTTTGGGTGAGGCTTCTGCTTTCCAACCCAGCCTCTTTGCAAACCTAGTTGTGCTCAGTACTCAGGCATACATGACATCTGCCAATGCAACTCCTGTTGGTTGTATGCACAAGTCACAGTGGGATCCTGTCAAGGAGATGTGTTTCTGGTTTTGTTTTTGTTGTTTTAATTTTTGATACCAGTGAGCTGGCTTTGCTTCAAATGCTAAGGGATCCCTTGCTAAATCCCTCCCAACTCTTCCATGGGAGATGGGACAATTTTATTTTCCCAAGATCTGTTCTGAACCACTGCTCTACAGTGTGGTGGCATCCACTGTATTTCAGGAAATTAGAATAAATTGCTTTTTCCAAGGCTGGTGATGGTAGGGAAGAATGTGAGAAGCTGAAGACACAGAAGGAAAGAAGGAAAAAAGTGGGAAACAGAGGAAGGCAAGGAAGGGCAGTTGTAGCAACCGACCTCACTGATGAGAAGGCTTGAGTTTTACTTGGGGTCATGATGCTTGGACATTGGGACTTTCCGCCATTAAATTGTAATGCCAAACCTTGACAGTGGTGAACTCTGCAAAGTGAAATGGTGTAACATGGATGAGTCCATGCAACAAAGCGAGAGTGCAACAGTCTTGTTCCAGTGAACACTGTCTTGGGAGTGGCCACACAGGACCTGGGCCCTCCCCAGACCAATGCTTTTTTGTTGTTTTTAAGCACACATTTCCTTTTGCAAATACCAGTTGTGTGTGATATGTCACTTCCAGGCCAGAAATGCCCTCCTTGCTAGAACTCTCTGTCCAGCAAGAGGAGAGGACAGCCTGCTTCTAAACTACACCCTGGCTGTCTTAAGTGGCTGGGGAAAAACTCCATGGTCTCAGTAAAAGGGTTGTGAGGTATCATGATTCTCTCACTACTAGAGAAAATGGAATGCAACAGAAAAGGGAAAAAAATTCATTGTTTCATGGTGGAGCGATGTCCTCAGGAAGAGTGTTGGGTCAGGACTGGCTGTGGATATTTAAAGGACAGGGTATAGAATTTAAGATTCATTATATGTTACAAACCCTTGAGGGTTGGACACTGGCATTTTTGACACAGATGTCTCTTCAAACAGATTCCAGTTCAGCCCCCAACAGGGTTGTCACACATTTTCCTGTTCCTAATTCCTCTTACTACTCTTCAATTGAATGGTCCCTGAGGAGCCTTTCTCTTCTCTCCACATCCTACATACGTCTCCTGAGCTCCAATCTCCTTGCAACCCATTCTGGGTTGCAAGGGAACAGGAGGTATCCGAAGCAAACAGGGAGCTTTGGGGTATGGTCCTCAAAGCTTCCATGGAAGACTTAATTTCTTCTATGTCTTCTTAATTTAAGAAGATATAGGGAGACCAGCAAAGACAATAACCTTGTAAATACCTTTCTTTGGTCAGATAAATCCCATTCCTGAAGTTCCAATGAACAAATTGCTTCTTACATTGATGCAAGAAGAACTTTGCTGTGCTTTTAAGCAGTCTCGGGGCATGATTGGAGCCCTCTCAGGAGCGAGGGCATCATTGGTGTTTGAGCATCTTTTTGGGGATGAGTGATGGTGCAAGCAAAAAAACAGTCTTGAAAGGCTCTGAAAATCATCTCAGTGTACTTAAACTACTAGAAGATCTGGATGACATAAACAACACCTTCTTTATTGTCTATTCTTATCACCCTTGAGCGCTCCAGGGGATGTGCCTAAAGCCCAATGAGGAGATCACATCTGTCCTCCAGCAAACAGAACTGTTTCTCTGCAATCGTTATTACAACCTGCCTTCTACCTTCTCACATTTGAATGACTTCAGACTCCTATATATTACTCAGTTACCAGTTCCATATGGTCCAGGCTAAAAACACTGGTTTTCCTCAGGAGGTGGCTGCTCTGTTGTCCACATATGTCCCACTTCAGTGAACTGTGCCAGATTCTTTTTCTGGCATCTCTTGCAGTCTGTGACTGAAAGTAGCCAGGAAACCCCATATTCAAACAGAATTTGCAATCAGAGACAGACACACATAGCTCTTGTGGCTTTGCCAAATGTGTCACACACTGGAGGGTGGAATAAAAGCTGGTAGGTCCATGGTATAGCCCACTCTTTTCTCTCTGTGTCTGAGCTGGGTCTCCTTCTTTTATCCATAGAATCATAGAATCCACTAGGTTGGAAAAGACTTTTAAGATCACCAAGTCCAACCTTTACCCCAGCACTGCCAAGTCCTGCACTAAACCATGTCACTAAGGGCCTCATCTACAGTTTTTGAACACTTACAGTATGTTTCCTCCCAGCATTTCACCCTGGCATGGTGCACATCCTGGTATGTCTCACCATCTCACTTTGTTTCAAATAGTACAATTTGGGGACTGGACACCCTGAAGTTAGATTAGGCCTTTAAGAAACCCCACGTTATGTTAACATCACACAAGAGTACTTCAAAACCAAGTGAGAAAATCACGAGAATTATTTTGTTTTACAGTCTGACCTACAAAAGACATGTCCAGATTTGAGCAGTGTTTTACCCTTTAACCAGTCAGGTCTCACTGAACAGCCTAAGACTGAGTCTAGGGACTGCTATATTCTGCAAGAGTAATCTCTGTCAAAGAGAGAAGGAAGATCTCAGTTTTAGCCTGCAATACCACAGGGTATTAGTCATCAGAGAAACGACTTTGATTCTCAGATTCCCCTGGGCCTAAATGTGGAGCTGGATGCACACTTCTGGCTGGGTACCCCCTTCTCACAGATGAGACCCTGAAGACTAAATTATCTTTCCTGGCTAAAGACACAGGCAGGAGAGCGGGAAGAGGATCTAAAGGATGATTCCTCCTGGAATTACGTGGCTACCAAAATAATCCTTTGGGGATTAATGAGCTCAAAGTCAAACTAGAGTAATCCTCTTTCAGGAAGTCTAACCCAAACAATGGGTGGCAGTGCAGAGGGAGCTGCAACCTTCTCCATGGTGGTCTCCAAGCTGCAGGCCTGGAAGGATACAGTTTGTTATGTCCTCTCTTTTTAGCTCTGTTTCTCATTGGTGTTAGCAACCACATCAGAGTTAGCTGAGTTTTCGAATGACATATCAAGGAGTATCATGACTGATCTTTAACTTCTATGGAAATCTGCTGGGCTGCATTTGCTCCCATCAGGGGGGAATTCAGACCTCTCACTCACCCAGTGCTTCAGTTTTGTGGGCCAAACTCAGCTTTGAAGTCAACAGCTTCAGAACAACTCCTTTGGCTGTTGAAGTTCATAGAGCACATCTGATTTACACTAATGTGGAGAATCTGGCATCTCACTCCTGCTGGAGCGAATGGCATTAGCCCAAGTCTGAATTTGGCCTTTTGACTTTCAAAAATTGGCTGCAAAATGAGGGATCCTTGTCAGCTTTAAGATTGATGCTGTATGACTCCAAGCACGTTTGTCATCTGTTTGCAAAGTGAAAATAAGCCTACAGTTGTTGACAGTAAATGAAGTAATATTTACATAATACAGTCATACCTGTTTCCTGGTAAAGAGATCAATGCATATTTCTTTTTGCAATAACACATCCATGCTGTATATCTTCATGGAGACAATAATATTTGAAGTGAAACATTCATCCAGCTATATAATTACTTCTATTGTTTTCCATTTGCTTTTTGTTCCCTAATAGTTTATTACTAGTGGCCAATCGTCAAAACCAATCCAGAGGGATGCAAAACAGCCCCCTTTTCCAGGTTCTTTTGAAGATATCTTGGTTATTAAAACTACTGTCATTAAGATTGGTGCTCAGAGACTGCTCCCAAAACTGAGGCCCCATTGCTCCAGGTAGTGGATGCAATTGCTTTACAAGGCTTGCCTGCCCACAGGATTTTACATCTGGAAAAAAGCACAGAAGGGACGCAGCCACCACATAGCAGATGAGAAACAAAACTACCATAAGGTGTCCTGTATCTTTCCCACTTTCGTCCTGGATATTCACTTCTTAGTTCACTTTTACAGCCAAATTAGCTATGGTAAAGTAAGTGGTGGGGAGAAGGGATGGGGTGGTCTCTGGGATACTCCACATAATAGAAAACCTGTGTCATAGTGGGCTGATGGACCCTGCTAGGTGGCTTTCTTGCAGTCAGCTCTGGCACAACACAAGTACTGCTGTACCTGCACTGGGAGACTAAGGATGTGGTATGGGTCAGAGGAATCATCCTTTGGTGTCTCTGCCCTAGACTTTAAGAGGCTGGAGAGCAGGTGAGATGAGACCCATCCCTTGTGTTTTTCCTCAGTTGTCTTTTCCTTTAGCTGAGAAAAAGCTTTAGCTTTCTGTTCTATAGCACCTTCCAGACCATATGGTTCCTAAATCACTTCATGCAAATCAATAACAGTAAATAAATTCTGAGGTGCCTCCACTATTAAGACACTCGTGTGGCCTATCTTGTGTAAATACTGAAGATAGCAATCACAATTTAGTAATTATTTCCCCCTCTTTCCACCTCCATAACCCTCTATGAACACACAGCTTCTAAAGAAAACCCTACAGCTATTTTTTTCCCCCCACACAACAGTATCAACATAACAAACTCTCTAGTCAGGCAAGTTCCCCTCTCGTCCCTCCAGCTGCCCTTAAATTTTCACCGTGGTGCAGAATGATGCTCTGAGTCAACTGGATACTCACCTCCACCTACTCATGAGTGGCTGTATTTCATGCTGCTGCTGTTACTCTGGGTGTCATGCAAATGGGGAGCAGCAGAGTTGCATCCCTAGCATGGAGCAGTATGGCTCTTTGCATCCGTGTGGCTTTATTTGTTCTTAAAATCGAGAGTTATTTGCCCTAGTGCAAAAAAGTTTTATGCTGCTCTTGCATACCCAGTCTGGACTGGCCACTGGGTAGGAGAAGAGGAAGAAAAGGAAGGTTTCCTAGTAGGACTAGAGGTAACAAAGGAGGGTTTCCTGGTAGGCAATGCTAAAGGAAAAACAGGTTTCCAATTCCACCCAGTAAAACTGGTTCAAATGCCTTGGGCTTTTGTGATAAGGACACAGCAACTGCTGTATTAGCAGGATTCAACCATCCTAAGATGAACAGTGGGCAAACTAGCCCAGCAGTCTGAATCTTTGCATTTGGTCCCACAGTCACAGACATCTTGTAGGCCAACTCAAAGGTGCTGAAGAAAAACTTTTCAAGTTAGATCATTTACCAGCCCATTCCTGACATGAGTCTGCTTGGCTCACCTGATCGTGAACAAGAGGCGATGTGATGAGGCAGTGAATGGCTTTAGGATGTGCAGATGCTGTTATCCAGGTTTGAAAGGTCACCTGGTCTCATCCTCTCTGACACATCTCTAGCTATAACTTTTGAGGTTTCAAGATGCTCTTGGCTTTGGTAGTGGAGAAACTGTCATGCAGATTGGACCTGCAAGCCGTGCAAGGCTGCATATTTGAAGAGACAGAGTTAACTAGGCCTTTTCTCAAGTCCTGAGCATCAGATAACGGAGATGATGACCTCTCATCATAAGCCAGCTCATCTTACACTGGGCTGTAAAAATGAGAGACCTTCTTCTGAGTGATGAGGATACTTAGCAGCAGTTCTGATTTTGTACCTATATCCCTGTTCTCTTCCACCTCCTCTCCTCCATCCCTCCTTATGCTTGGCCCCTGGGGACAAAAAACACCATATCTAGTCCAAGTCTACCCTAACTCCTGTGCAGCTGAAGGAGTCATTTAGGACTTGCCTT
Source organism: Strigops habroptila (assembly GCF_004027225.2). Taxonomy (NCBI): domain Eukaryota; kingdom Metazoa; phylum Chordata; class Aves; order Psittaciformes; family Psittacidae; genus Strigops; species Strigops habroptila. The sequence goes on from NC_044279.2 coordinate 4,947,273, forward strand.
CTTGCCTCCTGCTTTGCTGTGGAATAAATCTCAGAAGCTCTCTCCATCATCCTTATTTCTTTGCCAGCTCCTATAGGACTAGCTACAATCACAACACGGAGAGGGTGAAAAGCTGGGCCACTTCTCCCCATCACATAAGGTGCAACATGTGATGAGATGCAACTGGTGTGCTCTGAAACAACTGCTTGGCTCTTGAGTGGCTTAGCTCAAGAGCTCAATAAATCCATGAGAGTCTGTCCCAGTTTCAGGGTGTTTGCACCTCATGGGAGGGAAAGGAAAACTTCTTCTTCCTTCTTTTTATTATGAGAAATGGAGTACAGAGAAGTGAAGGAATATTCCTGAAGTTACATCCCGACCAAATCTTTATGCCACAGCTAGGAAATAAGCATCTGAATATCTTGCATTTATATTGATGTATGAAGTACCTTTGGATCAGACACGCTCGGTGTGTTTCTACAGTTCCTAGCACAATAGGGCTTATATCCTGAATAAACACTGATAATACACAGTAAGCAGTCCTCGGTGATGATGCTGAGATTAATGTGGACTATTTTTCAGCTCTTGACCCTGTTATCTGTGAATGTTTCATCACATGTATTTATCTAATATTTGACTTCAGTTAATTTCAGTCAGGGAGAAGGGTCATTCTTGGGTAGAATTCCCTTTGGGTGTAAGGCATTTAAGAACTTGTTTCCCAGTGAACCTTGATGGGCTTGGTGTGCTCCTAAATCATTCTGGATGCTCTTGTCAATCTACGGGGTGGATCATCCACTTCAGGTAGATTCTATATACGATTGAAATGATCTTCCTGTGAAGAAGTGCCCCTCTATTTGATTTAACCATTGACTTTTTTCTGGTTCATTGTTGTATTGTTAGTCATAATACTTGCAGTTAGTTGTACCACTTGTCAAAGTAGGTGCTTTTAAAGAACAGAGCAGCTCTCCAGTTTTTTCCCTAAGCCTTTTCTATACAGTATCCTTCTTCTGGAGCTCTACCATACTGTTAATGCTCGGTATGTACACAACCAGTTTAAAAGACTGGTCCAATCATGCTTTATTTTGTTCATTTTCTATTTTATTTTGAGAAGCTGAGAAAGGTATCCATGAAAAAGGGAAGGGAAAGAGACTCCAGCAGCATCCCTGAGCTGCTCTGCAAAACCTTACTTTTAATTTTCTTGCATTTACAAAGGAAAAGCTCAGAGCAAGTGTCAGCTTTTGGCCACCGGCTGGAAACATTAGTAGTGATGAGTACCATGGGCAGCAAAATGCTGCCATCCAGGATTGAAGGGCAAACATCTGTGGCTGTCGGACTATTTCCATTCAGCCTTCAAACAGCCCAGCAGAGATTTGTGGATGTGCGTGTGAGGGCCCTTTCCTTATCAAAGAATATCCTCGTAATGTGTTTGGGGCTGGGTAATAATAGGCAGCATTGGTGAATGCTGTTTCATTATATTTTTTTAAGTGCATGTCTTCTAGTGGGTGATTCATCAACTGCTGTTACAAGAAAGTATGTTGGGAAGCTTGCAGCTGTGGGCTCAGACTGCAGTTTCTGTGTCGTTGCTAGGGATTCTGCATTAAATATCCCAATTCTCTGCACTTAAAACTAGGAAAAATTGACATTCTGACTTCCCATAAGAGAATGGAATACGTGATTCACAGCCCTTCTTCTGCAACATTAATCAGGCCCTGTTTACAGGGAAAAGAGCCAAGGGGGGCGGTTAGAGCCAAAGAGGTATGCTCAGAAAGCCAAATGGTGATGTCATTTGGGGCAAAACAGTAACGGCAAGCCACTTAACTGGCTGAGATGGCTTGTAGTGGGAGCAAATCCCAGTTAAAAGATGGAGACGCATTAGGGTTTCTTGGCTGTGCCATTGACTGCTCTGGTTTTACTACGGGTTGTTTATGGAGGAGGATAACAGAGCCATCAGTGAGCACTTAGAGTTCAAGCTGGGCAGCTGAGTCCTGCAGATCTGCTGTGAGAGTGGAGGCTGAGAAGTTCATAGTGTTGGGCTTTGAATCCCCATCAACTTCTGTGTGTTGTGTGGTTTGGGGGTTCTTTCCATAAGGGTGCAATGCTCTGGTTTTCTCCTTGTGGCAGATCCTGTTGATACGTGGGTTATTCCTTGGGCTGCCATGGTGCCGGGTGCTGAACATGTGTAAGGGATTGTTCCTCATCATGGGTGTTTGCAGCTCACACAGAAAAGGGGAGAGTTGTGATTGCCTTTTTACAGATGGACTAAGGGAAATGAAGAGGGATTTCCTTGGACACACAGGAAATCAAACCCTATGTGCCTTAGCTGGGAGATGAACACAATTTTTCATAGCAAGTCCCCTGTTTTAACTGCAAGATGGTTCACCTGACATCATGTGAAACCTGTTTTACACACAGGAAACACAAATCATTTTGCAAGCTGAACAAAAGTTGAACAAATTTGTTTCTGCCTCCTCTTCATTTACAGACAATTCTGAGGCTGTGTCAAGGTTTTCATAAAACATGGTGATACTTGCTGTCTGTGGACAAGGGCAAGAAAAACGTAAAGGCTGATCTCCATCCAGTCACTGCAAGGTTGCCTCCCTGGGCTGTGGGTTGTCTTTTCAGGCATTCTATTTGCAAAGTGGATCCTGACTGTCTGCCTACAGAGGTGTAGAAAGGAGCCTTAGGAAGGAGATTTCGAAAGTCTCACTAACCCAACTGCATACTTTATGTGGCATGAAGATCTCCAGGCAAGCCAGAAGCAAGCTGTTGTTTGGGAGATTAGAAGCATTTCTAAACATCACATAGTGTCTTACTAGAAACTATGATGTTCTCTTGGGCACTGAGTAAAAATTGTTAAGCTGTGGGAGACCCAGGCTGATAAGGAAGGAAAGTTTCTTGGTTGGACTAGTGGAAGTTCTCTATTCTAAGTCAGACCTGTGGTTTAATCTTATTCTTACAGAGAGAGAGAACAAAGAGCAAGGCAACCAGAATTTGGGATGGTGTGATATTATCAGTGATGTGTCTACTGCTTCTCTGCCTAAGTGCTGAGAACTCACACATCTGGGACATAGGATTGAGGAGCCAAATCAAACTGTAGGGCTTGGCTGGAGGGAGGAAGATGTTAGCATACGTCATCCACTTCAAAGCTGTAGCTCCAGTATCTAACCCAACATGGGTGTGTTTCTTCATATGATATCAAAGCGGTTGGCCATTGGTGGTGCAGTAGAAGCTGAAAATACTGTGAATGGTGTGTTTAGCAGTGGCAGTGGTAGATGGTTTGTTATACCTCAGAGGCTGATTGTTTCCTCTGTGGTAAATCTGAAAGAAATCTGTAGGCTTCTTAACAGGTAATAATAAGACAATAATGATAGAAAATAGTAACTGATAAATGAAAGAGAAGAACACAGAAAAGGAGACAGTGTATGTGCTCGCTGCGGATCACTGAATGACTCAGGGATACTCCTATGCTACACTCGCTGTCAGAGGCAGGAGGTCTGTGTCCTATGCTAAACTTTGCCATAAACTCCTTTTATGCTTTTGGTTCATTATTTAATGTTGTCATATTCCAGTTTTTCTCTCATTTATGGCACAAGAAGATGGTGAGTGGGGAAATTTAGTGGGTAACAGCAGGGCATTTTGAGGTTTTGAGTAGCACAAGATGCCACTATGAAGCGAGGTCCTCAGTTGGGGGTGAAGACAGTGATTTACACAAGCTGATGATCTGGCTCTCCCTTTTCTAGTACGACAACACACATTCATCCTTTTGCCAGTAACATTCAGGCCCCATTGCAATCATTTAATAAGTTTAAGGAAGTTCCTGTTTTGATCTTTTGTTATAATCAGTGTTATTACAAATGCAAACAATAACCAGAACAATTGTAGTCATCAATGGAGCTATTGGTGAAGAATACAGGGCTTTCCTGCTTAGACACAACTATGAAGAGGACTGTTTACTTAGCTAGCCTGTCCTTTTATAGTTACCAACAGGAAATGTTTGCAATGTTTGTGTAAGAAGGAGACTCCGAATTATCCCACATGATCTCTTCAAAGGGATGTGAGAACAGAATGTATGTTTTAAATAAAATCTCACAGCCCTTTTTTCGCCTTAAGAGTGAGCACATATGGTTTTGATGGACTTGCCAACCTATTGTCTATGTCTTTACAGCCCATGTTTGTCACATTCTCACCTCTAAATGGAAAAGTTTTGGATTAAAATCCTTTTCTTATTTTTGGTTCCCCCTGAGTTGCTTTAAACATCGATAGTATGATAAGGCCAACTTGACTCAGACAGCCTCTATTATTGAATGTCCAGATGTCTACCATACTGAAGACTAACACATCCTCGCAGTTGTGGGTGGTTGGAATTGGATTATCTGGAGTGAGAAGCAAGGACACCCATGATTGTATAGAAACAAGAGCATGAGACAGCACCATTTTGGTCATCTACAGGAGTGGATGCTGGGAACTCATTGGACTGTTAACAGAATAACCAGGGTATCTCTTTGTAAACAATAAGCTACTATTGCAGGTATAAATTAGGGCTCAGTTTTGTCTTGGTCTTGTTTCTTGTTACAGAGACTTGTACAACAAATAAACCACAGTTCAAAAAGCATCTCAGCCTCTACCTCAGTAACTCAGAGATGTGCACAGAGCAATTATCAGACCCGCTCTGATCAACAGGGTTTTGTCATTTAAAGCTTCAGAATTAAGTGTTAATACCCATTAATACATGAGTGGTGGATGGAAATGTCTTGTAGCCTGCGTAATGGGAAACATTTATGAACACTAGATCTGGGAGTTCTGTTAGCTGATCGCACACAGGTAAGGAAGGTTTGGTCCACACATGTGACTTTTTCCTTGCTGTACAGTGACATTTGTATGTCGATTTAAGATTTGAATCCCATTATGAGTGGGAACTATTTTATCCACATTTTACGCATGGGGGAAGGGAGGCAGAAAGGGAGATTAAGGGACTTGCCCAAGGTCACACAGGAAGCCTGTGGTGGAACCAGGATATGAACATAGATTTCCTGAGCCTCCATTTGCTGCATTAACCACAAGCTCTTCCTTCCTCCTTCATTTGGGAGAAATGACAGGTTTTCTTTAAGAGGTGCCCTGCAGGGAACCTGGCTACAAGGTTCTTCTTTGCATGTTGAGAAGACTCTCCAGGCAAGTGACATCCTTGCACTAAAGCACAGCCTTGCAAATATTTGTGTGTTTGTACCAGAAGAAACCAGTCATCCATACAGGTATCTATCCCTTTCTCTTTGGCACTGTGTTTTGCTGGTGCAGGGACACTGCTTTGGGGTTCTAGGGCTGTGTAATTTGGTAACCGTGGCCATGCCTGTGAAAAGCACAGCCTCTAGGAAGTGGTTTTTACCTACTGGCCCATACATAGGCATCTGCATTGTGGATCTGAGCTGGTTGCCCAAGGGCTGGTTAAAGGAAGGGCAATAGCTTAAGTTGGAGACTTGTGTAAGTGAAGATGCATTTGTCCCTGTTGGACCTAATGCCAGCTCCAGGACATGGACAAAATCTTATCTTGTAATTTCATTTGTTACTTGATCAGTGAATTCCTTTCTTTCCAGATATGTCAAAAGTCAGACTTTCTCTCCTAGGTGTCAGTGGAAAAATGTTCACACACACATATACAAAAGGAATTATGTTGTCAGTGGCATCACCTTTGATTACAAATGACAATACAATACTATGGTATTTTCTTGTGAAGGTTGAAAGAAAAGGACACTCCCAAGTAAGTTTTTGTGGGGTTTTTTTGTGGTCATCTACTCCCCTTCCTATCATATTGCCCCAAGATTAACACAGATCACAGAAAGGTCACATGCCTTTTATTCTCTTAGGCATGTTGGTAACTTGTCACCATCTCACCACCAAATTCATCTGGGCAAGGACCCAGCTGCTCATCTTAGACTACTTTTGTGCTGAGCGCAGTATCTATTCGTTCATGGGGAAACTTCCCCATCTCACCACAATATCATCACTCCCTATCTATCCCTGCATTTGGTAACCAATCATAGGGATTTTCCTTCAGGAGAGATGTTGGATGAAGACTGCAGTTCCCCAGCAAAGACTGGGATGAGATGCAATTGCCCAGCCTAACCCCAGGCTGCAGTGGCAGAATGAGGGCAGTAGGGATAGTCTAATGGGTAGCCTAAAAGATGTGCTGCCTTTGTTCCACTGCTCTACCATTAGCTGGTCCCAGTTAAGACGCTTTTATCTGAAATATTGAGACCAGTTTTCCTGCATGGTTAATGACAGCATCCTGGTACAGTCTCATAAGCTTAGCATATGCTAAGAAAGTCCAAGCAAAGAAGTTGGAGATAGTGCTGGAATAGATTCTGGGGGTGGAAGGAATATCAAGCATCCTGTTAAAAATTAATCTCCAGGGTTTTGGCAGCACACTGTAAGCAGTGTTTTACAGACAGTTACCTGTCTCATAGGCACACCCCATTACTACAACTTTTATTGAGCTAAGAAAAATGTACCCAGATACAGGGGAAAAAGTATTATGGAAAGTGCATCCTTCTCTAGCTAGATGTTTGTCTTCCTTTGGTCAAATGTAGCTTCCTCTCCCCCCATCTTTTTTAATTTTCTTTATAGTTTCCATTATGTCAGAAAGACATCAAAAATATTCCTTGAGAATTTTTATGTATTTAGGATCTGATTTGAGCCAAAATTTTAATTTAATGAGAAATTAATATACTTCAGGGCAAATCCTTGTGATTTGGGACTCTTAAAAGTGAGTACATAGAACTAAATTTGCTGCTAGAAATTCTAATGAAAAACTGCGATAGCCTTCCTCCTTTGTCATTCATAGCGTCACACTCAATTACATTTCAGATCTGGAACCCTAGCTAAATACCGGTGTCTTCAATAGGATGTCCTTGTGGATTTAAATATTACTAACATGTGTAAGTAGACCGTATCTCATCCTAATTGATAACAAATTTTTAGATAGCTGCCAATGTGCTCTTGCTGAGTCCTCAAAGCTTATTGTATTTCCTTATAACTGCATCCTATTCAAAAATGTATGTCTATGCATTTGCCATTAGCCGTGATGCTTAAAGGATTTGGTCAACCCGTCACGGTTACATATAATGTGACAGAGACCACACAGGCTGCAAATATTGATCAGTGCATGGACTGTGTATCCTGCTTTTAAACAAAGCCAGCAGCCAAAATGATTGGAGCGTATTTGTGACTAGCTGGGAAAGATGAAATCAGGACTTGCTTGAGTTAAGAAAACAAGATGAAAAGATCAAAACCTGTCTGTGGACTGTGGCAGTATTGGACAGATTGGGCTGCGCTTATGCAAATTCCCATCAACCCACATGCACTCAAACCTAATAGAAATCTTCTGTTACTACTAGATATGAGGTCAGCTGCCCCACACTGACCACCCAGATGTCCAGATACGTTCGAAATGAGAAACAGAGGATTTTACCAGTGGCGTACTTCACCTCAGACCACAAAGTCTGAGACTTCAGATTCATTGATCTGAAACTCAGAGCAGGGCTGTGGCCACAGAAAGGTCCTCTCTTTTAGGGTGAGTGTGGGCAGATGATAGCTCTGGAACAGCATGCAGCTCGAATAGCCTAGATATCTTTTCATGGAGGGCTATAGTACTTAATGGCAGCAACTAGTACCTGGAAGGGAGTGGTGTATGTGCTGCTTTCAGCTGTGAAGGTTGGAATGTGGCAGTATCTCTGGGGTACCATTTTAGACATCTAAAGATGTCTCATTTAAGGTGAGAGAGGAATCACCCTGGGTCATATGTCTGTTTAGTTCAGATGAATCTCATCTGTTGAAATAATTCATATTTTTGGGTAGACACGTGCGCAGCACTGTGTGGAAATATATGAAAATATAGATATTGTTTGGGTCCTGGTAAAAGTATTCCTGTAGGAACGTGGGACTTGACCCTATCAAGGAAGAAAACAAGTACATGGAGCTCTGCTCCTTTCAACTAGTGCTGCGATCTGTAGACATACCTGGTGCTTTTGTGAATATCTGGTTGTATACGATAAACTAGAAATACTAATTATGAAGGCAATTTCCGTTCTCCCCACCTTCTTCACAACCGTTGACAGCAAGTCAGATTTTGCCTTTTGAAAGGAGAAGGTATTTTTATTCATGTTGCAAAAGATTTTCCAAACTCCGCATATATTGTTATGTCTCTCAAATGCATTACATCACACTACTCTTCTGAAAGGTGTCCAAATCCTGCATTAAAATGCTTGTGGGAAAAGTTGAAAAAATAGATGGTTTATGTTAAATGATATTTGGAAAAGGGAATGAAATGTATTGCACTGATATGGTGGAAAGGTAATGTACTAATGGATGCTTTAGTTTTGAATTGAGTGTTACTCTCTCCCTCATTAAACTCCATTCTGAAGTTATGTGAACTTACGTATACCTTCCCCCTCTTTTCTTCTTTTCCACTGGATAGCGTGTAAGAGAAGAGTAGTGAAGTATGAACTCTCTGAACACCATGCCATGAAAAATGTAACCAAAGCAGGTGGTTTTATGTTAAATTAGGAGAGAATCTGATCTGACCATATTTCAAACAGTGACTTGGAGAACTCTAAAACAGCAGACTCAACCTGTGCCTCATGGCTTGATGGCACCCATAGCGTGCGCCTCAGAAAGCCATTGCTGCTTCAGTTCATGTTGAGAGGAAGAACAGCATTTAACATTTCCCTAAGCACATTCTTGTTGAGTGTGGTGGATTTTGGCCAGTGAAGTTTGGGGACTATTGATATTCAAGATCTTTATTAGTGAGAAAGGTTTGCTCTAGAAAGATTTGTCCACATTGTGCTTTTACGGTGTTCCCATGGGCGAAATATTCTGACTGTTTGCATTGGGATACGCTGGGGACACCATGCAAGCCTTGCTTGCATGCCATGAAGAGAAATTTGGGGCCTCTTGGGCTTCACAACATCCTCTAGGAACACTTAATGTGCTTTTCTGGACAACTCCGAATTTGGAAAGCTACCTGTCTGGAGCATCCAGAGCCTTTAAACACATATCCCACAGAACCATGTATAGCTCTCTCAGCACTCCTCTGTGCTCGGGATTTCAAAGGTTTGGAGACAAACCTTGCACGTATCCACTTTTGCTCAGAATCAGCTAAGTCCAGAAGATCATGGGATGACTGCCTGACCTCATGTCCTATCCCAATCAAACGTATGACAAAAGTACTCTGCTGGCCTCCCTTGGACCATCTCCAAAGCCAGGCTCCCAGAGGCCTTGTCCTGCAATGGGAACACGCTAACATAAGCATTGCAAACACCTGCTGAGCAGTGATGGTGGCTGAGGAGAGGCTTATGGGCTCCAAAGAGGATTTTGGTTCACTTTTCATAGTTCAGAGTTCCCTTTAAGGGCTGTATTGTGCTGACTTTGAGAAAGCAAGCAAAATGACTTCATTTTATGAGGCATTCTATACCTCTAGCATGATTCACACGTTTAGGGTATCAGTATCTTCAGGGGATTCTTTCTTTGCTTTGTCCACTTTCAGGTTTTGATATGTTTTAGGCAGAAGTCAGGCACCTAACTGCCCAGGCTGGACAATTCCGACAGAGTCTTCCTCTGAAGGTATCTATCTCCCAAGTGATGGTTGGATGGCCAACATAGATGAGATGCATAACTCAGATGGGTCAAGATAAATTGTCTTGACCACAATTATCTACCTGGCACTTAGTTGTCTGGGAACTCAAAGTATACAGGTATCAAAAAATAGCAGGTACCAATCCAAGCTGGTGCTACTGCAAGTTCATAAACATGCTTTATTAGCTGCTTCTATCTAATTGAGAAATATTAGTATTAGAAAGAGATGGACTCCTTTTAGTACCATTGGTGGTGTTCACATTCTGATCCACGGCTGAGGATCAGGACAGCTGCATTGTAGCCTTAGCAGCTTCCTCCCCTTCCCTCGCCATGAGGACCTAAATGTCTTCAGGAGAATGATAAGGAGATTGAATTCTAAAAAACTTCAGAATAATGTTGTAAAGGCCCAGATGAACAAATTTTCGCACTGTGTTGTTGGGCCTTCTCCACAGGACACACCAAGGAGAATGGAGGTTATATGAAGATGCTGGACAGATCAGCCTTCCTACACCTTCATTCCAGGCATTTGGAAGCAACTCAGAGTTGGTCATATTAGAAAAGACTGAGTACTGTTATCAGAAACTAGGAGAATTCACTTGGATTTATTTCTATTTCTGTATATAAGTAAGTTCATTTTTCATTCCAGAGCTATTTCCTCACATAGCAGTACTACTACTGAGAGCCCAAAAGGAACCTGGGAAGGTTAAAAAGATGGACATTTTAAAGAAACCAGACAACAGTTTCCTTTTATTTTATCTTGTAAACACATTTGCAGCCCAGTTAAAACAACAAAGCAAGACATTTCATACATTCAGTTCCTTAATTGAATGATAGACCAGAGCCTCGGCTGGTGTGATTCTGTATCCTTCCCTTGCAATCAATTTAGTGCCATGGGAAATTCACTTCCAAAACCATTTTTCATAGTGAACACAGGAACTTTTCATGCAGTTTCTATCAAGGCTTTTACCACTGCTGCTGCTAACATCATCCCATTGCTTGCAGAATGTCCAGCTCCTACAGAGTCTTCTACCATTGCGCCTCTGGGTACCCTGCTAGTGATCTTACTATGACTGAGAACCACTTTGGCTAACTTCATTAGTCATATATCATGAAAAGCTTTCTGCCAAGCAAGGCTCAGCCCAGTCTTGGTTTGCCAGGCCATTTGACTGTCATGAAGATGGTGTTAATAATATTTTTATACTAAAAAGGTAATTGAAACACTTGTAACACTGTCATAGAATGGCTTTACCATAACCCAGCTGAACCAAGCACTTCTTTATTCTTTTAAAGACACCTAACTCACTTTTAAAGGAAGTTAACATGGTCACCCAGGTCATTTTGTGAGTTTTTCAGTGTTAGTCTTGTTCATGAATGTACACATTTCCTTCAAGATGATATATACCTAAACCAAAATGCATGGACATGAGTCAATAAAAGAAGCAATTCTTGTAAGTTTGTATGCATTGATACAGCTTGTTAAAAACAGTCTATAGCAACAGAATTGCATGACAAGATGTTGCCATCTGAAAACATGAATGGCTGTATAATACTGGTGGATCAGTGAGGAAAATGGTAAACCAAGTCTAAAAGGACTGTGTCAGTACTTGAACATCAGAACATCTATACAAATGTCACTGGGTTTTCAATTATCAGTATAAATCAAAATAGAAGCCTTCCCCCTTACTTTTCTAACCTCACATTTGCAAAGGGAAGTCACAGGTTTGTGTGGATCTTTGCAATTTGCACACCTGTGCAGAAATAAGAAAGGGATGGAGAGGGTGAGAAAAACCTCACAGTTGTTTTCTCTCCTGTTTCTTTGCAACTGTTGGTATCCACACACAGATCTTCAGGCAGCTCGAGTGTCGTAAGGGTTTTTTACGCAATCCAGCCTGGCAGACAGCTTAAGGAAAATGCACCTTTTGGCATAAAAATAAAATTCCGGGGTAACTTAAAAAGTTTCTTGGTGGTTGATTTTTTTTGCCCTGTGCCAGCGCTATGTGATGCACTGGCTATATGAAAATGAAAAGGAGAAATTAAAAAAGAAAAAGAAGGAAAAAAAGAAGGAAAAAAATAAAGAAACAGGGGAGAAAAATAATTTAAAGCCTAAAATAATGCCAAGGAGGACATGTTCTGCAGGCTGATGTAGGGCAGAGCAATCAGAGCTCTCGGTACAGTAAGTGGAAAGCAGAGCAGCTGCACTGTGTTTTACCTCTTTGAAACTTCTAACAGGAAGCAGCCTTGACGCTAGGCAGGGAACCGGTCCTTCAAACGCTGGAAGGCTCTCAGTGTTTTCAGCACTCAGCACTTTGCAAGAGGCACCCACAGCTTCTCGGGTGCCCAGCTTACAGAGGGACCATTCTGCTGCAGCCTCTGCAAGCTCCTGATTTTCCTGTCTCAGTTTCCCCAGTGCTGGCCCAGAGGAGATGGTCATAGCTTCTGCCAGGCCTCCCCCATCTACAAGCGTGAATTTGCAGCTCAGCATTAAGCCATTCTCCCTCCTAATACACTTTGGGGACTTAAGTTGCACAATAGAAAGCACATAGGAGCCTCTGTGCCATGCGTAGCAGTATTATGAACTCGTATATAACACTGGGCAGATATTAATAATACCAACTCACATCGCAGCACACATCAGGCGAGATGTAAAATTCAGGGCAGCAAAGTGGGTTTTTAAGTATCCCAAAAGTCAAATTATAAGGGCTGCTGAAGCTCTATTTACATGAGCATAAACCTTGCTGCATGCAAACGCACGCTTGCAGACACCCCTACACACGCAGGCTTACATGTAAAAAGAACTCTTTTTTCTTTTCTTTTTCTTCTTGATAGGCATGTTGTGGAAAATGTGTGTCTCTGTGGGTCTGGTGACATGCAAATGTTTACGTGGGTGTTAAAAAAAAAATGGAGAAGGTGTGAAGCATATTCAGAGAGCCAGAAGCCACACACAGGCTTCTATTTATAGCACCTCCGTGGTGAAATAGAGAAAACGAACTACAGCTTCTATCTGCTGCTCCCAACTGAAGTTTGACAAGAGCGGATAAAACCTTTTAGGGTCTCTTTGTAGTTTTAACTGACAACAAAAAGTGATGAGTTAGCTGTTTCCTTTGCGACCCTCTTAAGCAGGTGAAGAAGTCAACTGCTGCATGAGTGGTACAAGCTGATGCTGCCTTGGTGCCTGGAAGTGAACTCTTTTTCATACAGAGCCATGGTCAAAACCCAGAAATAGCTCTTGTTCTGAGCACAATGGCCAGACTCTGCCTTCCAACCTGGATTCCCAGTCCCAGGTGAAGGATTCATGATTCAGGCACCTTGGGGTGTGTCAACATTTCCATTTCTTTCTAGTTACATCTGTTAGAAAGAGAAAAATAGACAGCCAGGGTCCTAGTATCAGAGCTGAGATCTGAAGTTATGGTTCAAACCCACTGATGATTTCTTATGCCAATAATAGAATGACTGCAGTTCTGCTCTCTCATTTTTCTTCGATGGATTCTTCTTAAATGGGATAGACTAAAATGTGATCTTGCTGCTGCATAGCATCCTGTTTTTTCACCTTTCACTCATTGCTTTCTTGAGGGCACTACTTCAGGTATTTTCCTGCTTGAAGCTCAGATATTCAGTAAGTGAGTAGGCATCTCACCACCCACCTCTTTCCTCCACGAAGGCTGGTCTTTGCAGTACCTGGTGTTGGCCGCTCTTCTGCCTCTTATGCTGGTGTAGGACATTGTGTCTTCCTCAGCTCCTCATTGTATGACACCTCCAGATCACCCCACTTGTGTGCAAATCCTGGATTTCTCCGTGAGGAATTGGGAGCCACCGGTTTTCTTTTTGTCTGTGTGGTGGAGGTGGGTTTGGCACTTGGAAAATGACAGGGCTAGGAGTAGAATATCAAGATCCTACCTTAGGTCTGGACTTTGGCCTAGTGATGGTGGAAGAACTAACTTAAAGCTATACTCTTTTTTCTCCCCATTGTTTTTTTAATTTATTTTATAAAATGTAAAGAACAAAAGTGGATAGAAATGTTTTGTGACTTGGTATTTCTTACAGCGCACGCTTTTCTCAGTAGTAAAAATACTGAATTCATTAAATAATTATAAAATAGCCACAAAACTCAATTTCCAAGTTTTAAAATGAAATATATTTTTATTTTTCTTTAAAAGGCAAGTTTGACTCATAATTTGTGTACGTATAGTTTTAAAAAATAACATCTAAAAGGTTGAGAAAAATCATACGCTTGTATTCATTTTGAATGAAACCAATATTTTTTGAATTATTCTTTGAATTCTGTTGACTTATTAAAAATTCTGCATATTTTCATTCTGAGTTGATCTGAATTGAATTTTTATCAAACTCTGCATTTTAAAAATTCAAGTGAACCAGTAAATTAGTTATTTGCACATTCCTAAGATAAGTGAGTTTTGCCCACTTCTATCTCATCTGGAATTGCTGGAAAAGCAATTAAGTTGAACTTCTCTTTCATTCTCATATTTGTTTCATTCGTTCAATAAGAAACCTGTTTTGATTGAACAAACTGGTCACATGAGTATTGGCTGTTCCTCGACTGGAACAGAACATATCTCTTGGAGATGATCAACCTTGAGGTCTGTTTTTAGAAACACATATGTTATGCGAGTTCTTCTGTGTCTAATATCATTTGATATTGATGAGTTTAGACCAATGCCTTTCTCTCTGGGGTAATGTCTTGGTGAGAGCATTGTTTTGGCAAACTCTTTCTCAGATTTGGACCTGGCCTCCTGGTGCAAGCATTACTACTAATATATCCACTACTAAGAAATTCTTGCATTTTCTGTGGTGAATACTCCTTACTGTTCACTTGAATTTTCGTGCTTTTTCCTCTGTCAATAAACTACTTTCATAGATGTTGATAGGGAAGGATCACGGGGAGTGACAGACCCTCTTGAGATACTTTATTTTCAAGCAAAAACTGGAAAAGCACCATTTCTTTGCAAAATTTTTGTTTAATCTTTGCCACTTTTAATTCTGTTCTTATTGTGTTGCTTTTCTGGTGGTGAAAATTGAGAAAATGCCCTTTTAGAAACAAACAAAAAAACCAACCAATCATCAACCAAATAAACAAATCAACCAACCAACCAACTAACCAGAACTGACTTTAAAAGCACAGGTTCTACATAAAACCCAGCAGTCAAACCACTCTCTGTTATAGAGGAAACCAGCCAGACCTTTGCAAAATAAAGGTAGAACATGTTCCTCACTCCCACTTTGCTCACGTACTAGATCAAAAGTTGATGCGAAAAGCTGGCTTTGCACTCACCTACAGGTCAACAGGGGCAAACAACTTAAGTCCCTAATGCATGTCAAACCACCTCTGTGGGTGTGGGTGTGACAGTCAAGGACACTGATTTGCAGAGTGCTTCAGTTGCCCAATCGTCTTCTTGGGTAATGTGCTCCACTGCAATTGGATGAGAAGCTTTACTCAAGGTTCTGACTGCTATGAGACATTGTCCTTGCCCCAGAGAGCTTTCAGCTGAAGGGACAAAGACAGCAAGGGTAGAAAATAATGGAGAAACTATTGCCAAGGGTAATAAAACAGGCCAGTGCTGGAAAAAACACATTTCTCTCTCCTTCTACTGTGCCCATGGTGTTGTTGATGGAAATGTGGTGAAGACATGTCTAGTCCTGGGGTTTTTAGGCACATTTCTGTATTTGTAATTTTAGCATAGTTATGAAGTTTTAGATCAGGCACTGCGTAACTGTTGGTTCTCAGCCTAAGGTAAAGCGCTTCTTGGTGTCCTCAGGATTTTAAACTTGCGTTAGGTGAAACATGTTAAAGCACAGCTAAGCTGCTTCAGCTCACTAGTCAGGGCAAAAATACAGGGGAGAGAGGTTCTTTGGTTTAGCCCCAAGGCAAACTCATGGTGAGGTGGGGTTTAGGGATGAAGGACTGACCTCAGCAAATTCACCACAGTCAAAATGAAATGTTTTCTCTTTATTATAGTTTTACCTGAGGATAACTCAGGCACCTCAGTCATTCTGATGTTAAGAAAGAAACCCCAAACCCAGCTTTTTCAAGCAGCAAAGGTAAGCCTTAACTGTAGACTTAGCTGAAGGGTTCACCTTTGTTTGGGATGCTTGGGAGATCAGCACTGCCAATTAGTTAAATACATTACAGTAATAATTGTGAGTATTTCTTCAGAACCCACCCATCTTTTCTCTTTTTCATCTTTGTTATAAATGAGCAAGGATTTAGCCAATGTATTGAGGGAAAGGGGAAGGTAGCAGTTCGTGAAACCAACTGCCAATAATTAGGAGCACATATTCTAGAGCTACCCGTGCATGCTGGTCTGTGAACTATCTCTATAACAGGAGCAAGAAGGTTTCATCGGAAACAGCAGTTCTACAATCTTCAGGTGCAGCATTTGGACTTTTTTCTTCTTTTTTTCCAATACAAAAAGCCACCCCCCTTCATGCCCCCCCCCCCCCCCACCTTGTACTAGATTGAACCAAACCTGAGCAAAAAGATGGGGCTGGCAAAGCTCCAGCTGAGTGCAGAGGGTATGCTCAAAAGCAGGAAGCTGTGGCAAAGCTGAGTCGCTGAAAAGCTACTGGAGCTAATATGTTGTGGTCATGGGGATAGGCAGCAGCATCTGTGTAGTGATGGGAAGACTCAAAAGCACCTTCAAAACAGGCTTGAAAAATACTGCTGATCTTTGCACTTTGACTGGGCTTTTGTGCTTGAAGCATTTAGAACGCCTTTTGCGTCGATGAGCTGAAGCATACAGTTTATCCCTATGTGCGACGTGTGCCTTTCAGAAGCCTCATTTGCTGCCTATGCACTGAAACACAGAGTTAGGCTTTGAAGGTGAAAGGGATGCGTAGGATTGGGTTCATCTGGCAGCATTTGTGACGGCATCTGAGGCTAAAGCAGGTTGTAAACACTCGCTGGTGAATAGGTGCCTTCCCCCTGCTCTTTCCGAGGCAGTGAGAAAAGCCAGGCGTGCACTTGTGGATTGACTAAGTCTTTTATGGGGTGGAAAAAAAGGTAGTGGCTGTGAAGCTAATAAAAAACACCAGGTGGTCAAGATATCATGGAGGCCTATTGTTCTAGGAGATTGTTTCATTTATTAATATGAACTGCTATGATGAGAACAGAATGCATAATATTGCCATGAGAGATAGGGAGTGAGGAGATGGAAGGGTGAGGTAAGATGTCCCTTTCCTCCTCTGGCCAGCGTTGGGAAGGAGGAAGGAGTGGCTATGTTTCAGATCTGCAGAATCAGTGCAAGCTGAGATAAAGGGAGGACTTCCACCAGTAGCTCAGTAGCTGCTACCTTAAAATGCCACAGTTCATTAGAGAGCTGCAGCCAGCACACATGGAGGGAAGGACAAGCTCCAGTCCCCATTCTTGAGTTCTCTACTCTTCTAGATGCCTGTAGGTGCCTGCCCTTGTACTGGTTTTGGGTAGGGCCTCAGAGACTGTTTCATGTGTTTCTTAGTGCTTGGAACAGGCATAAGGAACAACTTGTGCCTGATGGAGGCACAGATGTAATTTCTGTGGTCCTTACTCTACTGAGGGCCAGAAAATACACAAACATTGTCCCAGTTGTCTGCTTTGTACTGACCTGTGAAGCCTGGACAAACCAAGCAGCAATTACTGATAACCTGCATGCTGGTTTTATGTGTTTTTGCAGTTTTTCAGCTTTTCAGCCCTGCTCTCAGGTGGAAGAAACTGTGAGCATGTGTCAAATGGGTTAGTGGAGCTATGTCAAAACCCACTCTCAGATCATGCTCATTGCTTGCCCATCATCTGGTCTATAAACCTAAGGCCTAGCCTGCCTATCCATAAGTGCATAAAAGAAGGATCTGGTTGAAGGACAGAGGTAGGTGCTCAGACAAGTGACAAAAGTTGAGTGGGATGGGTCTGGACCTCAGGGCTCTGTGAAAGATGATGCTTTGAGTCTGCTTTGCATCCTACTGTGGACCCAGTTAGGATGAAAGAGGTGTAAATAGAGAAGGATGTCAACACCAGCTTCAAAGTGGGGCCTTTCTGGGTAACTAGGTCATTTGTGCAAATCTGCAGCCAGTGAGGTGACCAACAAGCATGTATCGGTGAAGCTAGTATCATCAAGCCTACTCTTACATCCCAACACAGAAGCTGCACAGAGTGCATAATGCATTCTCTGGTCCAAAATATCTTCCATGCTGTATTTTTGCTGTGGGATCACATTCAGAGATCAGATACTCTACTTGGGACCACATACTCAGCTCTACTCTTAGATGGTGAGTAGAAGAGACAAAGAAATTAAGAGCAAACATCTTCCTTTTTCCTAGAGAGTTTGCTCTGTACCTAGTGGGCTGGAAGCAGAGTTAAAGAAAATAATTTATGCTGGCCTGAGCTGTGGTTTGGAAAGAGAAAAGGAGAAAAGAAACAAAACAAAAACACTGGCCCACAAAGAAGAGAAAACAGGAAAGGAAAAGAACAAAACATCCTGTACCCAGCAGCCAGTCAGTCGAGGAGGGAGGGTCCGTGTCATCTGCATTCCTCTGCTGAAGTGGGCACAAGCAGCCTTTGTCAAATCTGTGTTGTTCAAACCTTTCCTTTCTTCAGCCTTTCAGCTCACTCGATTGTGTGGTATCTCCTGTTTATCCCTGAGCTTGATCAGCAAGACCAAAGGTGGTTTCAGACCTTTCCTCCTCTCACAATGTCACTTCATGAGGAGTGAGAGCAGTGTGGCACCTGCAGGATGTACCATTCCCAGCTCCTCTCGTGGGATGGGTATGAGGGAGCCCAGATCCCCACTGGGCACTGACAGATGTAAGCTCACCTTGCCCTGCTCCAAGGTGAGGGGCAAGCACCAAGCCTGATTCCGTGTAGTGCAGTCAGCACCGTACTGTGGATGAGCTAACAATGGCCAGAACTGGATCCGGCTCTCAACCTAGGCTGAGAAACTCGAGTGTCTCTGCACCTGACTGGGTGAAAATGCCTCTTGTTCTTCATCTCAAGAGCTAACAGAGAACGAAACCAGTGTGGAGACCTTGTTGTTGTCTCTGCTCAAGAAAGAGCTAGTTTTCAGGGTGGGGTGGCTGCAATGGGTCGAAGGGGAAGGCTCAAACCCATGCTGTTTATGCCAAGGTGAGAGAGAACACGGTGAATCGGATCTGTTAATATAGCATCTTTTGGGAGGCCTGAAAGATGGGTAAAAATAGTAGTTTCAATGGGGGGATTTCTCTCCTTTAAGGGATCCTTTACTAAGCCCAGTTAAACACAAGTCAGGTGCCTCTCTTCTGGTCATCGTTTGTGTGGTCTTGCTGAAGTGGATGTGATTTCCTCCAAATCCTATAAATGTCACTTCTTAATCCATTTCAGAGTTACTGCCTCCTTCTCCAAGCAGACCGCATGCATGAATCTATCACTGAACTCCTGGAGCTAATCCCCTGCCCTGCCTTTCCTTCTGGAGAGGGTAGAATTAGTTTTTGAAACAGGGGCAGAATGTTTCCAACACTTGGTCTCATGGCTGGGAAGTTGGACACACTGCTTCTGCTCCATTACAGGCAGAAGGGGAGGATGGACACTTCATGTATCAGCCTGAATGAAATCTCCAAAAGCTGATACTGATAGCACGGTCCTTGAGGTCAGCTAAACTGGCATGAAAATGCACACGGCTTCTGCTTAGACAACTTCACTAAATGATGAAGGCAACCTATGACAGGAAATAGCACATTCAGCTTCTCCCATGCATTTTGCCTTGGTTCTCCCTCTAAAAGTATTCCAGGAGATTTTTTTCCCTCTGTTTTTCCTGTTGAAGTTCTCTCTACTGAAAGCTTAGAGGAAACATATTCATTTAAGTACAGATGTATCAGATACAATTTGAACTAGCTTCCCATTTCCCAACATCCCTTAAACTTGGGAAAGATTTTTTTTTCATAATGATGTATTAGCTATTTAGGTGCTTTAAGAGGCGCTGCCTTCATAAAATATCATTTACGGTAATTCCCTGCTATCCCTTGTCCTCTCATTTTCACCCCCTGTCACCCCATACCTTCTCTTTTCTAGCTTGTTTATTTTAGAGTGCAAAGCTACTTAGAACTATTTATTTTTGGATCAGCTACTGATTCACTTAGTGACTAACTCATTTCATCACTCGATGCCTCACTTTACCTATACATTAAGAAGGATTAATAGTACCTGCTTTTCAGGGCTGTTAGCAGTCAAAATTAATTCATGCTTAAAATGTTTATAAAGAGATTTGAGATCCTTGGTTACTGGAGGCTAGGGAGCTGCAAAGTATCTTATTTTTACTTAATGATGGGTTTTTTTGTGTAACTTTGCATTATAAAAGTACAAGAAGCCTTGCAATTAGTTGGAGAGTCTATTATTCCCAGGGCTTAGTTTAAATTCCAGTTCAGATACAAGTATTTTGTCTGCATATTTTTTCCCCTGATGTTTCAATCAGACTTAAGGTCCTGATTCTCCTTTACCAAGAAATGTTGGATGGTGGGAAATGTGGCAATGAGTGTCACTGGTTGGATAACAGAGCTGTGCAGCGTTGTTTGGTGCTCTTAAAAAGCCTGACATGATCTTGGTGACTGCATCTTCTTGTTATTACAGCAAAATATGTAGCCAGAAAGCCAGGAAGTTAGACTTCACATTAGAATTTGTGACAGGATTGTGCATTCAGTAGAAACATTTTGTTGGCACTGTGGGAGGTTGCCATGAGTCCATCAGGAAGAAGGAAAGGACAGCAAACCAGAAAGCACAAGGTGAGTGTGTCTAAATGAAACCTGAAATCGGTTTGCAATTATTTCATGTTTATTGAGTAATCTACTACATGATAGTGCCAGTGACCACATCTGCTATTAATAGCACATTGCTATGCAAATATTACTTACAGGAGGGGTATATTTGGACTTGAATACCAGTAAGTGGACAGATCATACTAGCCAGGTTGGGCAGGGCTTTGAGAAACCTGGTCTAGTGGAAGATGCCCCTGCCCGTGGGAGGGGGTTGGAACTAGGTGAGCTTTAAGGTCCCTTACAACCCAAACCATTCTGTGATTCTATGACTATCAGTTTGGTTATACTAAAAATAGCTCTACTGAAATTAGAAGAGACTTCTTATTCTGTTGTCTCATCTCTTACAAATGGCTGGTTTGCGTAATGCAGAAAATGCAGTTTTGGGGAAAATAATAACACAGCAAGTGTGGACCAGTGGCCCTGCACTCAGCCCTGTCTGTGGGAATGATGGGAATTGCTTCCACAGTGCCTATGGTCACTCAAGGTTCTTCCCTGATGGGAGGATTGGTGAGCTTTATGATTGCACGCATTCAGCATCACAAAACATAGTAGCCAGTATATGGCCCAGAACAAGGCCTCCCTTTGAGAATAACTTTATTTTCTCGTCTTAGTTTGTTAGCTGCTGCCATTTTTTCCATCTTGGCAGACTGCAATAATTATCCAGATGACATGTATAGGGAGGCCACGAATTATTAACAATTAACCCAGCTCTGGAGTCGCTGCCAAGTATTTGTTGGTTCGTAAAGGAAGTCTAAGTGAGTAAACCATGCTGAGTGACAATAGCTCTGCTTCCCAGCCAGACTGAACAGCTCGTAATGTAACTCAAATGTTTCCTCTTGCTTATAAAAGAGCAGACAAGGAAAGGGCAAAAAGGACATTTAGAGGAACGCAAGACTGGAAAAACAACCACTGATGTAATGTACTTTCTAAACTAAACATAAAGCATGAACTGTGGCAGCCATTTAAATAATGATTAAAAAGAAAAGCTTTGTCTTCTTAGTCCTGAGTACTGAAAGAAAAAGTGTGAGCAATTCTATGTTGGATGTTTGGAAATATTTTCCTTGCACAGTTATCTGTGCTCCTGGTAAAGAGGAACACAAAAAGTAGAAAAATTGGATTAGATAGAGGGCATCAAACTGTGCATGAGAACCAGAGCACAAAAGGCAGAGGAGCAATGGAAATATCATAGACCTCCGGTGACCACCTATGTGGTCCTACAAGGCCCAGGTTGAGAAGATGTCTTCATTGTGCAAAGGCATGGTAAAGGGTCTGGGTTTTGGAAAGGGCTTAAAAGTTGAATCAATACAATGGCGAAAGGAGGGTTAATTTACAAACCTATTTCACAGAAGGATAACTAAATTATGGAAAGATCAAAGCCATTTTGCTGCCTGCCCTTTTCCATATGTTTAAAGTGGCCTGCTCACTGACACCACTTCTGACAGCAGAGTTAAGTAGGTGCACTGGTGTTTCAGGATTGGGACCTGTGTCACTTGCCCAAAATCACAGAGGAAGTGTGTAGGAATAATACCCAGATCTCTTGAGTCCCGCATCACTCTTTCAACCACAAAACCATCCTTCCTGTCTCTGCATAAAGACAGAGCTGAGAGAAGTGATTTTATGTACACACGCACATATGCAGAGTGCCTTATAAGGCATATAGGCACACTAAGGTGAAAGTTTCGTTAGAAATCACATAAATTCAGAGTGATTTTTTTGTTTTGTAAAGCAACCATGTTTCTCTTTTCTCTTTCAGCTTTCTTCCATTTCAAGCATCACAACAGCACCTACTTACATGAAGTTTCTGAATGCATTCTATGGAATGAAAGAAAAATCACATGAATCTGAGCTGCAGCAAAACCATAGAGCTTGATTTCATAATGAAAATCATTACAACTTTGGTGCATCTGGTATGAGTCTATGAATTTCTTTGCATATGATATGAACCCTTTTCTCTGAGAGGGTCCAAAGTAGAAACAATGAGAAATTTGTCCTCCTTCTGCCCTGAATGCTCAGGTTCAACACAAACAATGACAAAGTTTGATAAAGTTACCCAGTAGATTTGGCTAGAGTTAGTAGAGAAATTCTGTATTAATGTAGCACACAGCTGGGCTATGTTTTCAAATGTTTTTACTAGAGATTGGTAGGTGACAAGTTCAAAACATACAAAAGGAATGTATGCTGTGTCATTAAGCAGTGGAATTCCTTGTTGCCGTGAATTGTCTGGATACTACGAGGTTTACATTGATTAGATAAGGAACTGCACAAATCTGTGAAAGAAAAGACCATCTAGGGCTGTGGGTTAGAGAGATACATTGCTGGCTCAAGAGATCTCTTAGGCATAAGTTGCTTGGATGAGGGAAAGAAGACTATATCAGTGAATTCCTGATATCAGAGGTGGGATTCCCAGAAATGGTCAGGCTTGGGCTGTCTTTCCACTGTTAGTAAATGCTGATTCCAATGAAAGTAAAGAGAAGCCAGAGGACACGGTGGGCTGTTCAGTCGTCTGAAAGACAGGCAATGCATTTAATCTGGTTGGGTAGGCTTACTCTTTCTTCAATGGGCAGATACAGGCACCTCTGGAGACTGATTCATCTCATCCTAAGGCAGAAGTCCAAGATAAGTGGGGTCAATCACCCACTGTCTCACTTCATGACTTTAATAGAAGCCAGAGTAAATAATTTATTTGGAATGTCTAGGGCAGGATTCAGTTAGAGACTGGAATTTTGGAAGTGTACATGAGAGGTAGGTGCTTTATCTCTCTTAAGAGGAAATGGAGACATAGTAAAGACAGTCTGGGGAGCCTATGTTTCATTTTACTCCGCAGTAGACAAATTTGGTCAGCTGCATTCCTCTAGGTTTAAAGACTACTTTGTGTTCATTGCTGTCTGAGCTATCATAGTGGATCTGGCCTCATCTCCAGCAGATACCCTGGCTGCAGATACCATGTCATATGTGCCACATCTTCCATATGGCAATCTTGGATATATTAAATCATCTCAGATGACACTAGATGTCTATGTTTAAGCAGCTGAATCACATCCCTGCCCTCCATTAACTACAGTGAATTTATATGTGCTTCAATTCACCTGCCCCAACATGGTGCCTAGTACACTCTGAAGTGCCCTTTGGTACTTCTTTTTTGTTGTTGTTTTTAGGCAACAGAACAGAACAGAAAGCCCTGGGCTTCCCATAGGTTATATCTGCCAAATATAGGTATAACATATATATAGGTTATGTCTACCAAATGAATAGATAGCTTGGGTAGCTGACTTCTAAAATTATAGTGGGCATCCATTGTATGAGCAACTGGATTAAGCCCACAATTCACATATAAACATTTACACACAGGCATGTAAGTTTGATTGTCTCTGTCTGGAGCTGAATCCCATTTCTATCTTCTAGATAACCAAACTGAAGAAAGATGAGTTCTACCAAAAAATATTTTGAAAAATTCCACCTGAAGAACAGCAGGAGCACAACAGCTTCTAGGAGCACTCAGCATCTTCAATAAGGAGCTCTTCCTTTTTGTCTCTTCTCCCTAGAATTTCTTCCTCCAAAAGCCTTGCTTGACAGCAGGTGTAGAGCTCCAGCTCCTGAATGAGAGAGACACTTGTTCACAAAGGGCCCCTCCAGAATTAGTTATAAAAGCCTCATGCTTACAAGTAATAGTTTTTACTTTTAGGAATGCATAAACCATAGAGATTTTTTCCGGTGTTTTTTTGCAGAATTTAGTGTTTCATAATAGTGGAAAAAAAAGGTTTCTTGAATTTGTAACACAATAAAAAAAGCCAGCTGCTACTTTACACCAGCTTTTGGTACAGTAAACGGAAAGCAGCTTTTAATCACTGGATGGCCATTAGTTTGACAGATTCTCTTCATCACAAACCACAAGTCACTCTTACACATGGAAGCAATTTTGATTTTTCTCGGGGAGGAAAAAACCCCTGCTGCTTCCAAAATCTTTGACAGTTAGGATGGCTTAGCTCAAAGCTTCTTGGTTAGGGTGCATTGACATAGATGGGCACAAATGGATGAAGCTCACTTTGCCTACACTTCAAGTTGGCTGGATGTAGGCCAGCTCTGAAATGGAAGCCAGAAATCATGTTAGAATGGAGCTTTGCCCAAGCTAATAAGAGTTGTTGAAGGCATATGCTGAGAAGCAAGGCATATTAGTTTGGGCAATGCATCATTTTCATGCAGCTGCAAAACTTCCACACAGGAGTTTCTGATTCTGTGTACTCATGTCCAGGTGCCTTCAGCTTCACTAATGGGGGTCTCCAGGAGAAAGAAACATATTAAAATTAGCCCAAATTCCACCAAGAATGTCTGCTGACATATTAAATGTTGGATTAGGCCCACAATCACAAGTGCTTAGGCTGTTCCCTTCTTAAAACAATATACAATTAGGGCTTAGAGGAAAACATCATTCTAGAGCTCCCTACCTAGCAGATTTTGCTTTACAGCTATTGACTATTTCTATTTACTCTCCAATTGGCTTGTAGCACCAGGCTGTAGGAGACTAGCTGGTGTCAGGGCAGCCCGCTTGTTCTCTGCATCACATGTAGAGATAACGATGCCATTTGTATGCCACAACATGCAAATGAGTGATTAGTTTATCACTCATTTACCACTGAATGATAAACTAATAAAAAGCCCCTGGAGATTTCTGTTCAAGCATAGATCTGAAGGATGCTGCATGGTCTTCCACACGAAATGTTCACCTACATGCTTTTTTCAAGCATTGGAAGGTAGTATGTGGAATGGTCTTTTACACATCCCTGTGCATGTTCAAAGCCTTCAATACTGTAGAAACCAAAGACCAGCCATGTGAGCAATCCTTCTGAGCTTATCAAATACTCTTACTTGGCCTGTTGGCCATTTGGACTTTCAGGTCCTCAGAGTCCTCATGTAAAATGTTTTAAACTGCATATCACTTTTTAACAATGAAAACAGTTCAAGGACTGAAGGACAGCATGAAAGATCACACACATGGGTCTTTTTTCTCTCCAAATATTGATCTAATCAAAACAAAGGCTTAAAAACTGAATGAACCTTCAAAGGCAATTATGGTTCTGAGGTCACAGTTAAGTAGCAGGACATCAACAGTTAACAGTGCAGAACCTGGTTCTTCCTAACCTGGTGTGAATTGATAGTAAAGCCAGAGATATCAAATGCATGATACTGATGTGAAGCCAGCATGAGTGAGAGTAGAATCAAACCTCTAGTGAATTATCATTACTCTGAATTTCTCTGATTTCTGGCAGGTTTATGGCAAGTTCCTTACAATATTTTAACTCAGTGTTATTGCATGTGTGTGTTTAACGTCCTGTCTATTCGAATGCTGCATAACCACAGTGTGTTCCCCAGGGGCATCCCTCCTACATATGCATGAAGTTCTGCTTAATGTTTCACTTGGATTTATTTGAATCTTTTATTATTACAGTACTGAATGAATACTTACATTAAAAACACTTGTCCCAGTGATTTCACCAAAAAGTTGAGGTCTTTTTTCTTTTTAAATTACTTCATCACATGGAGGCATTGACACTGTAGATAAAACTCATTGCTGCAGACGTTCTGAAAAACTACTCATGAGACATTTTATAGTCTAATTAAACACATATAAAACCAAGTGTTGTCAGGTCCTACATGAACACTTTTTAGCTTGTATGGATTAAATTTGTTTGGGAGAAAAAATCTTTTGAAGCATCTTTTCTGATGGACCAATTTTCTGAACGGAAATGGAGAGTGTTTCTGAAAAATGAGATAAGATCAGAAGATGTAAAGCATTTATAGTGTTCAGCACCTCACAAACCAGAAGTTTTTGTATTTTTTTTTTCCTCAGCTTTGCATAGAAAATGTAACTACACTGATTCTCAAGTTGATTTAGGTTATCTTGGAAAGGATTACATGGCTACTCTAAAGTCCATATATTTTAATTCATCAAATTTAACTAATTTCATCTGCTCTGTGTAGGTAAAACCTATGTATAGATGAGGGCTGGAAGTCTCTTGCTGGATCTCTGAATGCTCCTGGGAGGTCCTATGATACCTATTGGCAGTTTCCATCAGTACTGATGAAAATGATGACAGGTCAAGACATTCTTCTTCTTGTGAGAGTCATTGATTTGGCTCATTGTTCCAGCCATGGGACCTTTTTCCCTACCACAGACAGCACAAATCTGTGATTTCTGCACTACCATGAGACATGTACACATGGCTAACTAGGTAGCAAGCCAGTTGCATCCGGGGTTTGTAAATCAAATTGGCAAATCTGAAAGGTTTCACTTAGCAAACTGGGTTTCTTTCATGTGTGGTTTTTTGTCCCTGTTAGTTTTTTTTTTTTTTTTAAATTGGGAGGGAAAAAAAAAGTCTAGTTTCATAAGGAAACACAATTTTTTCAATTCTACTGTGAGTTGGTCATTTATTAACCTGTTAACTTAAATTAAACTGAGGGAAAGGAGGAAGGAAGAGGAGTAGTAGCTCAAAGATATCACGTTCCTACAATATCTGGTAAAAGAGTTTGACAAATCAATGCTCTCACCAAGACATTACTCCAAAGAGAAAGTCATTGCTCTAAACTCAGCAATGATATTAGACACAGAAGAGCTCATGTAAGTAGTAGGAAACCAGGCTAACATGTTTTTTAGTTTTCACTGGCCTAGAAAGTGAAATACTCTTAGCCCAAGGAGAGTACATAAGGAGCAATGCTTTTTGCATCACTTTTAACCACCTTTTTTCATTCACTATTGCAGAGCAAAATGATGGTTTTGCCACAATTCCTTGACACCATCACAAAGACAATGGCATCAAGTCATACTTTAGAGTCCCTGCCTCTTCCCAGGTTGAAGTTTAGGTCATGCTGAATGTCCAGATCATCTCTATAATCAACAGAGAGCAACAAGCACTTCCCCAGGATGATTATTCCATCCTAAATGAAACAGCTGAAAGAAGGGCTGATCGACCTTTCAGGTGTACCATGTTCTCCACTGAGTGTAGAGAGATAACTGTGTTGCTAGCTTATCCTTGAAAGCAACAACTGAGAAGAACCACATGGTGGTTAATTCCAGACCAATGGATAGTTCTCCCTAGGACACTGCAAAAACCCCTGGCAGGAGGTGACCTGAACTGTCCCACCATGGTAGGTGTGAGAGCTAAATAAACTACTGATGCTAACTGGGATTTTTTGTTTAGAACTGGGCACAGTCCCAGCATCCTGGGAAGAAAAGAGCTGTTCTTGTCTGGCCTGGTCTAGATAAGTTCCCAGCAAGAGGTTTCATTTGTAGGCAGAGGGAACCTGAAGTGCATTTTGAACAGGCCATTTTCCACTCCAAACTCCAGGTCTCTACTCAGCCAGTCATTGGATTTCCCAGCTGCTCTACTAAAAATAAATTGATGAAAATGAAAACTTTCTCTTGGCAAGGATTTTGACAAGTGCCTAATGTAGACCTGTGCTGATGCAGTCAATGAGTAATAATATCAGCATAGCCAGCTATGGGAGAGGTTTATATTTTTCCTTTCTCTTTTTCCTTAGGAAGGGGGAGGGCTGCAGTGTAGCACATTATTTACAGTACAACATGATTCAATTGCCAGAGGGGGAAAAAAAGTCAACCCATTGTTCATGGATTGAACATTAAGAAGTAAAATTCCCTGCCTGAAAAATGTAACCCCTCCCCTTTCCCTTTGGCATAGCTTCATCTGGAAGCTTTACATCTGAAACTTGGTTTCCAAAGGCACATCGAAACCCCTGCTCAGGTTAGACACAAATGAAGGCCATCTCTGTTGCACCCTAAAGAAGGAGCTTTTCTGCCTTATGGAGTATGGTTTTCTCTTATTTTTTAAAGAGTGGTTTTGTTACAGCAGTAAAGAAAGCTGCAAGTGTAATCGAAAAGCTGCTGGGTCAGGATCTTGCCTATTTTTGCTTTAAAGTCTCTTTGACTGCTTTTAAAAGTGACTGATGTAAACCCAGAGAAGACGACCAGCTACCTGCAGTGGGATGGGATGTGCTCAGCCTCATTATTGTCATCACGTCCTGTGCCAAGGCCTCTCGGACCTTCACTCTCTACTAACTATTGAGATGCACAGTTCAACAGGCTTGAGTAGTCATCCTTGAAACTGTAAGAAGTGGCAACCATGAAATAATAAATACAAAAAGTAACCTTGAAAGCCTGGAAAATATTTGACAAGCTTCACCGTTCTCATCTTGTGAGAACATGCACCAGCACGCACTGAGGACAGACAAAACAAGATCTCTCCTGTAATTCTGAAACCCTTTTGGAGGATGAGGAAAAAGTGTTAGAAAACTTTTGTTATACAGCTTTCAAAATCAAATTATGACTTACTTGTGGCATACTTTGTTGTATGAAGTAGCATAATAGCTGAGTAATTAGTTGGAAGAAAATTTTTTTTTTTTCCATCAGTTTAGAGTGTTGAGTCTGCCAAAATGAATGAAGCATCATATGCAAATGTTGATGCATTGTCGAAGTACAGCTTGCTGAGCCTAGTTGCGAGTTCCCAGAGAGTGCTGATAAAATATCCATCTAGAAATATCCAGGCCTTGCAGTAATATCTCACTTGGTATTGCATGTCATACTCGCTATTTGCAAAAAATGGCTCCATGAAGGAAGTATTTGTTTTTAACACAGCCATTAATGAACATTTCCGGATTTATTTTACTCAGTGTTGCTTTCTCTAACTGCGTTACAAGTGCAAAAACAAGATTGTGGTCATATCATGTTTAAACAGGGAAAGTTTCAAACATGAAGCCACATCTATTATTCAGCACCATCTTCTACAAACATTAAAAGATACCCTTTTGAACTTTTGTGGTTATTTTTGACAAAAGACAAAGCTTCTTCAGGTTGAATTTTACTCTGAAACCAGGGTGCGAGTAACAATTACATTGCTTTGTGTGTGGTGTAGTGTTACTGCTTGCTAATCTAACAGTTCAGCACTAGTGGAAGCAGTAATTACATTCTCTTTTTCCTCCTCTCCCTTTGCTTCCTTCCTCTCATCCCTGGGCACCACCAGACGATCCATCTCCTTCAATTGCCCAAACACACTGGACCCTTTGCTGAGCTACTGCTCTTCTATAACCTAGTATAAAACAACCCAGTCTTATCAAAATACTAGTTTCTGTCAGTTGCGAGAGCAGATTTGTCTCAGAAAGGGACCTGAAATGCCATGGGAGAGGATGGTGGGGGTGGAAGGATGCAGGTAGAAGTAAAGGAGAAAGAAGGGAGGGAGAGCTGAAACCACCCCAGCTACAGCCCTTAAATTAATTCGGCTGTGCTATCTACCTGTGTACTATGTGCAGCTATGCAAAGATTTGACTGAGGAGGTCTTCTCTGCAGTCATGTTAGAAATTAATGAAAGAAAAGATGTACTTAAAATCAGGGTTAAGAGGTTACACTGTTTGCATCTTTAGGCATTTAAGAACTTTGGAAATCTGGCTGGATTCGATTAACTTTAATTTCAGACTCATGTTCAACCTTAAGTAAGAGTGTAGTCTCCCAGGGTCCACTCAATCTGCTAATCTGCTTCCATTTTAATGCATACTTATGTTCTTTGCTCAGAATGGGCAGAGGAAAGGACCTGATAAAAAATTAATAAACACAGATTAGCTGCGTGCACCAATTCTTTTCTGTGCTGTATCAGCAACCTTGGCTTACAGTCTTCCTATCCATTATCAAACGAGGTTTTCTTTAGACTATGAGATAGATGTGAATTCAGAAACGGAACTTGAAGGTTGGTAAAAAGCCTGAAAGTAGCTTTGGGGAGTTAAAAGTATTCTGAATAATTATTTTTCTAGAACTATCCCAGATACATGTAATGTTAGAAAAGTCACTTTCCTTATCTGTAAGGAGAAGAGTTCAGCTGATGGAAATTGGAGCTGAAAATTGTGCAAGAGTAAAATAATGGGAAGTCAGGATTGTTGTACCATGGGGGATTCCAAATCACGGTACTGTTTTCTGTCTCGATTGGTAAGAAAATGAAAAAAAAACCCACCTGCACAGCCAAAATTCTGAAATGTGTAGGGTAAGTGGAATTGACAATTTCATTTTGACTTCATTTAACTTGCCTGTTTTGATTTATAATCTAAACCTGGACTAACATAGAAACGTTTTAAATATGGCAAGAATACCTGAGACAAGAAATGTTCATCATAACAATATATGGTTGGTGACAGCCAACATGGCTTCACTAAGGGGAAATCCTGCCTGACCAATTTGGTGGCCTTCTATGATGGAGCCACGGAGCTGATGGACAGGGGCAGAGCAGTTGATGTCATCTACCTGGACTTGTGCAAAGCGTTCAACACTGTCCGTCACGACATTCATGTCTCTAAATTGGAGAGACATCAATTTGATAGATGGACCACTCGGTGGATAAAGAACTGGCTCGATGGCCGCACGCAAAGAGTTGTGGTAAATGGCTCGATGTCCAGTTGGAAACCTGTAACGAGTGGTGTCCCTCAGGGATCGGTGTTGGGACCGGTCCTGTTCAACACCTTTGTCGGCGACATGGACAGCGGGATTGAGCGCGCCCTCAGCAAGTTTGCCGACGACACCAAGCTGTGTGGTTCGGTTGATACGCTGGAGGGAAGGGATGCCATCCAGAGGGACCTTGACACGCTTGTGAGGTGGGCCGATGCCAACCTTATGAAGTTTAACCAAGCCAAGTATAAGGTCCTACACCTGGGTCGGGGCAATCCCAGGCACTGCTACAGGTTGGGCAGAGAAGAGATTCAGAGCAGCCCTGCGGAGAAGGACTTGGGGGTGTTGGTTGACGAGAAGCTTAACATGAGCCGGCAGTGTGCGCTTGCAGCCCAGAAAGCCAACCGTATCCTGGGCTGCATCAAAAGAAGCATGACCAGCAGGTCAAAGGAGGTGATCCTGCCCCTCTACTCTGCTCTTGTGAGATCTCACTTG
Organism: Strigops habroptila; assembly: GCF_004027225.2. Lineage (NCBI taxonomy): Eukaryota > Metazoa > Chordata > Aves > Psittaciformes > Psittacidae > Strigops > Strigops habroptila. The sequence continues at coordinate 4,978,570 of NC_044279.2, forward strand.
GAGTATTGCGTACAGTTCTGGTGTCCTCAACAGAAAAAGGACATGCAGCTGTTGGAGCAAGTCCAGAGGAGGGCCACGAGGATGATAAGAGGGCTGGAGCACCTCCCGTATGAAGACAGGCTGAGAGAGTTGGGGCTGTTCACCCTGGAGAAGAGAAGGCTGCGTGGAGACCTCATAGCAGCCTTCCAGTACCTGAAGGGGGCCTACAAGGATACTGGGGAGGGACTCTTCCTTAGGGACAAGGGGTAATGGGTTCAAACTTCAACAAGGGAAGTTTAGATTAGATATAAGGAAGAAGTTCTTTACAGTGAGTGTGGTGAAGCACTGGAATGGGTTGCCCAGGGAGGTTGTGAATGCTCCATCCCTGGCGGTGTTCAAGGCCAGGTTGGACAGAGCCTTGGACCACATGGTTTAGTGCAAGGTGCCCCTGCCCATGGCAGGGGGGTTGGAACTAGATGATCTTAAGGTCCTTTCCAACCCTTACTATTCTATGATTCTATATTTAGATTTTATTGCAATTATTTTGGGGGTTTTTTTGGTTTGTTTTTTAAAATATTGATAAGATGAAATCACTATTTTCTGAAAGAATAAAGTTGATAATCCCAACTAAAACATTTGCATGAATTACCTCTGACTTGCATTTATCTAATTTAGGAATGGTGCTATGAAGTCACCTGGGGTGAAATCTTGAAGCTTAGATGGGAGTATGTGGAGAGAAAGGATCTCTTAAACGTACCTATTGGTATTGATTGGGTCTTGGTCTTGCAAGAGTGGCAATAAAAGTCTTGACCTAGCAGCAGTTATTTCTTGTCTTAATTTCTGAAATGGTGGCTTTTTCACCATTCTGTACCTTTCAAAAGTTTTTGTATTTGCTTAAATAGACCTTAGTGCTCCTCCATCCAGAGCCATGAGTGATAGAAGGAAGAAATAGCAGCAATTTCTAAGAATGTGGTCACCTAGTTTCCATGACCATGTATTTTTTTAAGTTGCTGATTGTCTCATGTGCTGTGTTAGAAGCACTTTAGCAGGAATATTGAAGAAATACATTGGTTTTGGGGAACGGCACTGGACAGAGGTCTGCAAGGTCTGAGTTAAATTCTTGATACCTGAACTGGTTGCTGGAGTCATGCAGTGGTACTTTTGAAACTGAAAGAGCAACTGGAGGCTTTGAAAACTTTGTGAATCTGGGTTTTTGTGTTCCTTTCCTCAGCTCTACTACATGGCACAAAATAAATTCACATTTTTCCTCTCTTTCATTTGTTTTACTTTTTGAAATGTTTTTTCTGTTTTTCAGGGCTTTCTCTCCTCACACATGTGGCTAGTGCAGAATATTTTAATGCGCATAGTTGTTGATCCATACAAATAGTAAAAGTAAGAAAACATGAGAAGAACTTGCTTTGTTTGACCAACTGTACTAACACACACGGAATGACCAGTTGCCAAGATTCCAGTGTTATCCTTCACTGGCCAAGCTCAGGAGGGAAGAGGATATTCATTTTTACTGGCAGAACCATCTGAGGCATTCCAGCTTTAAGAATGAGGCTCACCTGAATATGAAGAAGAAAGTCATATTCCATCCCCTACGAGGCAGGCAACCTGAGTACTTTATTTTGGACATTTTCTGGGATCGCAAATATCCATCCAGAAACAAAGGTAAAGAATGAACTAGAGGCATACAAAAGAAGTAAAGCTAAATTAAGTTCCTTCTCACTGACTCTTTGGTACATAAATAGCATTTACCAAGCAAAGTGGCTGAGGCCATTGCTGGGGTGCAGATATGATGCTTTTGCTGTTGCCTGCTTGGAGGGAGGTGGAATGAGCAGCATCATCTTGGTAAACTCATATTAACACATCTCATACATCTTTCACAGTAGGTCTGCAAATGTTTTTTTAAAGGCTAGTCTGCTCCCCAGCTTCAAATACAATGAAAAAAGGAGAAAATACTTGATTGAAGACCTGTGACTTGTAGATGCTCCCAAATTTTCTCACAATCTCTTTTTAATTCCTCACAAATAATTTTTCTTGCAGAAAGAAAGTTTAAGGCATTCACTTTGCCTTTGTGCCCTTTTCCCTTCTGTCCTCAGCACCAGCCTTTTTTAAACCATGTTTGTCCAAGTGTCTCAGAACTAGCACATCTATACCAGCTATGGGAAGATAAACAGCCAGGTAGGGGAGAAAGATCCCACAGGACTGTCCCCTTAACATTATAAGATATCAGAGAATTCACGTGTTGTGAGAGATGTGTAACCGATGACCAAACCATGCCGAAAGCCTTGATCAAAGCCCATACCTCTGAAGATGTCAATCAGCCAGTAAGCCACAGTTTTAATCTTCCCAGCTCTGTTCATTTGTACAAATACAGCTAACTATATTTCATGAGGCAATAGAATCACAGAATCATTTAGGTTGGAAAAGACCTTTAAGACCATCAAGTCCAACCTGGTCTGCACTGGTGTCTGAACATGATAAATCCATTAAGGAGATGAACTTATCTAGTTAGGACCATCAGTCCTACTTTGACTGGGACAAATCTGGAATACTGACACCAGGCATATGATCTGACAAAAACTCTTGGGCTATTTTTCCATGGATTCAAGCAAAAATCCATCACTCAACTCACAAAACAAAAGGGCTAAATATTTGGACATAAATTTAATTTTGGGGAAGAGCCTACTTGCAACGCATTGTTCAGTGCTGGATTTCCATATTCACGATAAGACCATTAATAAGGGTTGCCTCCATGTAGGTTAGTGAGGCCTTACTGGATGAGATTTGTCAGCTAAAAAGCATCTTATGGAAGGACATACCGTTGATATCTGTCTTAGAATCTCCATGGGATTCAAGTGCCTATCTACGTGCTTACACAAAGCTCTTACTTTGTGTGCAGGTTCACAAAGCCATATGCCACATGAAGCACTTGGGGCGGTCCTCCCTTCCTCTGCTGCTGCCAAGTAGCTCAGTTTCCACTTCCTCCGGATACGTAAGACCCACGTTCCTTGCAAACAAGATCTGAAGGAGCAGCACTGATGAGTGGCCAGGTATGCCAGTGCAGCACCTTCTTGCTGGTGTCAAATAAGCATGGCATCATGATTCTGGATTAAAAGCTGCATCTACCCAGGGAGGGCTCAGATAGAGACGTTAACTGTACAGTACATGGGATACTTTTGGAATTTACATTTGCAGACAATTAAAGGTCACATTCTTTAGCTAAGTCTTAATCCATCACTATGAACAAGGCATTGATTACTGCCCTGGACTACATTCATTTTTAATTCCATTAGTGGTATAAATGACAGGTTCTCTATTTGCCTCTTCTCTTGATACATAGCAATGAGAATGGCAAATTACCTCCAGATTCAAAGTAACTGAACAGATAAGCTTCTTTCCATGCTCTTTGGCAAAAAAAAACCCCCTTCCTAGCCTTAACTAATCAGTAAGCATCCTGACAAACTCCAATACAAATGATGTATTAATGGCCTAGAACAGGGTTGGGCATCTAGTTTAAGCTCCTTGGCTGCAGCCATGGGAAGCTTTCAAAAAGAAATTGGCACCTCAAAAGGCAGCCTGTCCTTTTTTCCCTTAATAGTCCCTTATTTCCAGCCTTACGCAGCTCAGTTGTGCTAATGCTGGTGCATGGGGGAGCCTGGAATCATGCAGGTTTAAGGACAGTGATGTAATTTGTTGTTTTTTAAATCTCATTCACTGTTCATTAAGCTGTACCCCTGTTCTTCTCCCTATCCCCTGAGTGAATTCAAAAAGTGGGATAAAAGTGGGAATGAGTCACTGGTGAAACAAGTTGTTAATTCTGGCTTTAACCCTTAATGTAGGAGTTTTAGCAGTTTTAGCTGCCTAAACTATGTGAAATTAATTCCATCTAAGTGATGTAGAGCTAATTGCACAGGGATAGACAGCAGAGAGCTGTCCAAAACTGCCTCATTAGTCCTGCAAGCTTCCACATTGACCTCCTCTTCTGTACTCAGACTACAAACTCCTGAGTTAAATTCTAAATTCTAAATTCTGAGTTAAATGTCCCAAAACTCCTGGGTTTTAGAACAGTGTGAGGCATATTGCTACCTTCAGCTGGATGCCACAGTAGTATGCAAGGAACGAATCACTCAGTGTTTAGGTGGTAGCTGCCTAGCAGGATTTGTATGTGGGTTCAAGTACTCTCTTGACTCTCAGGGACAGTTAAATGCCCAAAGGACTTTTTAAGAATCCATTAGTGCCTAGTGGCACATGTAGTTGCCTGAATACCTCAATAAATCTCTTTGTAAATTAGAAGAAAACGATAATCAAATTCATTAACATTTACAAAACGCCTTATGACCGATAGGTGCATCAACTATTATTAGCCTGAAGGCAGAGCTACTCTTTATCACTGCTGCCAAAATCTAGGCTGGTTTTACTTGGCATGATTTAAACCTAACGGTTCTTATCATAAAAAGAGAAAGAAAGTGCCATCAGAACTGATTGAACTATATATTGGCTACATTATGTTGTAATGGCTGTCAAAGATAAATGCAAGGGTGGCTTATCTTGTTTCCTAATCATCTTCAGGTGTAATGTTGTCATTCATTTTGTAAACTTTCTCTTTGTATTTAAACCCAGGGGAGACCACAAACTGAAAAATGTGCATTCGGTCTATTTCTGCTTTCTATTGGTCTGTTTGTGGGAATAATCGTTTCAAACTCAGTGACCACAAATGAGATTATGTTTATACAAAATTTCCTGCGAAAGCGCGAAGGGGACCTGTTACCCTTCACTGAAGGGTTGACAGCATCTGCTGCTGCACACCCTACTTTGGGCCTTGTCTTGTGCAAGCCTGAGCTGCCTTTGCTTCTCCCAGATCTCTGCATAGGAGCTTGTCCTGTAGATCTGCTTAATCTTAATCACCCTGGGCATCCAAATAAGATCCACCCTGGCTCTTCATGTGTAGATAAGGAGACACTCCTCCAGTTATTACAGAGAAAGTAATGTCCTCTAATTCATCAGCCGGAAGGGAGGGAGAAGGGGCTACTCTAGCTCTGCTGCATCCATGGTCATTGGCTCCGATGAACAAGCTGGTGCTGAAGAGAGGACAGCAAAATTGGTGGGTTAAACACAAAACAAAGAAGAAGTCCCCCACTCTTCTTCTTTTTTTATTTTCCCAGAACAGTGCTGCTTCTAGATAATTCCTAACCTTGTCCTAAGACTGTGAAAGAAACTCTCAGGTAGGTTTATCCTAATAACAACCCTGTGACAGAAGGAAGTAATCTTACCAGTCTCATTTTATAAATAGGGAACCAAGACTCAAAAGGGCGGCGTATTTTATCTATTTATATGCATTTAGGCATTTGGTCTAAGCCAGTTGTTTGGGCTCCCTCTTTGGCCTTTGCCTTAGCCCCACTGGGATCCTGGGCTAGGTGGAGAAGGACTTTGGTTTTCTGACAGTGTGGGTGTTCTCAGAGTTTGTCTAAAATATTCTAATAGGATCAGGGCCCTCACAAAATGCTGGTCTAGCTGCTTTGCTTTGAAACCCCAGCCAGTGGTATATTATCTCCCTGCTTAATAGCCCACTGGTTTGAATAGTCATTTAGGAAGTGAAAGCTCACGGTTCAGCCCTGAGAGGGCCTGGTTTTATCCCTCCTAGAAACATGACCTAGATACCTTACAGCTCTGCTGGGTAGAGATGTGCTACCACATGAATCACAGAAAAGTTTGAGAGTGGTGGCAGAGTCCTTGGGGATAAGGAACAAGATGGGGCACTCCCAAATGCAAATTACTGTAAACAGAAGAGAAGAAGCTGTGTCTCTCCAAGCTCATGACTTCTTTCAGAGAGAGGAGGGAGGTACCATGGGGAAAGAAGGTCACTGGAGGCAGGGTTTTTCTCAGCCAGTTCTGCTGCCCTGGACAGGCTGGATAACCAATGGGGCTCTCAGAGCTTTCAGACTGATTAATATAGTGCTGTCTCAACAACTTGGTTTCTTGGATTTGTTTTCCCTTCCTCTTCTAAAGAGAAAAAAATCTCAGTTAATTTGCCAGTCATCTTTTGATGGTTAAATCAATTGCTGGGAGAAAAAAGAAAAGGAAGAAAAAAAAATAAAATTGAGAAAAAAAAAGAAAAGAAAAGAAAGAAAAGAAAAGAAAAGAAAAGAAAAGAAAAGAAAAGAAAAGAAAAGAAAAGAAAAGAAAAGAAAAGAAAAGAAAAAGAAAAGAAAGAAAAAGAAAAGAAAAGAAAGAAAAAGAAAAGAAGAGAAAAAAATTGAGAAGAAAAGAAAAGAAAAGAGAAAAGAAAAGAAAGAAAAGAAAGAAAAGAGAAAATAAAAAAGAAAAAGAAAAGAAAAGAAAGAAAAGAAAGAAAAGAGAAAACAAAAAAGAAAAGAGAAATGAAAGAAGAAAAGAAAAGAGGAAAATCTTTAGCTATTAAATGGAAGGTCACATAAAGAAAAGAATTCTAACTGGACTGATAACCGTGTCCCTTAAATTAATACTGAATAATTGGAAATGATAATTTGCAAGTGACATTTCCTGCATGGTTAACCATGGTATAGGCTTTATTGTTATATTGTTAAAAATGAATAAGTTGCTGCACAACTGCTAATAGCATTTGTAGCTATTGAAGATAAGGCAACAGTAAGGGGTAATCAAACTACGTTCTACCAAGTATAAAATGACTATGTAAAATGACATCTGTAAATCAAACCTTAATTAGCCTGATGTAAGTTACAATAACTGGCCAGCCCAAGTTTTCCTCTGGAGCACTGTCCTGATGGAGCCAGCTGATGGCACAGTCAGATGGGTCATTCTGGCTATAGCTGAGGTACAAGGCTGCTGCTGTCCCCCTGCAAATGGTTGTTGCCCCTTCATATCTGCTCCCATAACTGCTCGTCATTGCTTTCTTACCCTGGTATCTGTCTATAATATTTGGGCTTAAAAAGCTTGTCTAAGGCAGAACCTTTTGGAAGAATCCCTTTCCGTAGGTCAGGAGGTTGAATGTCTCCCAGGTCAGAAGGTCTGTCCATGTGGTGTGGTTCTCCCATTTTGGGTTGGGTGCTGTAGATGGGGAAGGGGCACAGAAGAGAAGCTCTGGAAGAATTAGAGGCTTGGGGGAAATGCCTGATGTTGTAAGAAATGAAGAACTCGATTTATTTAGCCTGTGTGAAAGAAGACTGAGAAATGCTTTGATTACACTGCATAATAGAGAAAACGCAAGATACGAAAGGGCAGTTTAATCTGTCAGAAAGCAGATAACAAGAACCATGGATATGAAAGCTAGACGTGTTCATCTTGGAAATAAGGCACATATCTTTTTAACAATGAGGCTGATTAAGAAACTACAGAAAGGAATGATGGAGTTTCCATTTCCGGATGCATGTTACTTAATTTAAATTGAGTCACCTTCCAGGGAGAAATGTGTTAGTCCAACACAAGTTACTGGCTTATGCAGGCCTAACTGGATGAGATGGAACGACATGGTTTACTTTTTAATAATAGCTTTAAAATAGAAGAATTAAAAAACCACTGTCCTGTGGTTACTACTGAAAACTTAGTACTACAGAAGCTGGTATAAATCCATTTCATCTCATCTTATCTCATCTTATCTCATCTTTCATTGCACTCTAATTTAGGATAAAAATATACGATTCCAGAAGGTAATCCAGGTTTCTCTCCCCTATTTTATAGCTATACAATTGGGAGTGTTTTTATTATTATCACCATTACGGCTTAAGCTAATGTTTAATGTGCACTTAAACACTTTTTTTCAACTTGCAGCCTTAATCATCATAGTGTAATAAGAACTGAATCATTAAAGTGCAGCAGATTAGTTCTCAGAGCTTCTGCACCTTAGGCGGTGATGCCATTAATTCATATAAACCAAGCAGTGCTGGGCCTGGCAGGTATTTGGAAGGGAGACTTCCAATGCAAATGTATGCTGTTTAAATTTACTTCTGTTGAGGCTACGCATATACCTACTAAATGTGTGCATTGCATTTAAACATAGAGATGGAGAGTAAACCAGCAAGAAGGTAGGAGGACAGTGGTAGGAGGACAGTGATTTAATAAATGCAACACATAGGACATAGGAAGTAGGTGCGAAACGAAGGATAGCATGCAAGATAATGTACAAGGTATGAATCAGATTTCAAATGAACATGCAGTACAAATGCATCTTTCATAAATTCTTCAATCTCTCAGATTTTTCATCTTCTAAATACTGCAGAAATTATTTTCTGTCTGTATATATCAAATTCATTCCATGAAAATGATGTCTGCTGAACCAAAACCTGTATTTTTTCAGAACTCTCCAGAGAAGTCTTCAACCTTTACCATCAGCTGCATACTCTCTAACTGTTCTGAAACTGAAAGCGTACTTCTGAAATGTCTCTAAGATCATGCTTGTACTATGAACATGCAACAAATCTGGGGAACAACTTGCTACCAAAAATTACTAAGCATGGGATTTAACAAAGTTATAAGCAGTTAAACAAAGCAAAAGAAGGCTCTGTGGATTTAGTTTCCTGGGCATATTCCTTAGTATATTATAAAGTGTTAATGTTGGTCAAATCTTTGTCATATTTAGACCTCTATGAAGTTTTCCTTCTGTGTAGGTTTCTCAGCATCTTTCGTTCAATGGTGACTCTGTTCTACTTTCAGGCTACTCTTACAATCAAACTTTTCAGGACTTAATAACTTGGTATCTCTGCTTCTCTGTCAAATATAGTTGAAATTGGCCTAGACTCAGGAGTTCTCACTGTGGAACAGGTAGAGAGGTGCAAAGGCACAGACAGTGTCATCTCATGTACTTTGTCCCCTAAGGAAACCATATTAAAAAAGGGATTGGCTATTTATACAGATACCAAGGATAACAGTACAAACTATAATTAAAAACAATAAAACTATTGGAAGGCATATTAAACCTTGTACTTCAGAGCTTAAGCTAAACTCTAGCTGTTAGAGAGGATTATAGCTCTATATTAGAGCAAATAATTGATTTTCTGGGTCACTTCACATTCACTACCAAAAAAAAAACCAAACCAAAACCATAAAAAACCCCATCAATTTGTTTTTCTTCTCCCTGTTCTTGACTTTTTCCTTACTAAAATGATTTTACAATAGTAACCAGAGTTTCACAAAATCATTGGGGGAGTCTAAACTTGTTCTTTTGTGTAGCAAAATGATTTAATACAGAATTATTTCTCCCATCTTTCACTAAGAAGGGAAGCACGGTGTGAGTCACAGAATATTTTTAACTAATGGTTGCTGTGAAGCTTTTTACTTCTTCCTCATGATGTTTTCATCTTGTGTCTTGAGATTTGTCTGTAGACAGACACTGCGCTTGGGGTCTGGCCTAGGCAGGTAATGTCCATGGGCCACATGTAGGACACCATGAGGTATGGAGACCTTTCTTATCTATAATAACTGATAGTCTGTTTGATTGAGATGTGACTATTTTTCTCCACTGACTATAAGAAGAATGAGGGTCTGACAGCTCTGGTGGTAGGTGGTCTGAATTGCTCAGAAGTCTCTTGGCCTTATATTTCCTAAGAGGCGAGATACCTAAATGAGGATCTCATGTTGGGCAGTGTGAATATGAGTTTACGTGTATACAAACCAAGCTAAAATTCTCCAGGATTAGGGTTATGTTTGCTGCAGGGAAAATTCCTGCTGCTGAGGCAACACCTCTTTGGCAGTCCACCAACACCTCCTTCTCCTGTGATTAAGGGTCCTGTGACAAGTGTTTACTTCCTTGCAATTGCGTTTGATTTAATGGTTTTAGTTGGAAATGGCTGTGAGTTCTGATGGGAAATTACTATGGGAGACTGACACGGGTTTGCTTTGATAACTTTCTTTAGCAGAATATCTTCTCAAGGCAAGGCAGAGGCATGCAGAGGTACCCAGGTGGGTGCCAAACTATGCCATTGGCTATGGAAAGCCATGAAGCACTGGCAATATCTTGCTCCAGCCAGGGAAATGCTCTTGTTTCTCAGAGGGTGTCCCTGACCTGCTTTAAACATTACCTTCACAGAATCATCATAGAATGGTCTGGGTTGGAAGGGTCCTTTAAGGTCATCCGGTTCCAACCCCCCTGCTACAGGCAGGAACGACTTCCACTAGACCAGGTTGCTCAAAGCCCCTCCAGCCTGGCCTTGAACTCTTGCCTTGATGCAGTTGTGCTCCTCCTGCTATGCCAGGTAGCATTGGACTGTGCTACTATCTTCCATCTCCTGCTGCCTCATCTCCCTATCTGGGAAATAGGGCTAAAGCTTCCTAATGTCATAGTGACTGTGAGGCACCTGGGATTAGATCTGTAAAAATACCAACTCATATTGAACTTCAGGTATGACGATGCGGTGTCAGCAAGGTTAGATGCTTTCAGTATCCTTGAGGCTCTGAGCTTGGTTATACTCAGTGGTAGTAAGAGAAGTGTTTGAGGTTGCAGAATATCATTTAGGCTGGTACTGGTGTATCTGAATGGGGGAAACCCAAATTGCTCTGCTGTGTCATGGACCGAGGGGCTTCTTTGAGGTTTTGTAGTGTTCCTATAGCTCAAGTGTTCAGTACCTGCACTTTTCGAGCAGGTGTATTGTGTATCTCACATTCCCATCGCATCTCCAGGGAGTGTGCTGTGCCTGTGGTGCACAGCACACTCACAGCTGTGGGTAATGCTTCTGGCCATGGATTCATCCCAGTCTGAGAGTTGTACTCCAGCGTGGTGCTTAGTAGTAGGTTCCTGTCTGGTGCCTCCTTATCTGAGGCAGCTTTCACACAGCTGTGGGCCTTTCAGCTAACCTGAGGTCTCCCTTTGCCTGAGAAGTTTGGACATGCCACTGTTAACTTTATAGGAGCTACCTATGACCTGTGATCTTCCTTGCCTGATGTGTATTTCCAAATCTCACTTCTGCCACCACCACATTTCTGAGATCTAATTTTTCTCACTTCATTCACACTCAGCTCTACAAAGACAACCTGTGGATAAGGAATGGAAATTCAATGTCCTTTCCCTATCCAAGAGGTCTGGCTCCTTTGGCACAACTTCTACGTGGTTGAGGATCCCAGCAGTAACTTCACCGAGACATGAGACAGAAGTGTATGGGTCCTAGGAGTGAGCATTGTGTGAGATGCAGAACCACTGAGGGTGGCTACAACCCTAGATAGATAACTCAATTAAGTGCAACAGATTAATGGCAATAATTCACTGTACTAAAACGCATGATACCCGGCCCAAGTCCTCACTCTGGAAAGCTAAGGTAAGGTGTAAAGAGACAGAGGGTATCCCACTGAATGCTAGAACAGCATTTCTCTCTTGCCATGTACCTTTCCCAGGGGTTTGCATGGAGTTGATGGGTAGATTTATATATGAAAAATAGGACTTAGATGTCCCTAGCACAAGGAGAATCATGTTCCAAGCAACTATGATATATATGTTTACACAGAAAGCAGTCTAATCGTATTTATTGGATTCAGGAATAGTAAGTGGACATTTCTTGATATGCATTTTATATCCACCCCTAAAAAACCCCCCAAATTCTAAACAACAACAATTTAAAGGAACAGCCACTGAATAACAACAACAAACCAAGAGATCTGTTGCTGCAGTTTGAGGTTCCTCTTCACCCATCCCTACATCACATGTAACACTAAAGCCTCCAATAAAGGATTTTGCAGCTCTAACCACAGCTGATTAATACACTGCCACCTCCACCTACCCCTTCTATGGCAGGCAAAGTGTGAGCTGACTGTGTACCCCACTCAGATGCTTCACCTCAGTGTCCAAAATTTGTTGCAATGAGTTTGGTTGCCAGTAGGTGAGTGGCTTGTCTGCACAGTGGTGGCAATAGTTTGTCCTGTGGTCTTGTGCTGTTACAAACATGCATGACTATGGAGGCCACAATTTACAAAAAAACCCCATAAACCGTTTCTTCTACAGAAAAATGGATATGTAGGAATACATACAGTTCATTTCATCTGATGCAATTCTGGTAGTCAGAAGTAACTGCGCTGAAATCAATGTTACTCTCAAACAGGGAGGAAATAGGAAACAGTTTCTTTAATAGAAGAAAATAATAGCAGAGAGCAGACAACCAGTAATCCCAGTAAATTACTTCCTTGGCATTAGTGATGCTATATTGACTGATTGCAACAGAGAATTTGGCGAACGCTATGACCAGATCCTATTACAGCAAACACTGCTCAGAGCATCCTCATGTAAAACTGGAATATACCTGTGCAAAATAAACAGAAGGAACTGCTTGAAGCAGGTTACAATTCTGTTTGGTGATAACAAAACGGTTTTATGAAAGAGGAGTTCAGGGTTTCATACTACAGGACCATGACTGATGCAGAACCAAATGCCTAAGCTGAGGGACACCATAGGCTTTTCATCATGCTTTCTGCTATGCTTTGGCCTCTTGCCATTTCCAAAGAGCAGGAACAGTGTGGAGGCATTTTGCTTTCTCATATTCCACAAGTACAGAAGCTCTTAATCTTCACTATTAGACTAGGATAAAAACCCAAAACAAACCCAAAACCTGAATTTCTGTTTTCTTTTCAGGATGAAAGATGGCAGAAAGGCTGGTTTTGCTGCAGCTCTCCATATTTGAAATCCAGTGGGAAATTTTGGTACAAGAGCTTAATTTGGACTTGATGGGAACCCAGTTTGCTAGTTTAAGTCACTGTTGGCTAATACAGCTTGAAGCTGTTCCACAATAAAGCACTACATTCAGCCGTGAGCCTTATCGCTGGGACTCATTTGACCTTTCCCAGGTAAGCTGGAATTGCTTAACACCGTGGCTACCCCAAAACTAATAGAACCTTTCAGTATGGCTTAGGCTATCACTTCACTTGCCTGACATCAATTTCTAAAATAAAATAGAAGGCTAATTGGTAAATCAGGTGAGTACTTTTTTCCTCCCCCCAAGATGTAATGGTCAAATACATTTTCAAATCTAAACTACCAACAATACAAAGGTACAACTTAAACACACAAATATAAGGGGAAGCTCAGCAAGAGGATGAAAGTTCAACTAGAACTTTACCAGGCCAAACTTATCAGTATTTGTGGGGATGGGTCTTAATTGCAGTCACCATGCCAAAGGTATTATGGTCAATTTTAATCAGCATGGTTGAAAACTTAAGGGGAGAAATGGATATGCAGGAAATGAAGCATAACTCCCAGGCTTCTGGGACCCCAGAATCATTTTTGTCTCATCATACTGGGCTAGAGTAATTGGGCTACTGTAATTCTTTCAGAGAAATGCAAGACCACATGACTAAAGCATAAATTCTTCAAAAAGTATAGCATGTGGTTATGACACTAAAGATATACTCTAATAGGATGCTTAGCATATTTTGTGTTGGATATTGGAATGTGTAGTGAAGCAAAGCAAGGAGGAACAACAGAAGACGAACAACTGATCTAGGTGGGTCAAAGGCTGGACGGTACCCATTGCTCCTTAGCAGGAAGGTTTGGATAAAGAGCAGCAGGTGATGTGAATGATAGGCGTGAAAAAGGCTCTTCAAGTTGTCGGAGGAACTTAAGACATAAAAATGAAAGCGAAGGAGTGAGAAAACTAGTCAGACTCCTTGGTTCAAACCTCGACTAAATGTCCTGAAGACATGAACTCAACCTAAATTATAGAGAAGATGCACAGAGCGCAGACATTAACGTGTTTCAACAGCCAGTCTGTATATGTGGAGACTATCAAGGGGTGTAAAGAAAGGAGGGAAGCATTAAAGTGCGAAGGACTTCTGCACTCACACATTTGATAGCAGTTGGGATTGTGAGCACCAACCTCAAGGCACAGCCCCATACTGCAGCTTTCTGCACTAAACACAGATGAAAAAAATGAGAGTTCCTGCCACAAACCACTTCTAATCTCAGTATAAGGTACAAATATCCTCTAATCGCCACCCATGGCGTATGAGGTGGGGAACTCCGGTGTGCGTTAAAGAAGTGCACCCCTTGGCAGCATTGGCACCAGGCTCATGGTGATGACCGGCAGTGACATTCCCTTTATGGGTCTCTGCCAAAGCCACCCTGTGGTAGGAAACAGGACGAAGCCAGAGGCACCCAGGAGCTCCCTGGCTGAGGACTCCCCAGGAATGCTGTACATGGAGCTTCCTCCAGAGCTTGGCCAGTGTGCAGGAATCTGATGTTTAGAAAGCCATTTTCCTGTCCGTATAAACAATTCGACCACAATAGCCCAATTCCTGGCTCCGAGGCCTCATTTAAATGTTGGTCAGTCGAGGCCCACAATTAACATTTAATTAGTAAACTCACTACAAAGGCAGGAAGTCTCAGACTTTCCCTTCATTCTCTTTCAGGCCTCCAAAGGGAAGGACCAGACCCATCTTTGGCTTTCGATTCAGCAGACGGGTAGGTTTTTTTTTGTTCCCTCTTCTGACTTCCCTTTGCTTGCAGAACAGTTGCTTTCCCTGAAGCAGCAGGCATGACCTGAATACGTTGAATGTTTGGCTGGAAATAATTTACTTAACATAAATATTTCCATCTAAATTCCGCCCTGGATGGTTTCCTCAGTGTTCCCAGGGGGGTTGAAGTGGTTTTCAGGGATGAGGTGGTGAGGAGTCTTGTTGCCTGCACTCACAAGCGTTTGTGGTAGAGGAACAGCCAAACCCATCTGATTCTGTGTGTGATGCTGGAGGGTTATGCATATTGTCTGTGACAGCCAGGAGAAAAGCAGCCTCTTGACAAAAATAAGGGAGAATGGAGAGGGTTAAAACCAAGAGGGTTAAAACACAGAGGATGGAAGCAGACTATGCCTGTGATGGAACTGGTACAATGACCTTTTCCCCAGTATGGGAGAGGAACTGTGAGTTAATACTGTAGATTACCTGATGGGGTGTTGTTCATCCATCCATAGGGTACAGGACCCCACTTTTGGCCACCTACTTGCTTTTAATATAATTATTCATGGAATATGAATTACAAGTAGAGCTTGTTCTTAAACAATGCTAAAAAAGTCTGAACTCACTGATTTGGAGGACGACAAGACAGCCCATAGCACAAATGTTTTTCCATCACTTATACTACTCTATGGAAATTTATTCACCTGATCGTGCCCTGGAGTAGGGAGAAAAGTAAGGAAGTCAACACAAAAAATAATAATTGCAAAACAGGTTTTAAAAAACAATTTCTTTCTTTTTTTCCTCAGTATCTACTTTCCATTGCAGCACAAAGTAGAGTTTAAAAAGTCTGCCAGCCGGAATGGTATATTTTGCATTTTGCGATTCTGAGGAGGTATTCTCCAAGTAAATTTTGTATTTCTCTCAAAATGGAGAGCTGTAGTGCTAACTGTGCCATCAGTGATATAAGTGTTGTATCTTCTTGCAAAGAGGGACTGTGGGAAGCAGAAGGCACTTGAGTTGTGAGTCTTGTTGAGTTGTCTTAGCTATCTTGTCTGTCTTTTGTCAGAGATGAGGAGATTGCAAGAATTTATTACTTTGTAATATTAATGTCTGAAATCATAATAATCCTTTTCATGTTGTGATCTGGCCATCTAAATGGCAAATTGGCTTTGCATTCATTGTTTTACTCCATATTATGTTTTTAATTCATTGTTTCGTCAACATTACATCTTTAACATTTTTTTCCCTTGTGTCCACAGAACTGGAAGGAGATAGCTGACTTGCAGTGATTTATGGGAGTGCTTAGCCCTGGTTTGTTTTGGTTTTGTATGAATGCTAAAAAGCATTTATTATCAGGCAAAGAACTTCTATGTGCTAGGACAAGGACTTGAAAAAATCTTTTCCTTAAGGTCCTTTCACAGGTCTCTGAGCATGGACAAGTTATTGAGGCCACTTTTTTTTTGTTAGGTATCTAGGTCAATAGTTAGCAGATTTTTGTTGGAACATCCTGTTTCCTCTATATTTCTTCTGCAGAGAGAGATAAGCTACCGCACTCATTTATCCAAGGCATTTACTTCCAGTTTAATCCACATCAATTCCACTTACTTGGTTAGATCGTGGAGTGAGAAGAGGCACAACTTATACCTCCCATTGGTGCTTTGAAATTTATTCCAAGCAGTAGTTTTGGCAGTCATCCAAAGGATGTGGAGACAAATATGGTTGGATCTTACAGTGCCTTGTGACCCTGTGGTAGCTACCTGACCAAAAGTGCTTGTCTGTAAAGTAGATATCCACACTTAAGCAAATCACCTTGGATCCCTTGCTAGAAAATGGAGAAAAAACAAAGAGTTCAGATTAGGGTGTGATTTACCTCCTTCAAAAGTGGAGAAATCAGATATTTTCCTCTAATGACTACAATGACTAGATCATCTCAGACCATAATGGTATCCTAGCCATTCACTTGGAGGTAGGATCCTACATCATAGTCATCTCAACTTAGATGAGCTGCATTCATCCAGTGTGTAACATACCTGAATACATGTAATTTTGTTATTACTGTGTTGTATGGTATTGTGTTTGCTGTGATCAGGCCCTGAGGACTCACCAACAAAAAGAATCATTAAATAGACAGTTCTTGACCAGGAGATTTTAGAGTTCGTGGGTCAGACTGTTTCAAAACTCAGAGAAATGGCTCGAGACAGGTCAGTTTAATTCCCCTTCTTGAGTCTTCATTTCTCTTTACTGACAGCAAAGGGTCTTGTATAGCTAGCTCAGATGTAGAGACATGCATGAAATAAGGCTAAATGAATCCCACTTGTCACCTAGGTGCCTGGATAGTCCAAAGCTTCAAGCACTGGCTGGAGATATATCTACATGCCATTAGACAGTGTTTCCCCAGAGTTGTGCACATGTCCAGTCTACAGTACAGCAACTCAAAGAAGCAGATATAAATGAATGGTGGAAGAATGAATGATCTGGCTTGTGGATGGCATCCCTGAGAGGCTTTGCAACTGTGTGTTAAACTTTAAAACTCTCGAAAAGTAGTTTTCTTTTCAAATAATTTGTTCTTGGTGCCAGAAAGAAATGAACCCTGGCACAGGATGATGAGCTCTTAGGCTGAGCCAGTTAGTTTATAAAACACATGGTTCCCTGAAACAGTAAATGACTGGCCTCATAACATATGCACTGCAAGCAAAAGCATAGCCCTAGTTACATCAGTTCACTTTCCTTTTACTATTCTTTCTTTTTGTTTTAAATTAAAATTAAAATCAGGAACAGAAATAAAACAGACCAGAGTTCATGACCTGTTCAGGAATGCAATTAGCCCATAAAAATCATGACTGGGATTTGTTGCAAGGTAGAAACATGATCCCTTAGAAAAAGTTGCCCCTTTGCAAAGTACCAAATAATGGGGAAGAACAAAATAAGGGAGAGATGAGCAGTTTTTATTTTAACCCCACTTCCCTCCCTCCTCAAACCAGAAAGAGCTGTAAAAGAAAAGACCCATCACCTCCTGTAGTCAAGTTTCACAGCAAACAAGAAGTCCTGAGCAACTCTGTGATTACTTTTATCTCTGTAAGACTAATCCCATGATAAACCTCTTGTTTCCTATACTTGATGTACCACTATTTTACTAGTCCTGAATGCATCAGGCACATTGTGGATGGCTCACTACAAGCAAACAGAACCTGACAGTTTCCTTCCTTAAAATAAACAGAAGTGGTACTTAGACACAGTTCAAAGAGTTTAGCACTCCCAGAATGGCTATTATTACCCTTTAGGTGGGCAAGTAGACCCAGCTTTTCATTCTAGTGAAGGCACCTTTCTTAAATTTTTCTCCCTTCCCATTTTTTACTGGCAATAAAATGACTATATAATCACCAACCTGCTTTTTTACAGTCCTCTGCTTCCACTTTCCATGCAAAGTGACCTGTTTGTTTACACCACGGTTTGTTTACTTCCATCTCCTTTTCTAAGAAGTCATGCCATTTGGACTTCTCAGAATGCGTTTTAGCAATGCTTCCCTTTATCCTCAAAGCTACCCAGCACTGGACTGTTAGCCAACAGCAGGAAAGAGTGTATTTTAAGAATAATATTACAGTGACCTTTATGAGGCCTTTGATCCAAAGATTTCTGAGGCTTAGCAGTTATCAGTGATGTGGAGTGAACCTGCCTACATATTCCCCTAGAGGCTTTTACTCACGAATGGTCACAAATTCTGTGGTACCTACAGTGGAAATAAGCTTTTTAAGAGACCTTCAGTGCCCTTGTCTGCATGGAGTTCATAAAAGAAGTGCTGTGAAGTAGAGTGTAAAATAACGTGCAGTTGCTATTCTGAGTGAAATTCTTATTTAGAAACTCTTTCATCATTAGGGTCAGTTTTCATCCTATGTGAGTGTAAGGAACTGCCCAGAGTTTCTAGGACTTCTAGGTTATACACCAAGAGGACGGGTAGAAGGGAATTTATATACTCTAACGTCCAATACCAAATCTTTTATTGATGTACTGGAACAAGCCCAGTGGAGGGTCACCAAGATGGCTGAGGACAGGAGCACATGGCACATTAGGAGAAACGGAGGGTCCTGGGTTGGCTCAGTTTTAGGAAGAGAAGATTCAAGATCACATATCTTATGACATTAGGTATAGCATCTACCTTATCGGGGTGTGTAGGAAAGACCAAACCAGACTCTTCTCAGAGGTGCACAGCAACAGGAGTAGGGCAAGAGTCAGGAGAACACTAATAGGATATTATGGACATATTTCTTTCACTTTGAGGTTGGTCAAACAGTGGAAGAGAGGCCCATAGGGGCTGTGAAATTTCCATCCTTGGAAATATCTCGTCTCTCTCCATAAAGTGCATCCCACCATTCTAATAAAGATATCTAAGGTAGCTGTATTTAACAGTCCTGATGTTTCTGTCTCTCCAGTGGCTGAAGGGGGACTCTAGACAAGTACCTTAGGCCATTGGATGTGTAAAGTTAACTGAGATGAAATATATTCCTAGTCACCTGAGACTCACTCTGTAATGAATAGAAGTATCTGTTTCTCTGCCACCTACAGCAGGAGTTGAAGACATGCACGCTTCTAACACCTTGATTAAACCCAGGGATCACTCTGTTGCCTTTACATAGGCATGTGCTTCTTGAGACACCTTGGGTATCTGAGCCATCCCCAGAGACTTGCAAACATGACACGGGGCATCTCAATAGGCACTTCACACCCAGCTGTGGGCAATGAAGTCGAGCCCATGCTGTTAGATGGGATAAATTCAGTTTCACACGTCTTCCCAGTAAGCACATGAAGAAAAAGTACTGCCTCAGGCAGTCAAGATCCTAAACACCTGAATAAAGACAGGCATTAATATACTATTGTGTACCTTATACATTATTAGTGCCCTGCAGCTCCTATTGTAATACATGTGATTAATATTCCCAGGAAGTGGATTGCTTTTTATTGCCATGTCTTCTCTGGAAAATATCTTTCTGCTGTTAAAAAGGGGTAAAAAACCCTGAAAAATGACAGTTTCATTTTTCAGGTAGAATGCTTTCAGACTTTGAAGGTTTTCAGGTTCCGGACAAAAAATGCCTTTTCTTCACAGAAAGTGCATACCTCTTCCGATAAAATTCATGCAAGTCTACAACTGTCAGTTTAGAATCACAGCATCATTTAGGTTGGAAAAGACCCTTAAGTCCAATTGTACATCTAATACTGCTAAGCACCACGTGTACACATCTTTTAAACATCTCCAGGGATGGTGACTCAGCTATTTGCCTGTGCAGCCTGTAGTGACGGTCATGAGAGAAATGTTTTGGCCATACCTTAGGAACACACCAAAGAAGAGATCTCTATAAAGAAGCCTATTAATTTTGAGCTTATAAGTCCCAAATAAATCCCTTAGATCCCTTAATGAACTGCTCCAGAAGGTCAAAGGTTCAGAGAGGTGTAAATAGGTAAAGGCTGTAATTCACAGTATGCATGAAGGAGAAACTGAACGTTTGCTGGTGCTGCTGGGTTTGTCACAGGTAGGAATAGGGTGAAGTGTGACCGTAGCAGCCCTGTTGACAAACTAACTTGTGCAGAGACTGTTCTTAGTTTATATTTTCAACAAATGTTGCTGGTTCAGCTCTTTTGGTTAGAGGGTGTGAGCAAAACCAACACAAACAAAAACCCCCAAAGTTTAACCAACAGAAATGTGCCAGAGACGGTCTCCCCTCTACTGCTGTTTCAAGGATGCCTTCATCTGTGTGCATTGCTGTTAACACAGTATGGTGGTATCCTCAATGTGTGAAGTGGCATCATGTCAGGTTTAGTGACACAAGGGACATACAGGGAAGCTTCAGCTGTGAAGGCACCTCCCAGCCAGCCTCCTCTGCATTGGGGTCCCACTGGCAGCAGGGGTCCCATGGAAATCTCTGCTGTGGCCTTTCCCTGGAGCTGAAACTCCCTGGCTTTATTCATTTTGGCATACTGACTAACAGTAGGCAGAGGGGATATCAGAGTATGCAATACTTATTTCCCATTGCATGGCTGCATGGAGAAAAAAAAGACAGGAATGAATGGTATAAACCATATGTTTAAAACAGGATTGTCTCTACCAGTTTGTCAGTGCCAGCGAAGATTCACCTGTATAAATCAGCTTTGACTTTTCCCAGGTTGCCAAGTCTGTAATAACCTGCAACACTGATTAGGCTGTGGGTGCTTTGGAGCCTTCCTAATGTATGTAAGGAAGGGTAATAATCCCCTTTTTATAGCTGGGTAAACTGAGGCACAGGGAGGAGATGCTGACCAATGACAGATACAGTGTCACAGCCTGCAAGAGAAGCCAGCTCTCCTGACTCCTCAGCGTTTGCCTTTTAACCACTAGACCATGAATCCTGTTTGCTTTGTTTTCTTGGATTTTGAGCATGTTTGTTTTCCCCTTTCCTGTACCTAATGATGCTGGTCCGTAGCAGGCAGTGGACAGCTGACAGATTACAGGGAGCGCCTGGGTGAAATGGGAGGCAGGATGCTTCACCAGCTCCAGGGCTATTTAACTTTTCTCCTATGGTGTGGGTCTGGGTCCCTCCCACTCATGCTCATATAACTTCCCTGGGGCAAGGACAACAATTGCCTAAATGGAAAAAGGAAACATTTCCTGTGCGTTTAACTACTTTTAGTGCAGTTTGGCACCTTCAAAGAGAACAGCGTGCTTAGCTAACAGTCAGCCAGCACTCAGCAGCTCTTCAGGAACTTGTGATTTTGGTGGACAAATCCATCAGAAACTACACTTTGGCAGCATAACTCAGCAATTCCAGGGAGTTGGGTAATACTTGTTGACCTCTCTGATACCCATGAGCCCAAACTGCATAGCAAAGTGGTTTTAAACAGACCACGCTGCTCAGGTTGGTTTTCACTCTCACTTCATGTAGCTTTATTTTAGAGTCCCTCTGTGGCATTCGTTACAATCTATGTGCACAGGTACTGATGAATCATCCTCACTTCCGTACTTCTCCGTCCTTCCACGGAAGGCTCCAGTTAACAGATCAGAGAAAAAGAGAGGCACAGAGAGACGCTGCCACCAGAGCCTGAGGAGCCACTTGCTCTGTCTCTGCACCTCAACAGCATCTGCAAAACTGTTAAACCACAGTCATGCCTAGTTTACTGGCAGGGAGGATTGGCCCAAGCCAGTGAAGCAAAGCTTTTTTGCAGCTGCTTAAAGTGTGCGTGTAGGCATTGCTTTTTGGCTTTTCCCCCCTCCATTTTTCCAGCTGGACACTCCAGCTGGAGTTTTTCCATCTGTTTTTTCCAGTGTTATCCTATCAGAAAACAAAACTGATAATTTTGTGTGCATAAGAAAATGGCTCTGATAACATTGACTGATGTTTTAAACCTTTATATGAGTTTTTTTCCTGCTTTGATGTCTCATGCAGTTGCATATCCACAACTGGCCTTAGCACAGATTTGATTTCCACTAATAATGCACTCAGCTGAAAGGCAGACTTAGAAATGCCTTTGGGTTCAAAAGGCCTTAAAAGTTGTACTTACATCAGCCCCAGGAAGAAATATCAATATATTTTAAATATCCCAGAAGTGCTTTCAAGACAGCAGAGAATGACTGCTTCTTTCAGGGTGTCTACTATCGTCTAAATTGGTTGCCCAAACTCCACTGTGCTCATTGTTGTCCAAACCCAGCTCAAAAGTAGGTCCTGCTCCAAAAAGCTGAGAAAAGAAGCGGTTTTGAATCCAGGCTGTATAAAGGTATTGAACAGAGTGAAAGTTATTGAACAGAGTGGTCTTTCCTTGGAGAATAGGACCCCCTCTCCATGCAGTATTGATCTCAAAACTGGGACGTGGGTTCCTTGCAACGACTGCAGAGAGAAAATCTCCTTCAGAGCTTCCTTCACTGACTAATTCCCTGCACATTAGCTTCTGTACATGTAGGCAGTGAAATACATACCCCTGACTATACCTCTTCAGGGGAATGAAATTCTCTTATCATGCTTATTTATGAGGATATTTTATCTATCAGGTTTAAGGACCTGTAGCTGATGCTGTAGGACAAATAATAATACTAAATGGATACAGACTAGGGAACACCTGAAATGTCAGTATTATCTTGGATGCCAGAGGCAAAACACTTATTGGGATTATTTTCACATTATTTTGCCATTAGAGGTTCTAATTAAAATGCAAGCCCTGGCTGAGCTGGGCATTGCTAACATACAGCTTCTGATCAAGAAAAGCTATGATTTTAGGTCCTACTGTGTTAAGGAGGGTTGTGCTGCGTTGAGTGTGTCTTACTAAAGTCAGAAGGATGAAAAAGGGAGAAAAACTGGTTGTGAGTGCTAGAGAGCCTCATCCATCTTCTCCACCTCCCCCAAATAAAGCAAGATGTTGTATGAAACATTTTCTCTCCTTTTCTTTTTCCCTTTCTTGTGGAAGGAGGAGAGTCAAGCAGTTCTCAGTGGTAAGAGATTTCACCATCCCGCAAAAGCAGGGCTCTTTCACTGGCCCTGGGAATGATGTAGTATCCCAGCCTGAAGCATGTGAATGAGGCCACATGGTAAATGTCATGGGAGCTGCGGGTCTGCTTGGCAGTGGGTGAGAAAGAGCAAGAGTGAGGACAGTCGTGCTGAAAGGAGATCCTGTGAATGAGGTGTGACTGAAGCACCCGGTGGCCCCGAGGCAGCCTCCTGCTATTTAACGGGCAACCAGGGAGATGCACGTGGCTTTTAGCAGCGTCAGTGACATTCTAATCCTTTCACAAGCTCAAGAGAGTTTGAGAATGAGGGAATGAGAAAGCTCTGCTTTATTTTGCTCACTGAATTTTAGTAGCAAACCCTTTTTTGCTCCAAAAAGTTGGTTTTGCTGACCTCATTTGGTCCCTCTGGCAAATTAAAGACCTGGCATGTCTGTCAAATAGCTAGGATTATGTGAAGCTGTTCTTGGTGCAAATCCCATCGCATTCTGAATCTTCTTTTCCCCCCCTACTTTTATCAGTGGAAATTATATTTTTGAAAGAATCACAGCTTTTGCTGAAGTGCTGTACTCTTGTGGTATAATGGGAAGAGTCCTCAGTCACTAAAAAGTGACTTCTAAAATGAAAAAGTTTCTTCAGACATGATCTGTTCTGTCTCTTGCCAGTACTGTCTGATGTCAAAGGAACAAGAATCAGCATCCTCCTCGAGTAAGTCTACCTAATTTTTTGTGTCATGTCTTCTCTAGGGAAAATTTCATACAACCTTGTGGCTGTTTCAACTCTAAATAAGAGTCAGTGAGAAATTTATGACCTGAGGTTTCTTTGGAAAACACTTATTCATTCAAACTGAGATGTTTTGGGAAAAAAACCCCCAACAACCCATAACCCTCCCCTCCACCCCCCAAAAAAAAAAAAAAAAAAAAAGGCAAATAAGCTGGTTTGCTTGAATTTCCCATTTCAAAATTTAAAAGAAAAGCTTTCAGGAGACATCATTTTGATCTTTCTCTTCCAAAAGACATGTTAAAATGAAAGCACTTTCTGCTTGAGCTGCTTAAGCCCAGTAGTTGTTTAATACCTAAACCATCTCTGAATATGAATCCAGATCCTCAAAAGGCCCCAAGTGGTTTTCTGCCTTTTGGGAGGAGACAGATGCATCAGGCTTCTGCCTAGCAGGGTTTCAGGGATGTCTCCCTATGGCAGGAGCACACACAAGTCACTCACTGACCATGGGTTAGAGCCCAGTTTTCTCATACCCCAGAATAATCACCAATTCATATATCACCCTGGGGCTCTGCTGTATGAGGAGGAGGTTTCCAGCACACCCGAAAACCTCTGCTCTGTTGCAGAGCCCTCTACCCACCATAGGACTGGCTGTGCCCATTGGTTGTATCCAACAGAATCTGGTCCTGGGGTGGAACAGAGATACCAGAATGACAACAAATGGGATGTCTATTATTCCAGAGGGGAAGATCAATCAGGGGGCAAAGAAATGATGCTTGCGTATGGTGTAGGAGGACCCATTCTGGGGAAGAACACCCCGAAGCTGATACAAAACTGTTCAGTATTTTCCAGAGCCAGGAATCACACCCTTGTTTTCAGTGAGCAACGCTTGGTTGAGCTGCAAACAAGTCCTCCTCTGCTCTCCTTTGACATGAGGATGTACCTGAATCTTCTGGTTTTCATTTTGCTTTTCCAGTTCCAATAAATATTTACCCCATCTTAAAAAACAACAGTGCCAAAACTCCAAATCAATCCTAGGAATAAATAAGCCAGAAGTGACTGAGAAAGGGCCAGGCTGCAGTCAGCTACAGAAAGCACTGGTGGTGGGAGTCAGGCAAGGTGGAGCGTGGGGGTGGAAGCTGTGGTAGAAGAGAAGGTAATTTTGTCAAGGCAGGGGAGGTATGACTATTTACACCAGCTGAGGATCTGACTGTCTACAAACAGGCACGATGCTGATGCTAAAGGTCACATAGGGCACTATGAGGCCTGCTGGGTGGAAACACTTTTCTTTCCACTACTCACCCAAGTAGAAAGTCAAACAGAGAAACCCAGCCTGTTTTTTCTTGATTCAGTAAGCCTGCTTCACAGTCCATCTTCCCTGAACCCTGTGCTTTGACAATCCCGCCGTGAGCCACGACCTCTCATTTTGCTCATGTAAATGTATGAAGAGTGTGGAATGAGCAGTAGTTTGAGGTGGATGCTGAATGTGATGGCTTACCTCTCAGATGGAGGACGTGGCATTTGGAATGTGGAGCTGGGAGCACTGAGCCCTGTCCTTGGCAGCCCTGAGCTGCTGCTGAGTGATGGGGAGGAAATAGCTGTGATATTAGCAGGGTTTATTATCTTGCATTCAAGTGCATTAATGCCAGGTGACTTTCCCCTGCATGAGGCTGATTTCACCTGTGCATTCCAAAATATGCTCATCCAGGTGAGCTCTTTCTCTCATGTAAGAGAAAGGTCCCTGTCAAGCTGTGAGCATAGCTGGGACATACAGATGTGGGTTTACAAGAAGACGGGAAAGAAGGGGCTTTAGGTCCTCAGTAGTGTCCATCTCCTTTCCTTTATGGCCCAAGCTCTTGTGCTCCCAGCCTAGCTGTGTGGCTTTTCTCCTCAGCAGTGCTGTGGGGTAAAAGAGGTGGTGAGAAGAGCAAGCATGGGTTCAAACCGAATGCATGATGTGATAATGTTAGGAACAAAGGGGCTCAGCCCTCTCCACTGACACTGGGGCTTCTTTTTTCCCTGTGTATCCAAAACACATTTCCCAAAAATAGGGCTTTTCTTTGCTCCTGGCTAGGATATTGGCTTGTTTTTCTTCAGCCTCCCAAGCATCTTGTCTCCCCATCTCCTGGAGATAGTTAAGGTCATGTCCCTGGCTCAACATTTCACCTTCTCCCTTGGACCAACATCTCTGTTACCAGCAGCAATCATACTATACTACCAATATAAGGGGTCCAGCATTAAAAGAGAAACTTTTGGCAGACCTATTTTGATTTTCCCTTTCTGACCTGCCCTGGGTGACACCCCTTCCTCTCTTGTCATCCCCCAACATGTACATCAGCTTTTGAAAGTTAATATCTACAGCTTCATCTCATGCAAGTTTGTTATAATATTTAGTGGTTTAAATCGTCATTGCTCTTTGATTTTACTGAGCTACTGGCTGCTTTGCATTGCAGCTAGTAGCTCAGTAAAATCAAAGAGCAATGAAGATTTATGTCTGAGAATTCAGAGTTCTTTTAATGCGATTCCTTAGAAAGATGCCCTTTTGCACCTGGACTTAATGTGGGGAGCAGGATGAAGACTGGACCTCTTCCTCCCCTGAAGAAAGTCTGTGGGCAGTGCCTGCTAACCAAACCAGGGGTTAGCTCTTTCCTGTCCTCTTAAACAGCTGTTCCCACTGAAGGAGTATTTTCACCAGGGACTGTAGTGATTGGACAAGGGGTAATGGGTTCAAACACAAAACAGGGAAGATTTGGGTTGGGTATAAGGAAGAAATTCTTCACCATGACAGTGATGAGGTGCTGGCACAGGGTGCCTGGAAAAAGCTGTGGTTGCCCCATCCCTGGCAGTGCTCAAGGCCAGGTTGGACACAGGAGCTTGGAGTAACCTGCTCTAGTGGAAGGTGTCCCTGCCCGTGGCAGGGCGTTGGAACTGGATGAGCTTTGAGGTTCCTTCCAACACAAACCAGTCTGTGATTCTATGCAGATATCTTGCTAGTGTGGGAGAAAGGAGCCAGGACCATAGAAGCTGCAGCCCAAACCCTTGTCACTATTCAGTATGCTGTATCTCCTCCTGAAACCTTTCAGGCTGCCCTCAGTATACCTGACTACTGTGGGTGACTCAAAGCATGAAGCAGGGTGAGCTGGACAAGGGAAGGTGCTTGTGTTTGGCTTTCCTCCTGCTCACTCATATTCATGAGCAACACTTTGATACTGCTTGACAGGCCGATTTGGACACTGTTCATCTCTGTGATTTGCCAGAGCAACACCAGAAGGGAATTTTCTCTGTTCATTGGTTGCATGCTTTCACATCTTACTTCACACCAAAAAATGCCCTTGCCCTGTGTCCTGTGCGCACAAGAAATTTTGGCTGTTACCCATGAGTATGGGGGAGGGAAAAAAAAAAAAATTAAAAAATAAATAAAGGTATAAAATGCACTTGGTTTCTTTGGCCAGTGCTGTCACTAAAAACCATGCTGCTGCTTTATTAATTTTTTCATTTTCAGGTTACAGAGTGTGTTATAATGGAGTCAATTCACAGTTCTAAGCTCCAGAGTTGTGGTTAATTAGTAGCCGGTTTAGGAAATTATGTTATCATTACCTCATCCCTTCTTAGCTTAGCAGCTTTCCTCCTCTTCCACCTCCCCCTGCTTCCCCATCCCCTCCAGACTTCCCTGACCAGGGATATTATTTTTCTTAATGACATCTTTGTCACACATACAAACTCAAATCTCCTAAGCACACCTCAGCATCTCCAGTAGTTTGAAAACCCACATGAATTAACTTTTTTGGCATGGAGACCGACCAAAGAAAACCAAACCCAAACAAAATATACGTTGTTCTTCGCTTTCCCCTCACCATGTTGGTTTTACACTAGCTCTTACCCATGCAGCTCTGTACTAGGTACTGCATCTGATGCTGGGCTGACCTCCATCTGCCCCGTGTTTGTTGATGATGAACACGCTCACTTCCACTCTCTGCCATCCTCCCCCATGCAGAAAGCAAAGGGGAAAACAAACAGCAGGATGAAGCAAAAAAACAGGTCCTCTCGACAAGTGGTGGCAATGTGCAGAATTAAACAGAAAAACCATGGAGGGGGAGATAAAACCCACAACTTAAAAGGGCATTTTCTGGTGGCATACTTTGAAACCAGACACTTGCTATTCATGGCAGAGGAGGAAGGGGAGTGGGAGTTCAGAGGTGGAGACCTTGGGTTTACTGGTTTTCTGTTCAGCTCCACACTTAGCCAGTCCTTGTCTGGATCTATATAGTGTCTGAGGATGAAAACCCAGGGATGATCCATGGGAGAAGCACTCATCTACTGAGTTTTGGCCCTGTCTCTTTTGCTACTTTCCTTCTATCTATCTATCTATCTATCTATCTATCTATCTATCTATCTATCTATCTATGTCTGTCTGTCTGTCTGTCTGTCAGGGAAAATGACATTTTAGTTGTTTGTCCTTAATATGTTGGAGATCTATGTTGTCATGTATAGCGAGACCCGGCCACTTTGGGGAAGGGTAGCTGATGTGGAAACCTCTGGAGCACAGAGCTCTGAGCTGCCAAAGCTTGAGCTGAAGCTCTGTATCATCCTGTCAATGTGACCACATACACATTCTCTGTAATTAAGCACGAAGAAACGTTTGCATCACCCACTCACCACCTGGTTGCCCTTGGTGTGCAAGAAATAAGCACTTAACTAAATGGTGTTTTCGCTCTTTTTTTCTACCTTGCTTGTTTTTTTCCAAGGTTAGATATAAGGAAGAAGTTCTTTACTGTGAGGGTGGTGAGGCACTGGAACAGGTTGCCCAGAGAAGTGGTAAATGCTCCATCCCTGGCAGTGTCCAAGGCCAGGCTGGACAGAGTCTTGAGTGACATGGTCTAGTGTGAGGCATCCCTGCCATGGCAGGGTGGGTTGAAACTAGGTGATCTTGAAGTCCTTTCCAACCCAAACTATTCTATGATTCTGTGATTCTACTTTGCTCTCTCATGCCACACAATGAACATGCTTGAGTAGATTTTCTCCATTTTCTCATCTAAGAGGAACTAGATTGTGACCTTCCAGGTAGCACCTCACACGTTCTCTCTACTGATTTCTTCACCTACGCTATGCCAATTCCCCCTTCTCTGCAGTGTTCACACCTCTCAGGCATTTGCAGACTGGGTGTGGCTGGCTCACAAGTTAGCAATTTCTTCACCAAGACACCCATGGGTTTTGCAGCTTTTGCCAGCCCTAAAACCTCTCTGCATCCTTCCTACTCAACATGGATGTGAAGGGCTGGAAATGCATGTGATAATCCATACACACTGTCCCTGCAGCTTGCAGGAGAAGGGCTTTTACTCCCCAACGGTGATCACAATATTGAGACAGGCCAAAATCACCCAGGCTTTTGCTGTATCACATTTCAAGGCAGAACTATCTATTGCCTCCCAGGCAGTCTTTAGGCTGGGGAAATAAGTTGTGTCTGAAAATAAATAAATGCATTACTGAATTTTAAACAGGAACTTTGCACTGAGGATAAATGGACCTTCGAATCATAGGAGCTGGCTGGAGACAGCACCAGCAGTGGGATGTGTGGGGAAGGCTAATACATGAATTTCTTCTGTACACTTGGTACTAATTCCCATTGAAAATTGCGTGAGTTGAAACACGTTATGATTTTTCTGGAAGTATTGTGTGTCTCATCGAACATCTTCTCTCCCCAGGTTTGTCCTCACTGAACAGTGTATTTCAAAGGCTTTTATCAGTCATTGTGTTTGCGTCTGTTTTCTCAGGAGGAATCAATCTCCTTTCTGTCTCTGCTGCCCAGGTAGTGTGTCTCCCAGGGCTGTAGTTCTGTCCCCACTCATGATGGTCCCAGAAAGAGGACCTGTGGGACTCTATGGGGGGAAGTGGGAAGGACAATGATTCCAGGAGATGCTTGTCTGGAGTGAGACATTGAACCATCCATCCAGCTCTTACACCCATCCACTATTTAGTTTTCCATGGATGTCAGGTTTCTGGGGACATTTGCTGGCTGAATGGCCCGGGACTTCTTCCTGGTGGTTCTTATCATGGTTTTAAGCATTTCCCAACCATGATGATCTCACCATCAAGGTGGATGGTGAGAACCAAAGGCAGTGCTTAAGCTCTGCAGAGTAGTCGACCTGAACCAAGGAGAGGACCGCCTCCTTTCCCTGTGCTGCGAAGTGACAACCATGGGAGTCTCAGCCAGGCCAGAGGCACAGCAAGGTGCCTGCTGGGACCCAGGCTGGGAGCCAGCTCCGAAGCACAGATGGAGCTGGAGGCAATGTCCAGACATCTGGGCTTCTTTCCTGCTCACACACCTGGCTCTGCCGAATCCAACATGCCCCAGACACATGGCTGAAAGCTATTGCGAATCCCTGCTATAGACACTCTGTAACTAGCCTAAAGGTTCATTTTGAAAGCCTTAATTTGGTGGGCTAGGTTGCCCAATAAAATTCAGAAGACGTTTACTCCTGTCTTAATCTGTCCATAAGGAAAAAAAGGTTTTTGGTGGTCATTCAGTGAGTTTAAACAGGCTCAGCTTTTCCACTGTAGGCAAATGTCCATGCCTCCCTGCCCTCCTGTCTGTCTCCTGCCCTTTGCACTGCTGTGGAAAGCTTCAAATGCTCCAAACTCTGGCATCCTGATGCAAAGCAGAGCTATTTATTTTTTCACAGTTCAGCACAGGAACCTCTTCTGGAGGTGTCTATCTTTTAAGACTTAGATTCAAGGGGTGCTGCACTGTGGTCTCAGCTTATTACTCACACAGCTGGGTGTATTTTGGGGGTGGTGTACATCAGTGCTTTGAACAGCACTCGACTCCTCAGATAGCCACACTGAAAGTCAAAGCGCATCTTTGCTGAGCGAGGTGTTATTTCCAGGGGTACAGACACATCTACACCCTGGCTCAGCCTATTTTGTTTTGAATCCCTTATAAATACTCAGCTGCTGGAACGAGTTTATCATCTGAGAATCTCCTCTGATTTTTTTCCCCTAGTCGGTATAAGTTGTGTTTAATCTTTGTGGCTGTGTGGACACTGGAGAAAAAAATAACCCCAGCCACAGAAAGCAAATTAAAAAATCTTTGAATTTTATACTTTGCCTTTGGACTTCTAGGTAGGCTTGTAGTTTTTAACACCTGACAGCTACACCTTGCAGACAAACAGCTTGAAGCACTGATGTCCAGTTCCCTGGGCGAGTCTAAGGCCTGGGGTTTGCAATGTACAGCTCTTTTCTGCCCATGCTCTGAGGGCTGATTTTGAATGAGTTTAGTTAAAGCAGAAAAGTCTCCCCTGCTGGAGACATTCATAATCTGAAGTAAGTGTCTGGACTGACTCTGTCTCATTCATTTAATTGAACGTCTTGATAAGATATCTGAGTTAGATTGACATAGTGTAAACACCATCCCTCAGGTTGCTTCTCGCTGCTTTCCTGGTGTCACCGTTGGTCAAATATATACGTGCCATAACTTGCTTGCCCCATCAGCTAACATTGCTGCAAGAGTGTTTAAAAAGAAAAGGAAAAAAGAAAGAGAAAGAAGGTGACATTAAACCAGCTAAAAAAGTCTCAAGAGACCTGTCAATCAAGAAAGATATTTACTGAAGCTTCTATTGACCCATATATGCTCTTATCTAGAAACCTTTATCTTCTAAGACAATGTTGACTAACAGCTTTTCCTTTACTCTTGTTTCTATCTTAAAAGAATAACAAATAAGCTTAATTCTTCACAAAATCTTTAGCAAATGCCTTTTAAGCCTAACACAATGGTAGTTATTTTAAGAAGGATGGCTAAGCACTGCAACACTTTTCTATTTTTCTGTCTTCGTTTTTCATATTGGAGCACTTAATCACAGTTAATCTTTGTGCACAAGGAAGACACATTAACTTTGTTTGTACAGGACTGATATAAAAGCTTTCAACTCCTCTGTTCCTGTATTCATCTCCCTGGTAAGCCTTACCATTTTAAATAACAGATAAAGGAAATGCTGAAGATTCAACGATACAGTCTATCCTTGCTCAAGTAACTGCAGGGACCAGACTCTGTAAGCAAACTTGCAGCCGAACAGATGAGCCAGCTCAAGCTGAGCATCTGCAAATCCCAATGGAAGGTTTGAGCTGAGGAGAAGGGCATAATTTATAAGGGTGTATCAAAATCAGCTACCTGAGAAGATGCCAGTGCTTAGGACAGGCAAAAGGAGACCACCTCTCTGTACAATGGGGTGCATTCGGATGTCCCTGCTCTCTACAGGCACAAGCAAACCCCATTGCCAGGATTGCAGCCATCTCCTGACATTAGTCTGAGTGTCCCTTTTCTGTGTTTTGCTTCGAAGGCTACAGTAATGGCTTGCTAAAGAGTCTTGTTTTGATAGGGTTATATTCTCCAAGGCTGTGAAATTGAGGGCTAAATCTCAGCTCCACTGAAGTCAGTGAGCCTGAAATGAATAGAATTTCTTTTGGACTGACTCCGAATTTCACTGTTGAGGGTAATAGTAATTTAAATGCCTTTTATGGCCTCTTTACTCTCTCAGAGCAATAAAAGGGGGCTTAGTCTTTGGTTACACCCAAAAGTTGCCCTGCTTAATTATCTTGGAATAGTTAAAGTAATAAAACCCTTTGCCTGCTGCCTGCCTCTCTCACACCTACTGGAGCAGAACTGCTGGTATAAATGTACCAATGTGGGACATGAAGGGAATTAAACTGCAGTGGCTTGGGGTGTTGGCTGGAAGGAGACAGCTGTATGTTAATTAATTAAGTGAGACCTTGTTCCTGGATTTTTTTTTTTCTGTCGGATTATATAGGATGAACTTAAACTACTGAACTCATGAGAAATTCTGGGGTTTTGGGCTGGATGCATGCCATGGCCACATCATGATCCCAGATCAGGGGGAGACTCAGATGTGCACGGAAACCTATGTGTGTTTACTTGCACGGGAAAGAAGCCTGGACATGAGGAGTAGAGGGAGTGATAGTCCCTAATGTTGGCACTGGGGCATGGCAAGGTGCACATCCTTGGCTTTCTCTAGGAAAATCAACAGGTAAAAAGAAGTGGGAGAGAAGAGATGCCATGGCATCTTCAGTAGATGTTAAAACACAACTAGAGATCCTCCTTTGCTGACTCTCACCAATTCTGCATCCTGTTTTGTGTTTGCTAGGATCCAGCAAAACACAAGCAGTAGGTGTTGCTCCAAACTTTTCTGTCTCTGTCCAGACATTTCTGGGAGCTATTCACAGAGACCAACCTGAAAAACATAGAGCAACCTGTGGAAGGTGTCCCTGCCCATGGCAGGGAGTTGGAACTAGGTGAGCTTTAAGGTCCCTTCCAACCCAGATCATTCTATAAGCCTATGATTCTATTAAAAACATTATGCATGCTTTGGCCAGGAACTATTTTAGTTTGCTATGAAGTGCTGTAGTATAAACAAACATATATGTACAAACAAATGCATAAAGAACATTTGTTTGGTGGTCAGAAGAAGCAAAGCTGCCCTTGCCCTTTCATCCCAAGATGAGAGGACATTCGATCAGACTGATAAGCATGTAGACTGTTGGTTGGGGTTTTTTTTTCCCCTTCTTTTCTTTCTGTTGTGTTTCAGTTGTACTATTTCATCTTAACAGTAGTTAGGTACAAGAGGGCTGTGTAACCAACATACTAACCAGCCATACAGAGTCAAAAGGTTACACTCAAAGGCCATATCTGTGGCAACAAATAGACCATGGCCCTGAGGGCAAATGGCGTAAAGTGACTCAACCACAGTGGCTCTTTCTGTCCCTTGTTGCCACACAGGTCTTCCTCCTCTGCAGTGTTCGCTTTCCACATATATGTGCTGAGAGTCCTTGGAGGTGCTCTAGGGAATGTTGTCTTGCTTTTTGATGCTTCTCAGGAGACCATGGGTCTTCCACAGATCCCAAATAATATCTGACAATCTGGTGCAAATGTTATGGATACTCCAGGGTTTCACTCCAGGTACTAGATGTTGGTATATGGCCAACTGGGTGAAGCTCCCAGGAAGTACAGTCACTGCCATTGAGAAAACTGGTTGATGGGCCAGATATAAGTCTCTGCTTTCATGCGAGCTGAGTAAACTTTTAGAAGCCACTAGCAACATTGCTAACTCCCCAATAGCTACAGTGGGATTTCACGGGTCAATGCGTAAACGCCTGAATTTGGATACTTTAATCTGTGAACTAAATCTCATTCCAAATTCCTACTTGAATATATCTAATACCAGTTGAAATGCATAAGCTCATTCGTGGACCTGACCCTGGGTATCTAAGGCTCTATATCTTACCTGCTTTGTAACAATGAAAGAGTAAATATCAGCAAAAAATCCTTAGAAATATGCTTCTGAAGCAGCTTCATGTGCAGTACAGATAAGGCAGAAGAACCCCTTTTTGCTATATTCCTCTTCTGATAGTGCCCTGCTCTGCTCCTCTAGGACAGGCAAGTTTCTCTCCTAGCGAAGTAGGTAGGTGTAAAGAGATTTTTTTTGCAGATATGCTCATTTCTAGCTCCCTGTCCTAATGATCGCAGTGTGTGTGTCAATTGGTTCTCATTGGCTTTGTTAAAAAAAACAACAAAACAAGCTCCTTGGGTTTCTTCAGATTCCCAAAGGAAGTTTTAGTTCATTGGCTCTGGGTATCATCCTACAGTGTCTGAATACTGGTGCTACTGGTTGAGTCTTGGAAGGGATTCAAAGGCAGCACTGTACAAGAAAACTTCACAGGTCTTGGCATGTTAGATAGTGGTGGGTAGTGGGGTTGCTTAATAAAGCAGTTCAGTTCAAAGTGAAGGTAGAGGGAGTGTAGGCTCATAGATCATAGCACACATGCTAGCCCAGAAATGCCAGGGTATTTCAGTTGTCATTAAAACATGCAGGTACATGAATTATTGGTAGAACTAACCATCCTGTGATGCCTGAGCATGGAGCCAATAGAGGCAAAACACTTCCAATATTTAGCAAGTTTGAATGCTTTGGCAAATTGTTTAGCTTGGAAGTTACTGAAAGCCATATTCATTTAATTAGCCTTCCAGTGTACTGGCAACAGGTCTAGGAGTTTATCTGTGCTCAGACCCCCTCCACGATAGGTGTTTTTCAGGTCCCACACATTGAATTTTGGAAGCAACGTCAGGAATTATGAACATGAGGGATGGATAGTTCTTTTCTAAGTCAGGGAAGACGTGGGTGGGCTCTTTCTCAGCTAGCTTGCACAGCCAATTCCTGTCAGTATCCCCCACATCCCACCTGCCAGCCCAGGGCTGGGTTTTCAATAGGGCACGATAAGGTTTTTGACATAAGATCTGGATGTCTCGCACTAAGAATATGATTAAAGGAGTCTCAGTTTTTAAGGCATGAGATGTTCAGCAAAGGATAGACAGAAGCTCTGGGTGCCATATTCAGACTACCTTCTGCATGTGCCTGTATAAGACAGGACAAGAAACCAATGAGTGATTTGCGTTACCCTGATCTCCACACCTTGAACCATCAGTACTGTGAAGTGCCTACAGTGCCCAAATTAGGCATCCCAGTAGGAATTTCAGAGATTTTTAACTATATTTAAGTTCAGTGACGTTTGAAAATGGGGACCATGATTAAAAGATGCAATTTGTTTTTCAGAGGGAAGCAGGGAGGACTTGGCCTTTCCCCTGACGTTATAATCTCCTTTCTCTACTTTGGGATGTTCGTGAGATAGAAAACTTTTCTAATTCTTTTGTACATTGTAAGAAACTCTTTCCAATGAAAAATAATTAATCTTTCATCATAGCTCATTTACATC
This sequence comes from Strigops habroptila, assembly GCF_004027225.2. Classification (NCBI taxonomy): domain Eukaryota; kingdom Metazoa; phylum Chordata; class Aves; order Psittaciformes; family Psittacidae; genus Strigops; species Strigops habroptila. The sequence goes on from NC_044279.2 coordinate 5,013,872, forward strand.
TATCTCCCTACCAGCTCAGGAATGCTGGTCTAAACAGAGACAATATCTCGAAAAACAGACAGGTAGACAGGGGGAGTAGCAATGTGGACTTCATTTTAGACATCAAAGCAGTTGTTAACTGAGCAGTTCTATTTATAATGTTGGTAGATTTTCAATGCATTTTCACAGAATGAGATAGGCAATTAAAGAGTGGAGGTTTTATGTCGATGAGTAAGTAAGCGTTTCATTTCTAAAATCATTTGTCTTAAATGAGTTGCTTAAGGTTCAGTTTATAGTGTTGGAGTGCTGGAGTGCTGTCACACCTCGGTTAGCAACATCTACCCTCAGGGGCTTGAGGGAGTAGCATCTAGCCATGTGGGTGTTTTTCCCCAGTAACTTGTTAGTACCCTTTGATTCCCAAAGCAGTGCAGTGTTTCTTCTGAGGTCCGTGTTACAAAGAGCAATTTAAGGTCCAACATCTTGGCCACAAGACAAAATCCTGAATTTTGGCAAGATTAAATCTGTTCTTTTTAAACTTCATTTAATGTTTACAGAGCTTTTTCTTCACTGGACATCAAGGGTTGAGCTTGTGGAGTAGCTTGGTTGTGAGGAAGTAAGGACACTGGCCTTTCATGGTCCAGGGATTGCCAAAGTGGGAAGATGAAGGAGGCAGGACATGATGGGGTGAGAGAGGAGCTGCTCACAGTAAAGCAGCTGAGTCTTGTTCTGGAGAACAGGGGTTTGCCACGCAGTTTCTCACATGGCATGTTTCCCACCTGGGGAAACGTAATTAGCCCCGTCTGAGGCTAATTAGTCACCTGGTGAAGGAAAACAGGAACTATAAACTGATTTAAGAGTCTTGCCCTCTCTTGCTGTTACATTCTTCTAAAGATGACTTCAGACCCACTATGGGGAAAGGGGAGAACTGCTTGCAAGAAACACTTTTGCCTTTGTTTGTCCTTAGTGGCCTCAAGGAATGGATCAGACCAGCCTAGGGCAGCATCCAGGCTGCCCTTTTCCACTATGATGCTCAGTTCTGCCACATAAGTACCCTTACCTCTCATTGTCACTCAGTCCCCTGAATGTCACACGAGACATTTCTGGAGCACCAACTCCTGTGATTCCTGAAGAAAAGCTGCTTTTTTTATAAAAAGACCAGGTCCATCTCTCAGAGTGGTGAAGATGAGTTCAATAGCGTGGCTTCCTAAATGATCTGGATTAGAAAGCGAATAAAAGAGAATACAGAATTGCTCCTTAGTAAAATCTCTTGTTGTCCTCAAGGTAATCCTGGAGTCTACAGATATGGATTCCTTTTTTTTTGAATGTTTGATATTACCACCTCCATCTCAAAGTCTTTCTGTTTGAAATTGTAACACAGTATTGGGATGTATGTTGGTTATTTTAAGGACAGAAAGGAATTCAGGTCAGATGTATTGGCCCTTGTATGTTGAACACAAGACTCACAATATAGCTGGGAAGAATGGGTGCTGAAGGGAAGAGCAGTGTGTTATGGCTGTAGCAAACAATAGATACCTTGGAAAAAAGCTGAGAATAATCACGTAGTGGTACTTCCTCAAACACTCTCCTAGGTGTCAGTAATTTACATCTGAACCAGAGGGTCTGCCTTTGTATTCAGGAGTCTTTAGGGTTTATTTTCTACTATGAGTTTCTCTAGCTTCACACTGGACCCGAGTAAGCTGTCAGCAAAGGTCTGTCACTCTTGCCTCTGGAGTCTAACACTGCAGCTTCTGTCCTGCTCTGTATTTTCACCTGCCAGATGCTTCTGGTAGGGTTGATCTGGTATGCACAAAGCAACAGCCTTGGATATGAGCTATCACAGCAGTGGGAGAGGTTTTACTAGAGCGCTTTACTGCAGCTGGCGTATATGAGCTGGCAGCACCCTACCCTCAGAAGAGGTTTGCTTGAGGGTATTTTCCCAACAACACCTCGGATATGGGAGACCTGGCCTGTGGTATGTCTCTCTGGAGACCAGCAGCACAGGACTAGTTATGGAGTTTCACATGGAGTTTATTTACCACTCCTGTTTAGGTGGACAATATGAAGCTCGATAGAGGTATGATTCTTGGGCGAAGTGTCTGCAATAGGTGACAATGGACTCATGTCCCATCTCCTCCTTCTGCCTGCTAATCCCAGCTATGCCCATACAGCATCCAGGGATGCTGTAGTGTGAACCAGCCAACAGTTTGGACTGGTTGCAAAAAGCAGTCCATCCCACACCTCTTCTCCTTCCAAAAGCAGCACCAAAGCAGGAATGAGGAGTGAGGGACCTGGATGCAGATAAAGGTGAGTGTAACCCCTAAGAAAACACTTGTGAAATCACAAAGTTTTTTCCTTAATGTCTTTATGAATTTGGAATACACTCCCAAGACACTCCCGCCATACACCTCCCTCACCTCCTCATCTTCATGCATGTCTAACAGGAGGTTGGCGCTGACCTCAGCAATGCACAGACCTACACAGGGTGACAATACCAAATAAACTCTTTCACCCCTCTGAAGCCTTTCTTATATGTATATCTTGCCACATTGCAGCCAAGGCAGCTGAGAAGTTCTGGGCAGATCTGGAGGCATTCCCACTCCCTCTCCTATCTACCCACAGCCCTGTGCACCCCTCATGCCCTGACCAGCCAAGCATGTTGCTGAGATGGGAGCAAGATGAGGTTCCACTGGGAAGGCTCTGTACTGATCCTCCCTCTTGCAAACCCAACTGAATGGCAAGAATGCTTCCTAAAACAGCCTCCGAGAAGAACGGGTTAACCTGAAAGCCACATGAGAACTACACAGGTGCAGCAACAGTTTTTATTTGGTAAATATCACCTCCACAGCCCAAGAAGAGGCTCATGAAAGAAGATGCCTTTTTCTGCAACTAGGAAGAGTGTGGTTAGGAGCACTTGCCGAGCTAATAAAGGCTGTTGAAGCTTCAGCTTCCGTTGGTGGTTAACCCTGTGACATGGCTCAGCTCCTCTGAAAACAGCACCTGACTGATACACAGCTTAATAGTGCGTGATATAAACACGTTTTTATCACATTAGCCTGCCACTGAGCGCGCAACCGAAAGGTGATGCTTAATCGAGCAGGGGGTAATTTGTACCTAACAAGAAGGGGTTGTGTGCTGCTGTATAAATACAATGCTGGGGTTGGCACGGGTGATCAGGGCTGCCCCTGCACAGTGAGCAGATGCTGGAGCGGGTGCAGGGCAGAGAGCTGTGATGAGATAAGAAAATGATGGCCCCTGTGGTTAAAAACCAAAGCTCACCGACCTATTTCCTAGCAGAAGTATTAATTTTTTTGCTTTGGTGCTTCTCTCTGTGTCTCAGGGAGGGTTGCTTGGATCTAATCGCCAAAGTGTGCAGCTGTTGGTCTATCTGAGATGAAGGATGGACTTTGTGGCAAAGCCACCTTCATCTGCATGCCCATGTTTCCTCCAGGCCAAGGCTCTACAGGATAATATAAGCTGCAGAGCAGGATGGAGCCCTGAGCATTGAGATGATTGCATTAGGAGTTTCTTTGCTTCACCAGCCCAGAGCCCTTTAGCAGCCACTGGACTGATTTTGAGCAGCCAGAAATATACCAGCAAAAAGCTCCTCACACCTTGTGTCCCTACTCTAAAGCTGCTTCACAAGCTCAAGGACTAATTTTCCCCCCCCTGTTTTCCTCCAAGAGTAAACAATGTCAGAATTGGAGGAGGATGTTTACATGGACCTGGGATCACTCTGTGGTAAGGTCCGAAATCACCATCACATTGTCTCCTGAGCTGGGAATGGGTTCTCTCTCATCCACTGTGCAACCACAAGTAGCTATGTAAGGGGTTTGCCACGTTCATTATCCATAAATATATCTCCCCTAAGCACTATTAAGCTGCATTTCAGATAGATACAGAGGAAGATGAGGGAAAAGAGTCTGCAATGGCAGTCAATTTCACACATGAAATCTGTATTCCAGGAGCTTCTCCCTCTGGAAAAGCAGGCCTCCGTGAAGGTATTATATTTAGGGTAAAATATGTATATTTTTTTCCTTCAGAATTTTATTTGTCTGCAAAGCATCACACACACACCCATGGCTCTGTAGGCACACTACAATTTTAATATTGCTTTGGTTCATGTTTCACTCACTCCACATCAGCAAAGCTGCATGTACAGAGTTGCAGCCCACTTCCAGGCTGGTAAACAGCTCCCTGGAGGTCCTCCTTCATCTGGTCCAGCTCTGCTCTGCAGAGCTCCAACACGAAATGATGGTTTTAAAATTGCCCCCACAGCAACCCAGAAGAAATTTTCTCCTTACTTCACTAGGGCAGGATTGAGCCAAGGCTGTTGTATGCTGCAGTGGATCAAGGCTGATCCTACTTGACTTTCATTCCTCACACCATAACCACAGTGCCTCCATCCATCAGCTATGACATCCTTTCCTAACTCCTTCTTCCTCTCTCCCCTGTCCTCCTCTCCCAGACTACCTCCTCTGCAGAGCCGAGCTTGTCACAACACTGATTTCTTCAGGCATTAATTTATGAATGGTACAGGCAGTGCTTTGGAAATTTATCCCTTCGTGCCAACTTCCTGCTATGTGGAACACCTGCATTTAACAGCAGAGAAAAAAAACAACCACCACAGTAAACCTTGGGTAAAACTGGTTTCAATTAGGAGCCTTAATTGCAATGAAACTGAAAGGAAACAAAATGGGATCTTTGATTATATGAGCTCTCCTTCTCTCCCCCCAAAGCCCTTTTCATTCCCTCCAGCCTGGGTGAAGCACTCCATCTCTTCAATTCCTGCTCAGACACTCAGCATCTCCACCAGCGGGCCCAGTACCCAAATCTGTGCCATCTTTATCATTTGCCCTTCTCACAGGATGAGGCAAAATCTCAGCCACAGACTCTCATGGCTGCAATAAGGATGCTTCAGACAGTTTGGGATAACTTCTATACCCCAGACTGGTGCTTCTCACTCAGTTACCCCCACACTGAGTCCAGTAACTTGTTTTCAACTGAATGAAAGACCCAGAGACCTCAACCTCCACTATTATTCCCCTGCGTTTGAGATGTCAGCCATCATACAGCCAATGTAGCTGAATTCCTGAGAGGAGCTCAACAGGAGGCTGTGAACTTCCACACGTTTTTCCCTTCCCCTCTTGCAAATATTCTCCAGGCAAGAAGACTGAAAGGTGCAATTTCCCCATTTTAACCCAGATCTGCTCAAGGTGTGGCTATTTTCATATTTCCATCAACACAGTTCCGTGTCTCTTGGCAAAGGGAGCATGTTGCCGTATGCAATATCCCATCCGCAGGTGTTATGGCCACTGCCACACTAAGGAGGTGAAAGGAGATGGTTTGGACCTGTCGCACCTACATTTCATCATAAAAATGTTAATGGATCATTCCAGAAAGTCTCTGCAATCTTTTCAGTTGCTTTTACTAGATGGCATTTTGGACATTCTTGGCACCAGCACGGACCATTTGTGACTCGTTTCTGCCTCTGGAGAACCGGAGGTGGGTTACGTATGGCACTTGCTCTCAGCTGCAAGGGTTTGCAGACTCCAGTTTCCCCTGTCATTAAACTCAGGACTCAAAAGCATGGTTTTACTGCTCTGAGCTGGCAGCACAGGACGTTGGACTTCCCGCTCTACCAGCAGGAGATCCTGCTGATAATGGCCATGGTGGCAGGGGGGTCTACACCTCTCATGGCTCCCTGCACAAGTGGGCTAAATGACTACTGGACCCAAGTGGCAATAGGACCTCCCACACATGGAGATGATTGAGGTTCAAACATCAGTAATGCCATTACCGTGGGTGAGCCAGGGTGCCGGGGTTTGTCTTTCTTACCATTGTGTCTGATATTGTTGTACCATATGCAAAGATTTGTATACAGTAGCCTGATGTGAAAAAGAAACACCCTGCACGACTGCATTTACAGGTGTTATTGTAAGATTGTATGGTTTGCTCAAGAGTCATGCTGCCTGTATTCTCCTTTTGGCAGGAACTGCTTCATGTTGTGCTTTGTCCTTAGTGGCCTGTTATGTCCTGGTTGCTGCTGTTTGTCAGCATGACCTGGTGAGACCAGAAGTGAAGATGGATATTTACCATGATGAAGAAACCAGAGTGTCATTGCTGGAGTGAAACTGTGCTCCCCTTTAGCTGATGTCAGTTCAGGACCTTGGAAACAGGTAGAAGAGCTCAAGTCCCATTCAGGAGAGATGAGTTTCAGCGAGTCAAGCATGTAAGGAAGAACTATTGGCTTCCAGTAAGGTTGAGGAGAGACTAAGTAGCATCCCGGAATTCATGCAGACATTTAGGGGACTGAAGGACTCCCCCATCTCTGCCAAGTGGCTGCAGTAATAGGGATGGCCCTTTTGTAATTCAGGTTCTGCAGGTGGGCACTTAGGGCTAAGGGTTGGAGCTGTGTTCCCTATCTGGCAAACACACAAGCTGTTGGGTGGACTGCAATTCTCAGCTGTGTTTCTTCATGTCTATGGTACCATCAGGTAGAGAAAAGTGCTTTTTTCCCCTCCTGTGCCAACAAACTTTGTTTTCAAGGAGGCAGAATGAGACTTGTGCAAGGTAACCAGGACAAGAGTGCCACCTTTCTTACAGCAAAGCCACCTGTCAAACCTTTCTGCTCGCAACACAGCGTGAAGACAACACAGAGCTGGACGGAGCAGTCTCCTGGGCAGAAAGGCTTATCTGCCATTCTCCCACAGCGCTGTCCACGTGTGGTAAAACCGAAACCTTCCTCAGCACATCTGAAGGATGTAGCTGTGGTTGTTCTGCACTAAAAGAAGGGATCAGTGTGTGTTTGATCTGAGGAAGGTCCTGGTTTGCCTTGCACCATAGCTGACAAGCACAAGAGCTGCAGCTCCCATCCCTGTGGTGGCTGGGACATGCTGAGCACCGGTGCGCAGCATAGAGGCACATACCTTCCTGGCTGTGACCTGCCTTGATGATGAGGAACTACATCTCAGTTCCTGACATGGTTAAAGCTGTTACCTGTGTTGGCTATGCCATGGCTCCTGCCTCAGGCCCATCTTTCCCTTCTCAGAGCTCATTTCCTTATTTGCTTTAGCAAATGCTGGTTTTTGAGCAGAGACATGCTGGGGAGCTGGAAGCCAGCCTGGCATAAGATCTGTATGTGTGTTTTCTTGCAATAGGGACAAGGCAGTTTGGCAGTGGGCACAGAAAAGGAAACAAAATGGGATTGTCTCCCATTCCTGTTGCAGATTTTTGTGGCAGGTTTGTCCTGCTCTTTCTCCTTTCTGTAAGCCTTAGTTTCTCCACCTGGGAAATGAGGAGAGATGCTTGCATTTTGGGACAAGCTACAAGTGGCTGCTTATTGTTGTGGCTCAGGTTAAGATTATGCTGTGCATGTAATGGAAATGGAGGAGAAATGAAGACTGTTGTTATCACTGAGTGAGTGGGCCTTAGTGCTCATGTTTTTCATGCATTGAAACCAACCACATTTTTTCAGTGTACACAGCTTTCCCTTGAGATTACACGCATGGGACCGGAAAAGAATGTTTGGGTCATCAAATTCAGTCCCTTGTGTCTGCCAGTTATCTTGTCTACTCTTTCTCCTAACAAACTTTGCAGGTTTTCACCAACTTGCACTGCTCTTACCGAGAGCTGTTCCAGACCTAGTGTACACTAAAGATTATCTACTTTTTTCCCCACAATTACTTGGGTGTGGAATGAAAGAAAAGCAGAACAAGATAGACTGAAAGACTGAAATTCTCATGGGTCTTCTTGAGAATAAGACGTTTTATATTCAGACAGCTGCATTCTAAGAAACAGAAGAGTGCAATACTCAGAAAACAACGCCAGAGCAGCCACAGTGCACCAAAGGAATCACTTTGGGTTATGCAAAAAGCCCAATACTAGATGATCTTAAGGTCCTTTCCAACCCTAACCATTCTATGATTCCATGTTTTGTTACCTGAGTACACAGTTGGCTGTTCATTTCCATCAGGCCACATACAACCATTTGAGAAGAAACTCATTCTTACATCCATGCTTGCAATGTGCAAAGCAAACCAGCTCTAGGGCTTCAGCATGGGCCCAACCCTGATCCCACATCAGCAGCAGCTTAGTTCCCCCCTTGCTTGGCCCTTTGCGGCCGTGTGTTTGCAGGGGCTTTCCGGAAGATGAATGAGAAAAGGTGTGAAGTCAGTGTGCACCAGCTAAAGATATTTAGCCCTTGTGGGGATGCTCTCACTCAGGAATAAAGTCGCCTTACATTGCTGTAGGCAATGCTGTAGGCATTTTAATCCCGAATGAGAACATGCACATGTGCTTTAATTTATGGGCACTGACTTCACACCTGTAGTTAGCTGACTTGCCTTCACTTTCCTGCATGTGCCTGTGTAGGAAAGCTCTAATGAGATGCAACTGGAATTTGAGTGATGCTGTGACTATTAGTTCTCCCTTTGAGGTTTCTGTGGTTTGGGCTTCAGTGCATTCCATGTGTTTCGGGTTAGTTTTTTTCCCCTTTTTGGCTTTTTCAGACACCCCTCCAGTTTTGATATATATGCATGTTTGATTAGAAGAATCTCATCTGGAAGAATTTTACCACCAGAGAAACCCATGCTTTTTGGTCATTAGAAATGTTTTGAAACCTCCTGGAGTATGAGGCAGCCTCCACAGTGGCTTGGATTAATTCTTTGAGTGAGGGGGGACTCTTCTTTCAAACATACACTTCTCCATAGATGCTCATAAGCCCAAGTGCTTAGCTAAGATACGTAAGTTACCTATTTGGTCTCCTAATGCTTTATAAACAGTGCAAAAAGTAATTTTCTCTGGCGTGGTTCATTTTAGAAACATTTTTTGGAGAAGTCTTTCTCTTTCTTAGATAGATATATTGTGTAGAGACTAGGCAGGTCAGAGAGAGACCTAAATTTTGGTAGTGCAACAGTTCCACTGTGCAGAGCTGCTTTTTTGCTTCCAAAAAGGGGCTCAACAATGATATGTGTAAGGGGGAACCAAGGCCACCTACAATGATGTTTTTTCATCAGACGTAGCTCTTCCATTCTGAGGTGACTACATAGAAGAAATGTGGTCAGGATTAGGTTTGTGTTAATAGACCAATAGCTTTCCTGGCTGGGAAATCCTGCATTAGACTTCTAAGAACATCCAAGAACTCCCATTACCCTGAAAGTTAACATTTGTGGGGAAAGGGACAGTGCTGCCAACCTAATGAATTAATCTGAAGACATCTGCACATTCAGATGCAGTGGTACCCAACAGTTAGGGTGTTGGTTTAGGTCACTGGGACTGGTAAAAAGGGTACATCCCCTCATCCTGCAGTGCTTTGGTTTCCCCAGCTGTGAAATAATAACTGTTCTCTTTGCTTTGAAACTGCTGTTTACACTTGAGGAATCTAAGGTCCTTCAGGAGTGATGATTTGAAGTAGGGAGTGAGTTCATCTCCTAGGTAAGCCTTTCTTGCTCTATTGACTACATGGGGAACCAAAAGAGACTAACTTGTCTATTTAAACATATTTGCCCCCTACTGCGATGCTGGGTTAAAAGGTGAATGTTATTAAAATAATGCTAATATTATTATTATAATGTGCTCAACATGATACTTCATTATCCATGTAAGGTAAGTGGATCCCCCTTCTATTTGTTGTTATCATTATTTACTAATTATTCCTGTAGCCAAAGGTATTTATTGCTCGACGAAGCTGAAAAAGAAAAGGGGCCTGAGTTGAAACTGCCTCTTACTCATAATCACTTTCGTCTACTAAAAGAAAAGGAAAATAGCCAAGATTCTTTGCTCAAAGTATTGCTTGGTTTTGATTTTGCTGTTGTTGATTACTCTGTAAAGTCTTTATGGCAAATACAAAATGCTCTCACCTACACTCTGATACCTGGAAATCAGTACAATCTGGTCAACTACTTTGGGTTTTTTCAATAGCTGACCCTCTTCTTGGCAATCTGTGTATGAGCTGTTGCCAGATTTTAAGCATGTGAGTGGCAGTGAGCTTCATCTATGCTCAGACTGAGGTGCACCCTTTCAAGGATTTTTTTTAGAATGGGTTGCTATCTATTTCCAGGTGATCAGAAAGTTTGAATCAGATTCGTCTGCAGTTTTCAAAAAGCTCCCTAAAAGCAGCAGAAAAGCTCAATTTACATATGAAAACGTGTTAAATTACACACCAGAGAAGCAGAAAAACAAATGATCTTTAAACCATTGCAAGATGTAAAATAACCACACTCCCTTCATTAAAAGGTGCCAAAGTACCTTTCAAGTGACCCTCAGTATTAGGGCTGAAAGCTTCCTAGGCCTCAAGGCATTTACATACAGACTTCCCCTGACTTGAAATGTCTGGCACTTTCATTTTAAATTAATAATTACATTAATATTTAAAGTAAATTTTAAAGTGACATGTTGCTATATTGCAGGACAAGCTTCAGTACTGCAGGCAAATGAGAACATGCTGTTGCGAGTATCATTTTCCTGTTCTTCCTTGTGTCCAACTTCATTCACTCATTTAAATCATAGAGCTCAGCATATCTCAAAACAATTTACAAAGGAATTGCAATAAATTACTCTTATTTCCTTTTCACAGAGGAGTAAACTGAGGCAAAAAGAAATGAAGTAATGTTGCAAGTTTATGCGGCAGGTCTGCTGCAGAGGCAGGCAGGATCCAGCTCTTTGGGCTAGTCGTGGGTATCATAGTGTATTGTGCAATGCTACGTGCTAAATGCATATTCTCCCATTGTTATAGACTAAACCCTAAGAAAATAACAAAATACATTAATTCAAACTAATTATATACCTTACCTTTTTGAGCAATACAGGAGCTACTTTAAGACCTCGTCACACTGTAATAAGAAAGATGTTGCAAAGATGTCACAAACTGAGAAAACTCTTTTTTTAAGTAACGTTTTCTAGATCTTTCAGCAGTGTGACTTTAAAGTATTTCTGCACAACCACAGGACTGGAAGTGTCCTGTCTTTTGTTTTGTCTGGGGCCAAGGTTTCATATGACCCTAGGACTCCCTGAGAGATACCATGAGATTCATGCTGCCATCAGGCTGCAGGACACAGAATACAGTTGCTTTTAGCAGCACTAGTGATAAAACCTCTGGTTTGGAAAACCAACCCCAAATTTTTCAGTCCTGGACCACATAAATCTATTTTTTAAGAAGAACCCCCACAACCCAAATCTCCATATGCTGTCTATGCCATCTCTGCCCTTTGAGGGGATGAATTCTGCTCTAGCTTGCACAGATGTTTCACGGGGTAAACATGTGTTTAAAGGGAGGTACATTTTTTCATGCCCTGGTGAATTTGGCCTCCAGGTAGCAAATTCTTCCCTCTGTTATTCCACTACAAGCTCATGCACTTTTTCTGGGGCAGGGAATGTCCTTTTGTTCAGTGCATGTAAAGGGCTGTGTGCACTGCGGTTCTGGGCCATGGTTTGGAGCTCCTAGGCACTACCACATGCTGCATAATTAATATTAGTAATGAATAATAATAATAATAACAATAATAATAAGGGCTGAATATGAGTGAACCCCATAACCTTGCCCTTGGGTGCCTGAGTAGGAAACACGAGCCAAGGCAGTTCAAGAGAGACTCCAACAACAGAGTTACTTACAGCAGTCCCGGCAGCTGGTTTTCCTAATAAGCATTATAAGCGTGGCTGGGAGGGGGAGGCAGTGCACAGCAATTTCACATTGCTAGGCTCCATGTACAGGGCAGTGTACCATCACCGATGGAGTCATTTCAGTCTCGACTGGAAACCCAGTGGGAATTACTGCTCTGGAACATTTTTCATTGAAGGGAGAGCAGCCCCAGGAGCAACCTCTGAGAGTGGCACTGGGGTGTAAAATGAGTTGCAAACAACTGTTGCTTTTATGTCTTCTATACAAATGCTTGAGCGGTGAGACTCAAGCTATTATGGAAGGTTGCTTCGTGGTGCCAGCCAGTTGGCTATCACTGGGACGATTAGCAGCTCTGTCACCTCTTCATTCAAATGAAAGGGATATGCTTTGATTCTGCAGGTTCTTACTGACCCCTAATTTGAAGAGGGATACATCCTGAGGGGATGCTGAGCATCTCCACCTTCCAGTGCTGACTGCACTTCTCCCAAAGGAGTATTCCCTTGAGAAATTATAACAAATGGATGACTGGAGTTAGTATTTCTTGCTCCACTGTTAATATTGCTATTCTGCCTTCATTCCTAGGCCCCTTCTTGTGGTTTCAGAAAGCTATTTGATACCTGGAGAGGAGGAATCTGGTCTTCACATCACTCTTTCAGCATGGTGTTCCTGCTGCAGAAAAAACATCTGATAGCACAACCTGTTCCTTCACAGCAAAGCCCAGAACATACACTGGCAGCTAATCATGTATTTAAGTCCTCTGGTAAATAAGAACAGACTGAAGCTTTGCACTCAAAAAGACAAAAGGATTTGGCCCCATTTCCCAGTAACAACGTTTCGCACGGTTTCTGTTTAGCCTGGTGCTTATTGCCTCTCCCAAGAAGACCCTTCAGTAAAACAATTGTCAGAGTAAGCAATTATTGTATGGATAAAGGGCTTCATCATGCCAAGCCAAATCCTGCCCGCTTCCAGTCTACAGTAAACTCAAAGAAACTCTCTTGACTTTGTTGGTCTTGAGGTGAGTGCAAAGCCCAGCTCTTCAGGGCCCTTCTTAGTTGTTCCTGGAAGGGTCAGCCTCTGCTCTGAAATCCACCACACCCCTGCTCTTGCCAGCAACCAACTCTTAGGTCACAGCCATTAACCTACTGCCAGTGCCTTTCAATTAGTTTTCTTTTTTGCCCAGCTCCTCCCTCGCGGAAGGCTTTTCCTGAGCTTCACTCCTCTGATGTTTAGAAATCATCAAATTTCCAGCCTTACGGGCCAGTTTGTTCTTGTGCCAACATTGTCCTTTTGCTTAAATAGCTCATTTCCCTCCATGGTGCTTGACCACCTTCCCCTCCCTGCTATATATTTATAGAGAGCAATCATATACCCCGCTAGCCAGTGCGCGCTCAGCACCTTCCAGTATAGGTCCTTGGCATCTGTCTTATAGACATGGCTTAAAGTGCTTCCTCTGCGTCTGAACGCAAAGAGAGTTCCCACCCTGTTCCAAACACGGTGCTAGCACATGCTGGATCAGGTCCAAACAGCCTCAGGATTGCCTATATACTTAATTTACATGGCAACAAAAATAAATCTCAACCCAAGCAGGCTCATGGGACAGGCTCCTTGCAAAAAATGGAGATCCGTGACCTTCGTCTGGTTCCCTCTACCTGGGAAAAAAGGGCAACTCTAAGTTACTGAGACTGAATTCCCTTCTCGCCTCGCTAGTGCTCTCCCTGAGGTCTCGCTGGGGACACGAGCCCCTGCAGTGGTGCTGATAGGACCGGAGTTGTCTGTCTGCCAGGGTGAATCAGAACAGCTCCGTCTCTAACACCCCGCCGCCTGTTAATTAATGTATTAATGAATTGCCTTCTAATTCCTATAATCATCCTTATTTTTGGGGGTGAACGGGATTTCAAGGTTGCAGAGCTTGCCCAAGGCCACGCAAGAAGTTAGTGGCAGAGCCAAGAAAGAAAGCCGGGTACCCTGACTCCTGGGCTGGGCTGTGCTCACCAGGCCATGACACTTCCTTTATGGTTTGGCCAAACTGCTCTTCTTTTGGTAAAACATCCTACTTAGCATTTCTGTTGCTCCAGCAAATACACTTGGTGCAACGAAGCACCTTTTTTATTTGCCTTACAGCAAGACTGCAGAAAACCATGTAACAAACTGAGATTTGAAGCTGCCTTCAGCCTCTCCTAATCTCTGAAAATGTTATACTCTTTCTGGTAAGGAGCTTGGGAAGCTCTCCCTGCCTCCTTTGTGAAGGCAGATACGTGCAGCTGGCAGGGTATTGTTTTCACTTCTGAGTCGAGCTCTCCTTCTACACACAGATAAAACTTCCTTCAAAGTCACTAAGAGTTTTGCTGAAGTGCGTAAGCCCGATTTGTTTTTAACTTATATGTTACTTCACTGACATAAACAAGTACAAACTCGTGCTAATGCTTTACACAGCCTGTGCAGCTACTGCAGAGGGAACTGGGTTGTGATCTGGTTAGTGCATTGCTGGGAAAACCATTCAGTTCTGATGACCAGACATCTGTTTTTCTGTAATTAGTAAGAAATGTTCATACCAATATGTTTTTATCTGCATATCTAAGTTAAAAATATCCTCCCAAAACTGCATGTGTTAACATGAGTGGGATTCTCTACAGTAAATTTGATATTATCATTATTACTTATTGTTATTTTACTATCACTATTATTCAGAGTTCATCACAGAGGTAATATTTCAAGACAAATTAGGCAGAATTTATACTGACCAAATTCATCCTAGAGCTATCATGTCTTTGAATTGACTCAGCCTGAGATGGTTTCATGGACTTTGTATAGAAAATGACAATTACCTTCTTTTCAATTTCTTGTGTAGTTGTTATTCACCAGCACAGCCTTTCTACTCACCAAGCAAGAATCTAAATAACAAAAATATGCATGTAGTTTATTATATGGATTCATCCTTCCAACATATTAATGTTTCCTGTGAGAGGTGGAAGGCTCTCAGTTTACACTGATGGTTACGGCTTTTGGGTGGGAAATTTTCCCTTTTGGAAAGAACCTGTATATTTTAATTTTAATCTTTTTTTTCTCTTTGAAAAACTGAAAAATCTGGAGTGGCACCAGCATTGCTGAGGGGCTTGCCTGCACCCTGTTTATGACTAAAACTGAAAGTCGACTCGATTTTGTATTAAAGGTTATAACGAACACCAAGGTTTGACCAGGTTCTACCCTGTATTGCAGAAGTGGGACTTCAAATGTCTTTTATGCAAAGGCAAAACCAGAACCATAAAGTCTCCCCTCCCATATGGAGAGATTTTAATTGCTCAGCCTGCAGCCTCCTGCCCCAAAAGCACTGGTCCATGGTAATGGGCTGAAAAGTGCTGTTCTCACTGCTTGTACTGCTTGCGTGAGAGAAGGCATAAGAAGGGTGTTTGGGATTTATGGAGAAGAGGCTATGGAAGTCCTAAAGAAAGAGATCAGAGGAGGAGGCAGAAGGGAGGCTCCTGCCTGGTAGTATGAAGATTGCTGATTCAGGGCTGCAGCCCTTGCAGGAGTTAGTGTGCTCTGCGATGCAAAGGGAGCCAAGCCACTTATGCAATATTAATATTAATAACTGCTTTGCACTTCTATAGTGCCTTTCATCCGAGGATTTCAAAGCGCTTTACAAACATTAATTAATTAAGGCCCATAACACCCTGTGAGGTAATGCAAGTAGATATTACAGCTCATGCAGAGGCCAGAATTGCCAGCATTACAGGTATAATCCTCTAGCAAGAGTTAACTTCTTCTTGAGCAAGCTTTCTTACTTATAGGCATAAACAGGCTTCCCTTTAACACTGAGTGTGTTGGGTTTTTTTTTCTTCTTCCCCTTGATCCGTCAGTCTTCACACAAGCAAAACTCCCACTACGAGGCAGCCAAATGAGGTGAATGAACAGTACTTCCATCTCCCAGCTCACTGCTTCCTCTTTGATCGGCTGATAAAATTGTAGGATATCGAGAGGCTGCAGAGTTGTGTCACATATTAGTGTCCTGCTTCTGTGGGGTTTCCCTGTTCTAAATATACTTTGCACCAGGGAGATTAAGAAAGGAAGTGAACTAAAGTATGTTTTATGGCACCTGCTTATCAGATGACCTCCAAACAACCTGCAGACATTAGCTAACATAGCCCTCATAGCAGCTGGCCATAAATGTCATTAGTGCCATTTTAGCCAGGGGTTTTTTAACCATTCCCAGCTCCTGTATTTCAAGGCCAAGGCAGGAGCTAGTGGGGAAAAGGTAGACCTATTCAATCTGCCTCCCTGCTCATTGCAGCCACTCATTTAACTTCTCTATTGCGTTTTCTCAGCTTAGCATTTGCACCCATCCCATTTTCAGCCTGCCTTTCCCTCCATGGGGAGGTGCAGGTTGTAGAGCTGTGGGGTACTTTGCCATCCAGCTCTGCGTGGGGCTGGAGCCAGGACCAAGCTGAATGCAGTCCACGTCATGCAGCTCTGAGTGCACCTACAAAGGGGTCCTACCCCAAAACCAAGTGTTGAGTGCACACAGAGACCTGGGTTGACACTGCTGGCCATGCCATGTCAAGCAATTAAATACCCTGGCGCGTGTCCCTCAGTGCATCCTGGCAGGAGCAGAGACCTGGCCAAGGGGAAGCCGGGTGGTTGGAAAAGCCGCATTTGTGATTTTATATTCCAAATATAAATTGGAATATATTGTGCTGTCACGTACACCGTGTTTTGCAACACGCAGAAAATTGCTGTTTATTGTATGGGCAAGAAATATCCATTTTTTCTGCCGCTAGCCTCCCCTCTCCCTATGGGACTGGATGTTCTACATAGCCAGGGATGGAGCTGACCTTTCCTGCTCGAAGCTCTGCACGCAAGGGGAGTGTTATGTCTGTCCTGTTTTGGTAACTGCTTGCTACAGCTGGAGATGAGCAAAGCGACCTTGGGGGAGAATTAGTCTAGAGTACAAGTTCTCCAGGATTTGCCCATTCAATTGCATTCTGAAACTCCACAGACATTAGCTAATTAATGTGGTGAGTTCATTAAACCAATTAATTGCATCTCTTTCTGTGAGTGGGCTGGGCCTATCAGTCATCTTCATAGAGTGCAGTTTAGGATGTTAAAAATATTCTCTTCATCAAATTAAACTTTATTAAATAATAACTCCTTCCAAATTCTAGGCTAGGAATGAACAACGTCACTCTAACCACAAGAGCTGTTTATTGCGCATAAACTTCTTTTACTGCCCTGCCAGCTGTGATAAAACCAATTCAGATGCATATTCTCAGTACGGTAAGCACTTTCTCCCCTTTCATAGTCTTGCATTAACCTAAAGACTCCGTCCTTTTGTGCAGAACTCCCACTGAAATCAATGGGAATTTTGTGTGTGGAAAGAATGCAGGGTTGGGAAGTTATACGTCCACATATTGGCCAGCAAAGGCATTGTGCTTGCCACAAGGGGCTTTCTGGCAGGCAACAGAATGTTTTGCATTTTTCAAAGACAAGCAGAACTGAAGAAACACTTAAAGGCAAGGAAAAAAAAATTGCCTTTTGCTTGGTTTTGATTCTGCTTAATTCGAGAGTCTGAAAATACCTTTTATTTTAAAAGAATTTTAAGGTTTGTATTTCAAAAAACCTTTTTTTTAAGGTTAAAAATTATCTTCTTTCATTTTATTCAACCTCTCAAAACTCATGGGCTTATCTTTTAGAAAGTGTCTTTATCAAGACTTTCCCACCACCCGAATGTTTGTTAGCAGAGTTAAAAGGTGCCAAAATAAAATAAAGAACCTTTTTTTTCAAATAATTCAACAAAAATATTTTGGTTTTAGATTTTAATACCTAAAATTCTGCTTTATAGGTCTAAAAGTTTTTGAGAGCCTTGTTTTTGGCTAGAGGCCCCCCAGAAGTTTTCTGTGTTAAGATACGTTGAGCACCATGCAGTGAAAATCAGGTCTGTTTCTTGGCATGTACATTTAAAAATGAAGACACTCAAAAATCACCACATCTTAGTAGTATCTCTTCTGTAATTTCATCCTTGAAGATCTACTGGATTTTGATGTATGGCTTCACAGGAGCAAGTAAGAGCAGGAGTTCCAAAGCTTTAGTAAGAGCAAAGGACACAGGTACCTATGTGCCACTGCAGGTGACTACATCCAAAGCCTGGATCTTCAGTCCCCACTCAGCGCCCATGCCTGTCGCATGATCTGTGGTGGTCATCAGATCCAAGAACAAGTCCAAGTGGCCCTCCAGCATCCCTTGCAAGATGGCACCCCACATGTGAATAAGGAAGGAGGGACATGTAGCATCCTTTCTAGTTGAGGAAGGACAAAATCATTCACCTACCTCATGGGCAGTTGCTCCAGCTACTTGGCAGCTATCTAACACTGTGCTCAACTCCATGTGCACCTACCCATTAAAAAGAAATAAAACCCAATTTTTGGCTTCTTGCAGCATTTGAAAGAACTTGGGGGAAGAAATCTGTTGGAATATTGTGTCTTTCCTTCCTCCCGTCCCCTTGTTTTCCACATCATGATCCATGTTTCTACAGGAAAGCTTAAAACTGCTCAGTGAGTTAGTTTTTTTGGCTGATCTGTTTTCAGCCAAGTGTTTTACCTCCACAATGAGAGCTGAGTAGCCAAAACCCAGGTTTTGGATTTCTTCCTCAGTCTCAAGCATCTAAAATGCAGGCATTACAGCACCTAGCTTGTACACATCTAAGTCCTTTCATCAGGTCTAGCTCTCAGTTTTGTGGCACTTTCAGAAACATCAGCCTTAGATGGAAAAGATCTGCCTTACTACGTCTAGGGTGTTTACGTCAAAACCTAGTAACATGAAGATCCTGCTTTCCAGCTTCTTCAACTCATCATTCCTCTTCTTAATTAAATTAGGGCAATTTATATCAAACATGCTAAGAGTAAATTGGAGACTCTTGGAAGAACTCCAGCCAATTAGAATGATAGTTAAAAATAAATTCATATCTAAAAGAGAAAGAAACCTGAAAGACCACAGCAGGCCACTGTAAGAACTTGAAAATAAAGCTGCAGGGAAAAAAATCAATTGCATTGTGGCAAATATTAATCTCCCATCAATAAATACCATATCCTTCACTGCTTATGGTAATTGCCCCAGTGATTCCCCTTAAAGTGATTCTTGAGTACTTAGAGGGCCCCTTGATAGCATCTTATCAGGTCTGAAAGCAATGGTGTAAAAGCACAAATAGGAGCTGTGGCCCAGTCTGAGAAAAAAATGTGGTCTTTAGAATGTGCTGATTTGACAAAAGGTTGTTCTTTGTCACAGACATTAGTTTTTATCTGCTTAGCGGATAATTCTTTTAGAGGGGGCTCTTCAGCATCTCTCTGACACTGCTGTTCAGCTTGACATGAGGCGGATTTTGTAGTACAAGAAAGTATTGAAGTCAAATGGGTCCAGACTCCAATTGCTGCTTGAAATGGACCTTTTTGGAATCAGAGTCTGGATGCTTTGGGGTGGCGTGTGACTTTGCATGGGTTCCTGCCTGAGGGCTTCTGCTTTCTTCATCCTGAAAAATGACAGGAAGGAGTTCATATACTGTGAAAGTGCTGTTGTAAAAATAGTTGTCACACCAAAGGGAAGTGGGCTTGGTGGTTTTCTTCTCTTGGAAAATGTTTCGAGTCAGAACTAACGTCCATGAAAGCTGATTGCTGCCCTTAATTGACTTTTGGGAAGTAGGCACAATGTCATATTTGTTGTGTGCAAAGTGGCATTCACAATCTCCATTTGTTATCAGGCTCATCAACTTCCCTGTATGGATTTTAAGGATAATCCAGTTCAATCTTTCCTCATGCTCCCTATGCATCCAGGACCTATATATTTCACAAAATATGTAGGCCAGATCCTGCAGAAAATGTGTAAGTGGCCACCAGTGTGGAGTGAGATGTTTGGGTCTAGAAATTTTGCATGCTTTTCACAATGAAGGAATCATTTTGCATGCACATTTTGCCAATTGCCAATGACCCTGCTTATTTTCTTCCCATACAGCTTAAAAGATGCTTAAATTGCCTGCTTGATATATGGCCAAATACGAAAAGATTTCTGGGAGTCTGTTCAAGTAATAGCATAAAGGCAGACAGCAAGAGATGTACATAGGGATTTTCAGGCAACATCCTTTGATTGCATATATCAAGCATAATCTTGTGACTATCACTTATACGTACGTATGCGTACTACTCTTCTGGAAGACCACACACAGAATTTTATGTCCTTGTGTTCTCTCACCCGTGAGTGTTTTATTTTGCTTATTATTTAGATTTCCTTAGGCTTAAATGGCATTTTCTAGATTTTACAGAAATGTTCCAGAATTTATCCCTTCCAAGGTGGCATGTGCCATTTGAAATTAAACTAAAAGACATCTCTTTGATGTTACTTTTCATTCTAAACTTAGCCATTGCATGCCAAAGCCCCAGTTTTGATTGAAAATGGCTTTCTTCGTTTTTGTAAGTGTTTTTTTTTTTAAGTAAAGATCTCATTAAAAATTAAATTTTCATTCCCCTGTAATGTATTGGCAAGATTACAGAACTCTGATTTACTGTTAGGATCGGAAATTAACTTCAAAAGACAAGAAATGGAAAGTGGTGTCTTATTCTCCCATGGCATATTACTGCAGTGAGACAGAGTGATATGGTGATATCAGAAATTTATTTTCCCCTCAAATGAAGAAACCTATATAAACTCATTTCACACCTACATATTTACTTCCATTTCAGGACACTTTTCTACCCTATGTAAGCATCTGGGACGAGTCACAGGCTGGTATTACTATTGTAAAAAATGCTGGTGGATCAGAAGCTCCATTTTTCTACTACCTCTGATGCCTGCCATTATATCCTATTATATATTTTTAAGCTAAATTAGGCAAAGTATTGACTGTTTTGGCTTGCCTCCAGTTGTGCATTTAAACCCATTCTTGACTACAGGCAGGAGTGGTCCCACTGAGCATGGTTATATGCCATAAAGGAAGTAGATGTTGAATTGCCCAACTGGGTCTGTGCCAGGGTGAAGAGCATTTTGAGGATCCAGGCCATCCCACAGTCATCTCTATGGTTTCTGAGTATCTGCCTTAAGTCATTAAATTTTTTGAAATGGCATCTCTGTTGTGGTATGTTATCCCTTCTTCCTTCATAAAAACCTTTATTGAAGTTTCAACTTTGTCCTTAAGGCCTGATCCAGGCCAGGATAGGAAACACTGGCTGAAGTCATCCACGTGGGTTGAGGTATCTTGCTGGAAGAGGCCCTACTCTTACTCTGCTTGGCTTTAGCCTTAAACAGCGCATTTGATGCTTATTCCAAACGGGACAACTAATGACAATACCTAGCTCTTGGGCACTTGTAGCCAGAACAGACCCCAAGCTCAGTGTTAGAACCTCAGATCATTATCTGAAGAGCATTTAATGCCTTAGAAAAGACATCCCAAAGCCCCATACTGAGCAGTGAGTGGTCAAGAAAGAAAACACAAAGCAGAAGTGCCAGAATCAGCGCCGCAGGATAGTGTGGCTGGGACAAGTAGTCCCCAGGCTTCTCCTGTGCAGGTCTTCAAAACACTGAGCAAAGCCAGCTTTGTTTTGCTTCCATCAAAAAATGCAGTCACCAAAGGAAAAGCAGGAGCCTCTCACCATTTATGTTGTAGTCTGGTGGTTAAAACCACTTGCCCGAGAAAAGCAAGACGAGTTCTCGGTTTGCCTCTGCCTGGGAAGTTCAAACCTGCGTTTCCCAATTGCCATGGGAGTACCCCAACCACAAGACTGCAGGTGACGCTGGGTGGAGAAAGCATTTCTGCATTCCTTGGTCAAGCTGTGGGACTGCACAGGAAAGATGAAGAGATTCCCACGACCCTTTGTGAGGAGAAAGGGATTCCGGGGTTCTGGGGCATTTCCCCTTCTCAGTCTGGTGTCTGTTTAACTAGATGAACATGGGATTTGGATTTGGGAAGGGAGAGTGTCAATTTTGGGAATGAGTTAGACAGGCATTTAATGAACAAAGGATCTTCTCCTACAGATTTATACCCTCTACATCCTTCCAATCTCAGTCCATAACTCTGTAGTGCAAAATATTCATGTAGCAAAAAAAAAAGAGGAAACTGAAACTTAAGGCTATCACTAGGACATGGACTCATGCTGTGTTTGAAAGTCACCTTGGGGTACTGTGGCTTTTTCATTTCTTTCTCTGTACTCATTGGCATAGCTTGAATGAGGAAATAAATGCTTTCTTCTCCCCTCCTCCCTGTGCCCTGCATCTCACCCTCACCCGATAACTTGGGGTTTCAGATGGTTTCATGGGAAATGGAAACTCTGAACCCCTGGGGCTGAGGAGGGCCCAGAGCCCACTGTCCCTCTTCCTGGGTAAGTGCTTTAATCCTGAGGTTATTACAGGAACGGAGGGCACTGGCACTGCTGTCTCCTCCTCTGCCAGCTGCATTTAAAAGAAGAAAGCAACTATGACTGCATTCTTGAAGGGTGTGATCCTGCGAGCGAGAGGTAGGTGTGTTCCCAGCATACCTCCAGGATTGGACCCCGCAGGGGACTCTGGTGCCACTCTGCCTCACCGTGCCAGATCATAGTGGGGCTGCCCAAGCCAAGCCAGGAGGTGCCAATGAGCTGAGCAACCTCTAGGGTTAGATGGTGGAAGGAGGGACATGGTGACTGTGATTTGAAATTTCCCCAAGTCTTTTCTGTCAGGTGTTATCAGCAAGCTTTAAGGCTCTTCAGGAAGGGCAACCTCCGTGAAGAGTCCTGATGGAGATGTGGGCTTCACCAGCAAGGTTTTAGTCCCATCTAATTACCAGAATCCCCCTTGGGGATATGCTTTTCTGTTCACAAATCACAGAGAGAAGGTACTGATCACTTAAAATGACATGTGGTCTTCAGCATAATCTCTTTAAATTGAAAGAGAATAAATTTGGGTTAGATATAAGGAAGAAATTCTTCACTATGAGGGTAACGAGACACTGAGAGAGCTTGCCAAGAGAAGTTGTGGATGTTTCATCCCTGGAAGTGTTCAAGGCCAGGCAAATGCTTGGATGGGGCTTGGAGCCACTTGGTCTAGTGGAAGGTGTCCCTGCCCATGGCAGGGGGGTGGAACTGGATGAGCTTTAAGGTCCTTTCCAACCCAAACTATTCTATGATTCTGTATGCTTGAGCTTAAGTACCTGAGCTTAAGCATTGGGCTTAAGTATATGCTTAAGTGATTTGAGACCTTAGACAAGACTTACTTAGCTTTGAGATCAACAGCAAGCAGCTCAGTTATCATTGCCATCTCATTCCCTTTAGACTTCCACTGCTGATAGATCCATCTAATGAAGAGACTGAAGCAGTACATCAGGTAGGCTAAAGACAGTTTACTACCTTTCAGTGGACTGATCATTACTTTTGTTTCTTTCCCTCTGTTGTTCCCTATGAAACAAAAATATTTTTCTACAAATGGTTCCCTGCATGTGCAAAAGCAACAAGGGACATTAACCTGAAAAGCAGGGCCATGTCTCCACTGAGATCATATGGGGTCCTTTTTGTCTCACCTACTGCAATTTCCCAGTTTACGAGATGGAAATAGCTTTCCCGTGACTGAAGGCGTCTCTCACACACTGTTTCTTTAAATTATCATTTGCAATCCCTCAAAGAGAAAGAGGCAAAGGAAACTGGGTGGGAATTAGTTGCTCCTTCACGTACATTGCACTAGTTACTGTGTGGGAGGATCATTATTTCTAATGATGATGGATGGTTCCTATATGAAAGGGTTTTTTGCCTCTGTTGTTCCCCAAGTTGAAGCAAGAAAGGGTTACTATTTTAATGAGAGAAGCTGAAATACAATTTATTGAGAGGGATGAAAAAGAAGAGCCATAAAAGCTGAATCAAAACAAATGGAATGCTTTACCTGATCATTTTTATGGCATTGCTACTTTCATAATGTGCACACACACACATGCATTGCCACTGAGCTTTGACTTCAACTATTTTGTGCAATCTTTTTTTCCCCTTATATCTTCAGAAGGTAGTTTTCTCCAAATAAATATTTCCAATGCATATTTTTACTCAGAGCACAAATCGGGGAAAATGTGACTACAAAATCTTAAGCGCTGACAATTGGTTCTTCTGTTTTAATAGCCCACTGGTAGGGACAGGCTTCTATTGCTTAATGACAGAAACCCCAAACCTTATCATACCTACATGCTTCTGTTATTCAGAGCACTGAAGGTGCTATCCAAAACAATGGCAAAGAATGTGCTAAACACGGACTCTCATATAAACACATACCTGCCAGAATAAAAGCATCGGTTTATTCCAATCTGCACTCAGCTGATTAAACGGAGGAGTTGTCACGAAGATAGATAGATAAATAAATTGATCATATCTTTTTTTAAAATAATTGCAGCCTTCAAACTTAACATATTTTGACAGGATAGTATATTAAAAGCCATTAAAACAGCTGTTTTGCTGTAGGGAATATTACTTGTGGGTTGAATGCAGAGATATGTGTAGGTATTTATTCAGTAATCAATCATAGAGAGAAAAGACCTCGAATTTCAGTTGGAAGTTTTTATTTTTATCCTTTTCCTTACTACTGGTCTTTAAACCTGCTCTGAGGAAAGCTATACATGCCCGGCTGGTGCTCATCAAAAGCAAGCAATCACAGCTAAATCAGCATGCAAAATGCCACTCAACCTTGGGCCTTTATTAAAATTTGCTGGGACTCAATTTGAGATAGCGATCGTTCTTATTAAAAAGCAAAATGTAAGATAGTTTTTTTATATAAATCTCTGGATGGAATGGAATTGTTAATCAGCATAGGCTGATGTGATTTCTCTGTTGCAAATCCTGCCGAGGGCTCAGAAGTGGCACATTACCATAATTCCTAGGCTAGAGCTGGCAGCTTGAAAAAGACCTGCAAGAATCTTTAAAATGCTTAAGCAAAGCTGTAAGTCACAGCAAACAACACACGCTGGGGATGGGTACCTCAGGTGCACCGTGTTATATAACAAAGTTTCTTCCTTCGGTCTATTTGCTCTCACCACAATTTGCTGTTTTGTTGGGTGATTGTTTATGTTTTCTTGAGAAAACAGGTAACAACAGCAAAATCCCAAATCGAAGTGAAGCTCTGTTATTGCCCCTAAAAACCCAACCAAGTTTAATACAAAACCCTCTGCTGTATTGTGAATTCGGTATGTGGAGTCACTCGGCTATATACATCTATACATATATATTTTTAACTTGAAACTAACACCAATTATTTCAGGATCACTTTAGGACCTTTCTTTTAACCTGGTCCTATATTGCACTTATGTTGGTGCATTTCAGCCCTAAAGTATCTGTGGGTCAAAGGTAAACTGTTCCCCATTAATATTTTGTATACTAATTTGAAAATACTGTTGAGCTGTTTGTTATCCTAAGCACTAATAAAATTAGTCTATTATTATTGCTAATAATGAATGTTAAGTAATGCAAATGTCAATTATTTTGTATGATGGAAAATGATGCTGATCACTGCAGATAGAAAACTACTCAGCTGAACTATGCATTATCAGTAAAATAATGATTTATCTTTAATATTACTATAACATTCAAAGTCTGCTGTTGTGACTACATTAGGCACTGCACAAATGTATAGCAGGGAAGAACGGTTTTTCTATATATGTTTTATTCCATCTTTAAATATACGCAGTGAAGGTTAATAGCGAGTAAAGCGCAGTCCACGCAAATGTCATACTACTTCACTGGCAACATATTTTGGAGGCTATGGCATCAATAGGAAGTGTTTTCATTGACTCAAATGCTTTTGGCTCAGGATCCAAGACAGACGGTTGGCTGCTTCTTGTCTTTAATCAGGAACGCACAAGAGGCAAAGGAAACAAAGAGCCTTTTAATGAGGTACTTTTACCTTGATATTGCTTGTCCAAATCTAGCCCAGGCCAGTAATGGACAACTGCAATCATTTTCTCATTTTTCTTTGTTAAGGGTCTGGGAAATAAAGATGTTACTCAGTCTAGTTCTCAAGAGAGATGTGTCCACCTAAGAAATGTACCTCTTCCCAGGGGTTTGTGGAGGTGTTCTGCATTAAGACACCAAAAACTCATTGCACAAAGAATGAGCGACCTGTTGGCCTACAGAACAGCCTTTGCAAACTGGTGCATATGGAAAGAGAAACTTGTTCTGATGTTGATTCTTCTGTACCTGCCTTGAAGATTGTGAGAACAAATCAGTCATAGATTGCTGCCTGATAGTCATGAGCAAATTTTAATTCCAGCATGCAGGCACTCCCTTTGGAAGGGAAAGACAGGCTCAATTGCACATGGAGAGACAGAACTGCAACCTTGCAAAAATAAGAGACTTTGTTTCGAGAGCCAAACAAAATTGAATATGTTCCCCCCACACACATACATACACTATCATCAAACACTATCAATTTAATTGCTCAGCTTCTGCAGCTGTGAGCACAATATATCAGCTTGACTGGAATGGAATTTGTAATTCTGTAAGGCACATTCGAAAATATAATACTGAGCTAAATTCTCCGCTAATGAGAATCAGCATAGTTCCACTAACCTCAGATAAGCCACTGAGCAAGTAGGAATTGTTTGAGTCCCTCTGACTTAGTTGGAATGCCTTCACTCGATTAGGTGGAGGAATATGAATTTACTCTAAGAATTTGTGTTTCTGTGCCTTTTTCAGGGTCTGATATACAACCAGTGCTTGGAACGAACCAGTACGATGTGATACACCAGAGTAGATCTTCTCTCAACATCAGCGTCTATTCCATGTAGCCGTACTGGCAAACCCACGGCCATGGGATGTTGTGAAAGCATAAAAATATACAGCGTTTAGGGGAGCACTGGAGAAATTAGTGGAAGAGAAAGCTGTTTAAAGTTGTTAAATTTAAGGACATGATTTCTGGCTCAGAAATTCTTGATCTGCAACTTACTGGCATATTTGGGAGGCATCGTCATATGTCCGCACTTTTCTTACTTTCTTCACGAGTTTGTTTTTGGCCTTTCTTAAAACAGGATCCTCAGCTGGGAGGACCTCTGCTCTGGAGAAGGGTTGCTGCTTTCAATTTGCCTGAAAATGGATTATGATCCAGAACTTTTCTTCTTCATTATCAGGACTTCTGTCTCCTCTTCCCCCACTCTAAAACACACTTTCCCCTTTATTTTGAATATATAAAAATGGAAAAAGGCAGTCTATTTATTGTCTTAACTTATTTATTGTTTATTATCATAAATTTCACATACCCAATTTCAGCTATTCTAGGAATAAGGCAAGAATGGGATTTTTATGCTGGGTAAATTTCCCACTCCATACAATACTTTCAGTTCACAGAGCTGTAGTAAGGCTGATTTTATGAATCAAGTAGAATATTTCTGTCTTCTATGCTTTAGTCAAATTATTACCACTAAAGATGAAGTCTGAATTGTATATACCTAAGATATAGACATATACACACATAGGTATACATATATACTTAAATGTGTATATACATGTATATGTATATGTTACTAGGAAAATAAATAGATTTTTTCAATCTCAGAGTTAGTAATTTGTGCCTGCAGAAAGGAGATGAAAATAACAACACCTTACACTTGTTTTGCTGTCTTATTATCAATTTCCTTAGCAGCAAAGCCACAAAGAATTGGGCATTTTGCATTTAATTCTGTGTGTTTCCCAACTATTGCCATGTGGCCTATTTGAGCAAAAGTTTAGCATTCTTGAAGGGTTATGTAAATGTGTATGTTAGTGAATAAACAGATGGCCTCTAATGAAAAACATCTTTTCATGAGCTGTGTCACACTGATTTGATTCTTCATTTGTAGTATCAGACCTTTGATGTAATGGAAAAATGCAGAGAGCTGAGTTTACACAGTCCAAATTTGAGCAGACATCCCTTAGAAAGGTAGGAAAATTTACACTGCATCAACTAGTGGTAGGTGAACTGGCATAGCCAATTTTTCATTGTTAGTGTTTGCGAACAAAAAGATGCAGATTCCAATCCAAGGATGTTTGGCTGCCCAGCAGATCTGTTTTCTAGGCATCAGAAGCGCCCGGACAGATCTAGGAAAACAGCCCCATTTTTCAATTTGAAACAGCAATCAGATTGGAAGAGACAGAAATTATCTCTCAGAGGAAAAAAAATGAAAGAAAGCAAAAACAAAGCCAAAGGAAAAACCCGAACAACCTACAACTTAAGGAGATGCTATGTTTATTTCCATTCATGTGAAGTGAAAATGGAATAGGAGTTTAGACGCCTGTGCTGCATTTATTTAATTTTTTCTTGAATGACTAGATGTTTTAGAATCAGGTTACGCAGCTGGACTTCACATTGCATTTGCTGCGGCTGCTTCATCAGAAATGCTGGTAGTATTTGTCAGCCTGGAAGTGTCTTGAGGCTGCTTCTGAGAGATACAAGGAGGCAACTGATAAGGAGAGCATCAGAAGGGCAGTTAATTGCCTCCAGTCTCTCGGTGCCGGGGAATATTTAAAATCTATGGGATTAAAGGCAGATTAAAAACTGTGGAAGCAGGAGCCCAATAGCGCTGAAAGATCATAATCAGCAAGGGTAATGGCAGAGCAAAAATGAATGTGGCAAATAAAATGACAGATAGGAAATTCAGATCCGCTTCTAATGCTCGAAGTTCCATCTTGTAAGCACAATTCATCTACGTGTAAATCATTTTTTGGCTTCAAGCTTATCAGCCAATCGGTGAATTAAAAATGCTCTTTCCTTGGAGGATTAAAGAGGTTGATTGAAGTCAGTGTGAAAACTGGCTAATAAGTCTGGAAATGTCAGGAGGGTGCTTCATAGGAACTCAGTGTACTTTTTCTATCAGTGCTATGAAACAGGAAGTTTGAAAAGCTCTGTAGTTCTGTTACTTTGAGAAATGCTTTTGTGTGCTTGCTTTTTTTTTTCTTCCTCTCCTGTATGTCAGAGTGTCATGCAGAAATATTTTAATTTGCAAGATGAATGGTGATAGATGCAAATGTTGAAAAACGAGATTGGGAGAATTTGCTAAAATATGCAGAGAAGAGACATTTCATTTCAGAAAGCACAGTCAATGCATATCATGGCCATGGGAAGTTCTAGGTTCCAGGCCATGAACTGCTTAGACGTGTTCTACCTTGGAGGGGATGTTTAAACTTTGCTCCTTTTCCATGCCTAAAAAGCTAATGTAGGTGGTAAGGCCAGAGACTGTGTTAAGGCAATCTCTCCACTAAACATGAGACCTACCAGGGCATGTCCAAGTATGGCGCATATACAAAAACACACACTCTCATATGACATGAGGTTTTTCCATCAGTGCTATTAACAATTAAACAACCATTTCAGAACTTTATGTGCAAAAACTGTGGTGTTAATGTTTCCATAGCCAATATTTCCATCTGTAATGCCCACACCGGTAAGTGCAAATATAGTTGCATGAGTATGTTCACAGAATTTGACCATGGTTGTCAGAAATGATTCTTTGTACTGGTTGGACTGTGGAATAGTACCCTTTCTTTGTTTCAGCCCAAAATCATAAAGGAGGTCAAAAATGTCCACAAATGAGCATTTTCTGGAGGGAAAGCTGCTACCTGGGTATACCAGTTTCTTTCCTCCTGGGCTCTAGAGAGAAGGAAGTTGAGGGATGTGTTCAAGGGAGAACCCACACTACTAATCCAATCTTTCATTAGTATAGGGAGCATTAGCCCTTGGGGTCGTTAGATCCATGAAAAGCAGTGAATGAATGAAGATGCAGATGGGGTAAGAAAGGAATTGATCATTCAGGTCTCAAGGACTGAGCGTAAGAATTCCCCAGCTGACTCTCACTTCTTGCTCCCACATAGATAAGCTGCTGTCCTGCATGCTAGCAATGCAGCATGTAGGCTATGAGCTAGGTATGGCTGGTTGGCCCAGTCTGTCAGTGGAGACTTACTGGGAGCCCCATGCTTTGGCAGCAGATTTCGGCTGCCTTTTGCCCCAGGTACATGGCTACTGCATGGTCCCAGCAGGACCAGATGCCTCTATCATGTTCTTATTCTCTTTCTCTCTTATTATTCTGGGGAATATAACCAAACAAAAAAGACAAAAAAGATAACTTGCTGGAAAGAAATCGTAGAATCATTGAATAGTTAGGGCTGGAAAGGACTGTAAGATCATCTAGTTCCAACCCCCTGTCATGGGCAGGGAATCATGCTCATGATTAGGTTGCGGGGCCCAGAAAATGTCAAAAGCAATGTGCCTGGATGTTTACCTGCTTCTGCCCCCTAATGTTGTTTACTATGTCTCATTCTTGGGCTTGGAACATCAGATTGACGAGCTGGTCCATGTTTTCATTTGCCAGTTCATTCATAACCACAACCAAAGAAATGCCCATGGATTCATATAATACCTGTCAAAAATGACATCCCAAAACTCTCTGCAGCTTCCAGATTCTGAGTCTTTGATACAGACACCTCCGGGTACGAGAGGCAATGAGAGATACTGGATTCCTCTGCCTGCCACGAGATGCGTTTCTGTTCTTTTTTGCCCTATAACTACTTTTCATATAAAAGGCATTAACTAGTGCAACTCTAACCCAGAGCTCATGTCGGCCAGCTGAGAGCCTAACCACTAGACTGCTGAGCAGTGGTCTATGTGTGTCTGGGTTACGGGAGGTTTCTTTGATCTCCTTATGCCCCCCGGAATGCATTTCTGCGCAGCTTCAAGAAGAAGAGGCGGCTGCACATCCTATCTCCCCAATCTCAACCTCACTTTACCCCCGTTGGTTCAGGCCCTCTCTTGGGAGGTGGGAAATGTGGTTTGGATCCCTCCAGGCTGAAGAAAGTGCTGAAGCCAGATTTCTCACTTCATGGGCCAGCGCTTTCGCTAACTTGTCTCCCGATATTAAAAAAAGAAAGGTGTGTGCACCCCTGTCTTGGTCTGCATTGAAAAAGAGTGAGCAAAGCTCAGTTCTGAGTTCTTCCAGATGTCTCCCCTCAGGAGTGGGCTCGGCCCTCTGGAACCTAAATGGAGGGAGATATTTTGCTTTGCAGACCTGATTCATGTACCTTAGGATGGGTTGAAGTTTGGGCACACCCTGTGTGCTCAGCATTTCCAAATTGGCTTGCTTTCAGTGGCTCCCAATGCACCACATGGAGTCTTGCCCCAGGGCTGCTCCCTGTTGCGGCAGACTTCCTGGTTTTAAGCCTCCAGGCTTGAGGCTGTAGCAGGACCAGAAAGGAGGTGTATGGAAGTGCTCCACTCTATGAGATAACTAGCGCTCCTTATGCATTAGGTAGGGAGAGCCCAGGGGCCTAACGCTGTGTTTGGCATTTTTGTTTTGGGGCCAGGCACCAAGAGAAATAGCACTTAAGTCCTTTTTTTGAATCTAGTATTTAGTTTTTAATTTGAGAAAATCCTGTTCAGTACCTTTCTGTGCCATGTATTGTCTCTGGCTACTGGGGTTACATTACTGGGCATATTTAGACTTCTGAAAATTGAGAGAATTGCTTGGAAAGCTTTCCAAAATCTCATGGATGTGGGCAGTCATGCCTAAATCTTCAACAGTATTGAAATCAGCACGGTTTTAGGTACCTAATTATCTCTCTGCAGTCACTTCTGCAAACTCTATTGGGTGCTTCTGCGCAGCTGAAGGCACACAAGTATCTTTATAAATATGGCCCTCAGCGTCCTTGGGTACATCTCCTTGGTACATTTTGTATAAAGTCTCAAGTTTACATGTGCCTCAGCCAAATTATTCTTTCTGTCAAGGTCTGTGTTAACTTTTGGACGTGAACCCTATGATGCATGACCTGTACGATACCTGACATGACTGTAAGGGAATCTTGTATGCCTTTGTGGTGGGATTTGTCATCTTGGGCTTCTCTCCTGAACAGACTTGGGTCTGCCATCCATAAGATCAGATAGGAGACTGTTTCTCCTAGCAGTCCCTCTGTGGTATGGATGTCCATGGTGGAACTACGGGCTTCTTAAGGGCAGCAGACCATTGAAAAGAGGTAAAACATAATTTCTTCAAACATTGCAGCAATTTCAGTTTGGAGCTAGCCTGTTACTATATTATACCTACACAGGCAGGCAGGCAAGGTACTGTCTCTGTGCACAGTACCTTGGCTGAATGGCTGTTAGACCAATGCTAACTCCTGGCTACTGTGGGTCTGCTTCTGCATCTGCTGAAATAGAGATTCCCACAAAGGCATCAAACTTTTGCTTTCTTTCCATGTATCATGTCACTGTCATTGTTCATAGGTGTCTCTAGCTGTATAGACAGCTCTTGACTGTGACTGAAACAGTTGAATATTGTGATCAGGATGAATCCTACAGAAATGTTTAAAATCTGTGAGGAAAGAGAGATGCTCTGGTGCAATTAGTGTATTAGCAGAAGGTTGAATTCTTCCTTTGGACACAATACTCTCCCTTAAAAGAACTTTTTGCCCAGCAACATCAGAAAGAGACAGCGAAGATATTGGAGCCCTTCCCTAAATCTATATGTGGAAAAGAAAACATGGTGTTTCTGATACCACTTTTCTCCAGCAGGACACCTGCTGAGTTTGTAATGGTATATCCCATGAAGGAGACCAAAGCAGAAATACTAAAGACTGCTAAGGTGGAGATAAGTAGCTTACGTGTGATGTGACAGAACTAGAGAAAGGATTCACAGAGCTGGGCTATGTGACCAAAGCAACACACAAAGGGAAGGGTCTTTGCAGCTGCATTCAGGGTTGAGGAGCAGATAGAAGTGCATGGTTGGAAAAGCCTTTTCCAGTTTTTGTTTGCACAATGGATCTCAGTTTATGAGACTTATGATCAAGTGACTGAGGTCTACTTCACTGGACAAAAAGTCCATAACAGCAAAATCTTTTAGTCTTTTGAGAGGGTGAAATTAAAACTCTCTAATTATAGGGTAATATTAGGGCAAATTACCCCAGCTTACCACTACCTACCAGTGCACACAAACATAGAATCATAGAATCATAGAATAGTAAGGATTGGAAAGGACCTTAAGATCATCTAGTTCCAACCCCCCTGCCATGGGCAGGGACAAACATCGACCATAGTTTACCAAATATCTGTAGCTTAAGCTTGATTTGTACCATGAAATGTAACCTTAAGGTTCCTCAGGGTTACATCAGGGTACCTGTGACCTTAAAACAAGCTGAGCTCCAAAACATATAGATAATAATAATAATAATAATAGCAACTCTTTGGATGCAGCTGGACTTACGTGTCAGGAATCAACCTTAATAATGGTGTGCGTTAATGAAATTGTTATCTGATAACAGTGATTTTCCATACACCTATTATAGTAGGTAATCACAAAAAACAGAAAGCTGAGGGTTTTAAGCCCACCTGACAAACAGGAACACCTCACGCTTTATCTTTGTGATCACAGCTCCACAACCAGCTCTCTGGGAATGGCTTTTTGAAGAGGAGTACCCACATCTGGAAAACTGGAAGGACTTCTGTCAGATTGATAGGCTGATGTTATCCCAACAAGAGTACGCTTACACAGAGAAATCCACCTGTGGGTGCCATGAGAGTGTATTGAGGGTAGAATTTGGACAATAACTTACAGTTTTTTTAAGATTTAAGAAGGAGATAAGCTAATGTAGCTTTCAGTGACTTGTACGTGTCTCTGAACTTCCTGGGTTTTGGTGGGCAGGTTGATCAAGTGTTTCACAGGTTGCTTAGTAAATATGGTTAATAAATCTTTCTGTAGCAAATGCCCAGTGCCACAGCCCTCACATTCATTTGATTAGCTATTGCTGGCTTTTCTGTAAACATGGAGCTGCTACTGTATTTATCTTTTATATTTTTCCTATCATAACAATGCAACATGGCATGAATGTGGCATTCTGGCAGAAAGATGGGAACGGACTAATGAGGAACATGGTGAGACAGGTGAATTCTGCACAGCTCCCTTGCCGTTTAGGTTTGTATCTTTTTCCCCTCCCTCCTCTTCCTTTATGCTTTCCTCCTCACCTTGGGGAGATGCTCTTCTTCCGAGCTCTGGGTCCATGTCTCAGCCTCCATTCATCCCTTTGAAGAAAATAACCTGACTCCAAACTGCAGCGGGGCTGACTGCAACAGCAAAACCCATGAAGAGATTCCCCTTCTCCTCCTCTTGTGAGGGCTTTCCTCGCTCAGCCTGTCCCAGGGGGGTTGAATGCCTTCTGCCACCTCACTCTTGAGACATCGAGACCTTGAAATTTGAAAGAGCAGTGGCATAGTCTGGAGAAAAATGGACCTGTGTTCTAACCCATGCAGCTTGTGATACGCACATTGTCGGGTGATAACAAAGGATTTACATAGGATTTACATTTTTCTTAGGGGACATTTAGTGGAAAGAGAGCAATCAGTAGCCGTGACAGATGAATCCATTTGGTGGCAAAGGCTGCCTCTTTCACACAAATAACAGGCTTTCTCTTAATCTACAATTTGTCACTGTTTATTCGGCAATGCAAGCCTTTTAATTGCCCTGCGGCATCCTGGGCTTGTGCTCCCTAGGAAGCAGGGGACTATTTTGGGGGAGTTAGAGGGCATTTCTTGCATAAACCTAGAAACCTGAACAAGGCTTTCCAGAGTTCAGTCAGGTTGTCTGGGTGAGAATATAGGTGGAACGTGACTTGATCTGCGACTTATTTGCGGGCACAGTGTGGGGTGAAACAGGCTGGCTCCCATCACCAGTAGGCAGGTTGGCATTGGTGTTCTTGCTGCTCAGCGCTTGCTTTGCTGGGACTGATGCTGAAGTGGATTCACAGCTTTTTATTAGTCTCTTCAGCTCCTGTTTAGCTCCTGACATAAGAACTATGAAAATCTGTCTCTTGCTCCAGGAAGGCAGAGAGGACACAAGAGGAACTTCAAGAACACAGCTCCCCATCAACTTTTATAAAATGCTGCTTGACCTAACACCATGTTTGCTCCCAGTTTGCTCCTTGATGATTGGGATGCTGTCATTCTGGCTTCTGTTCCCTGCTCCCTGTGTTATTTCTGCTCCAGTCATTTGTAACATTAACAGAGTACTGATTCAACTTAGAGCTGTAGGGGTGTTTGAGAATAGTGATTCCTGCCTTGAAGTCATGGATAAACTATGTGAAAACTTTATGATCTTTCCAAAACAGTGGGTTCCTGTTGAACACAGGATGGTTCTGGATGTCTATGCCATTTTCTCCAGAGCCAAATCAGCATAAAGCACTCCTCTTCCAAAAAAGTCTCTTCTCAAGTAATCAGAATAAGAGCTATGGCTGTTTTAGTTTAATGGCCACTGCTTGGTTTAAGCCATTTTCTGTTGGCTTGATTGTATAATCCTATTTTAAGGTGCCTCTGGAAGGTGACAAATACTATTCAGGAGAAGGTGCCTAATATATAAATTCAGTTATGCATCCATATGGAACCTGGTATTTATTCTAAGCAAGTAACCAGCTTCAATGTGGTTCAGGGTGGGTGGCCAAGCGCTCAGAAAGCAAGAAATGCAGTACTGAGGTTGGGAAGTCATACCGTGGCTAATCCAGCTGGACCTTGACCTCCTGTATATGTGCCTGAAAGTGTCTTCTTATACGACTACAGATTCTTCGCCCTAGAAAGCAACACTGACTCTAATGTAAAGCTGTTTTCACCCTTGGTTGGATTCTTCAGTTTCACTCAGATTTATGTATCAAGCTAAATTTGGAGAAATGCTCTTGTTTCTTTTTTTCTTTGTTGTTGTTGTTCCTATAAATGCATATGTACAGAATTGGATAAACTTCCTTCCACTTTATTCTGAATGAGAAGAATTTCAGGGAATGTAGTATATTTCAGAGAAATATGAACTGAAAATTCCCTTCAGAACAGAACTTAATTCTACAATAAAACCCCCATTCAATGTATATGCAGAAAGGTAACTCAGCTGCAAGCTTAGTAACAACCCCAATATTTGTCAGTGTCTGCAATGGGCTTCAGATCCTCCTCCTATCTAGTGCCTTGGTCAGAATCTACATCAGTCAATGTAGTGGATATAGTTGTTCTCTTGTGGAAATGATTAATTGTCTAGATAAAATTTGTAATATCATTAGCTTTGTCAAAAGTCGTACGTGACTGAAAATCATCCATGGAATTGGTGGTAACGACCCGATATATTTCATTGCCAATAGCAGGGATGACTAAGGACCTTTGTTTTTCCCATTAAGAAACCCTAATACAACCAAAGCCCAGATTTCACCAGGATTTGTGTCTCATACAAGAATGCTTAGATTCCCGTATTTTAGGGATGTTTCCAGGGTACCAAAAGAATATCACTTTTGCCAGAGACATTTGAATACGTAATAGAGAAAGAGAAGGGGATTTTCAGGAACAGAAAGGAGGGGCTTAGTCAAGGAAGCTTAATACTCACCTGGAGAGAGAAACTCTGTCCCTGTTGGTGTTCATGAGGTCCTTGGAGAGATTAATGAATTCTGTGAGTCCCTTTTTAATCCCCTAGGAGCCCTATTTATGATTCTGGCTTGCTTTGCAAATGTGCTGAGCCATTACCGTGGCAGTTAGAGATGATAGGATCTATTTCTGGAATATAGAACACTTTCTACAATGCTGAGGTCTTAGGAAAATCATGCCCTGGAAATCTAAAACGAGGCACCTAAAATCAGTGGACATCCTGGACAATCTAAGTTGACTTCAATCTGCTGTTCTCAAGTACAGAGGGGGAATAGCAGTACCCTTTCTTGACCCAGTCAGATAGAATGGGAAGAGTTTCAGCTTTTCTTGCCTGGGCACATAACGTCTACCACAATTTGACTGTAACCTTTTCTACTACCTCTAGATGATAGCGGAATGCAGATCCAACTACTGCTACTATTATTATTACCCCTGCTTTTATTTAAAATGTTATTAGTATAATTATAACTTATATTTGTAATATGATACTTATTGATTAATACCACCACTGTTGCTGTAAATAACAGTGGCTATGGCTTTGCAGGCCACCTTGGCTAGGTTATTTTACACACAATCATTGCTGATTGCTGAGAAGTAAGGGACAGGAGCAAGTGATCTTTACTTGTAGATGGAGTGGGTAATCTCTTGGTCAAAATCAGGGCTAGCTGGCAGAGCACTGTGAGAAATGTTTATTATCTTTCTTAACTATTGCTGTTTTTCTTCTCCTCTATTTCCTGCTATATTCAAGTAAAGAAAAAAAAAAGAATGCCTAGAGGTGGATGAAGAGCGGGTGTTACATGAGCCAGTGATGTGCTCTTCCCACAAAGAAGGTGAATGGTATCCTGGGCTGCACTACATACCAGCAGGTTGAAGGAGGTGATCCTTCCGCTCTATTCAGCACCGGTGAGGCCATACCTGGAGTGCTGTATCCAGTCCTGGGCTCTCCAGTCCTGGGCTCTCCAGTCCAAGAGAGACCTGGACATGCTAGAGAGAGTTCAACAAAGGGCCACAAAGGTGATGAAGGGACTGGAGCATGTCTCCTATGAGGAAAGGCTGAGAGAGTTGGGGTTGTTCAGCCTGGAGAAGAGAAGGCTTAGGGGGATCTCATCAGTGTATGTAAATACCTGAAGGGAGGCTGCAAAGGCAACAGAAACAGGCTCTTTACAGTGATGCCCAGCAGCAGGATAAGAGGTCATGGACACAAATTGAAACGCATGAGGTTCCCTCTGAACATCAGGAAACACTTTTACACTGTGAGTGTGACAGAACACTGGCATAGGTTGCCCAGGGTGGTTCTGGAGTCTCTTTCCTTGGGGATGTTCAAAAGCCATCTGGATATGGCCCTGGGCAACTGTCTCTGGGTTTGAGCAGAGGACTGGACCAGATGACTTCCCAGAGGTCCCTTACAACCTCAGCCATTCTGAGATTCTGTGTTCAAAGTCAGAGTTAAAGCCTTGCTCTCTCTCCCTGGTCCCCATACCAAGGACCCTTGTCCTTTTTCATTTGAATTCCAAAGGAAGCTGAGGTCAGGCCAGGACATCTCACATGTGCATGTGGAAAGCAGATTTGCAGCTGTTCTTCCTTTGGCCTTGGCGATCTAAGGAGAAGCTGTGGCACTGGGCAGGGCAGCTGCTGGGCCTTTGTGAATCACTGAGTGCCTGGGGGCAGAGGAGGGACCTAACGGTGGCACCTGAAGCTTCCTTGGGCTCCTCCTTAAAACTGTGCCTGGATAAGATGGACCTGGAAATGATGGACCTTTTTTTCAAGTATTACTTTTCATTCCTAGGCCAAGTTTGCTGTGAGATGCAGTTTCAGCTTGCACTTTTCAGGTCAAATCTCCTGGTAGCTTCACCTGGGAGAGTTATTTGTAGAGCAACTTCACCAAAAAAGTGAGGGTGAAACAAGAATAGCACACATTTATTCATCAAGTGATTGCTCAGCTGCTGGCTTCTTTGCTTAGGAAGTGGGAAACTCGGTTTCAGTATTTCTTCTTTCTTGGACAGTTCCCATGCTGTTGGGTATGAAGAAGGGTGAATGTACTCAACACTTCCTGTCTTATTTAATGTGAATATGCAGTCACAGAGAACCCACAGACAATGTGCTAACCCTCAGGAATTAGTCCATTTAGTTTTTGCATTGACTAGGATTTAAATTCGTTTTCGAGATTGGAACAGATCCAAGGGGAGGAATTAAGTGCAGCGTGCTCCCATAGCATTTCCCAGGGAGGTGAGTAGGGATACTTGGTGAGGACGCAGCTGAATCAGGAAGAAAGTTGGATTTGAGCAGATGTTGCCCAACCAGCTGCTGAGTGGCCTAGCCTCCCAGCTGGAGGGTATCCGAGGGCAGCATGAGCTGGATGGCTCTGGAGCCTTTCCACTTGGCAGGCAATAATTCAGAGCTCACACAGACAAAGAGCCAGGGTGAATCACCAGTCTGCTGATTAGGCTGCTCTCCTGGGAGGGAGGCACCTGGAACCTAGATCCGGGTTAGGACTGCAAAGTGGAACAGCATCAAATGGAAGGGATTGGAAATACTTAATGCTGCCTGATTAGGAGATTCTTCTTGTGTGGGAGGCACGAGTTTGAATCCACTTGGAACGGGGAGAGAGTTTAAAGCAGGTCTCCTAAAAAATAAGGGAAAGCTCTTATCACTACCATGTAATTATGGAATTATGGGAATGGGATGGCTTTTCTTCAGCCGTTGGGTGTTGAAGTGGACATTTGATCTTGTTTTCCCAACAGTGGTATTTTTTGATCATTGGGACATTCTGCAGAGAACAGAAGAAAACAGTAACTTCTGGTCCCCTTTCTGTGGGACTATCTTTTCTTATATTTAAAATGCATTAGGGCTTTTAACTTGCAAAGCAGACAATTATTCACACTCCCTGACTGGCAATGCCATACCATACCCTAGAAAGTGATGAAAACATGCTTGTATGTGCAGCTGGGCACATTATCTCTGGGAATGGTCTGGTGAACTGGGAGACAAGGATGGCCACAGAAAAGTTTGATGGGCCTGGAAGAACCTGCAGCTATGAAAAGAGAATGGGGAATTTTATTGTCTTGGGAAAACCTCCATAATTTTCTCCTAAATGGATATGCTAATGGTAAGAAATGTAGTCTTAGGGATGGATTCTTTTTCATTTGCACCAGCTTAAAGCTGAGTCAGTTTAACCCAGGAGAGTTATTCTGAATTGAAACTTCTGTAAAATTGGTAAGCAAAATAGCCAAAATTACTTATTTGTGTCAATCCTATGAAATCCCCTATGTGTTAAGGGGGCTCTCCCTGCCTTTAACAGAAGTGATCTTTAAGATCCTATCTGGTCTACCACTGTCAGCTTGGCATCTTTGCAGTAGTCAGTGGTTGCACAAAACTGGCCAATTTTTCCATATATAGCGTTGCTAAATTACCCTTTCTGGTTTTGTTTTATTACCCCCTCAGAGCAATGATCTCACCGATCAGTGTTGTGTTGCTCTAAGGGAGTGGCAGGGGTGGAGCGGGGTGGGATGAGCAAAGCCCTGAGCTTTTTCCAGAGTTCCCTGCATATGCAGAACATTTCATTGTCTTCTCTAACACGCCCTCACCTTTCACACAGACTGGAATTTGACACACCGGGTTAGAGAAAGAAAGCGAGGAGGGGAGGGGAAATAAGCACAACCCAAGAAAAAACCCAGCAAACAAGATCTTATCGTGGAAAATATCCATCCACCTTCCTGATAATAAAAAAAGCCTCAGGTTAGGAAAATAAAAAAATGACTCTAATGAACACTCAAAATTAACATGCAAATACACCCATGGTTCCTGGCACAGATGGGAAGACTGAACAGAGCCCTCTTCCAAAAAGACAGTTTTCACACTTCTTGAAAAAAAGGGAAATTTTATCCCAATTATAGGTTTTTTTTTTTTATTGTCTTGAGAAGGTTTTCTTCTCTGTTGAGGAAAGCTCTGGATACTGCTTCTCCCTCACCCCACCCCATACCCCACATTCATTTCACCAGGTGGCATGACGAAACCCTCCAGATCAAGGCAGGTTTCATCAACAAGGCTTCATGCCATGCCACCCATAATTCATCCCAGCCTGCTGTGGCTTTCTCCCAGCAAGCAGCACCTCTTGCAAAACCAGCCCCTGTCTCACACTCCTTCCAAACTCATGTTCCTGAGCAGCAGCAAGAGTATGAATCACTAACAGAGCACATAGACCTTCGCTCCACTCCGGCCAGTTTGTGTCATTGCCTTAATGTTAATTACACACCATAATGTGTGCATTTAATTTCCGTGGTGTTTCAATTAAATTAATCAGGCAATTAAAATTAATTAAAATTACAGAAATCACCTGCAGAAGTGCTTGAAACGTGGGGGAGGGGAAGGGAGGGGTTGGGAGGGAGCTGGGAACGTAGATGGCTGTGTTTTCACAGACCTTCCTTCCCTTGATTAATTTTGGGGATAGACTCTTTCAGAGCAGGTTATTTAAGGATTTATATAAGGATTTAAAGTGTTCCAAGGCCCACTGAAGCCAATGGAAATCTTTCTATTGGCACTGATAGGCTTGGGACCAGGCCACTAGCCTCAAGTGCTCAGGATAGAGATTTAAGCAGTAGGTGATGAAAGACCTGATGCTGAGAATAAATCCCTCAACACCTTTGAGGAACAAGGCCAAGGGCCCTGAAGTACCAAATCAGGGTCAGATTTTGAAAGGCCACTGGTTAAAGGT
The DNA here is from genome assembly GCF_004027225.2 of Strigops habroptila. Classification (NCBI taxonomy): domain Eukaryota; kingdom Metazoa; phylum Chordata; class Aves; order Psittaciformes; family Psittacidae; genus Strigops; species Strigops habroptila. The sequence continues at coordinate 5,054,554 of NC_044279.2, forward strand.
GAGGATAATATCTGTGGGAGTTGGGTGCATCAGTACTTCCAAGGTCTGGACCTGCGAGGTATTCTAAGAAACTTAAACATGTTCTTAGAGTCAAAGGACTTCTAAAACACTACCAAATATATCCCACCCTGAACTCCCACTGTCTTCTGCAGCCAGTGAGAGGGGGTCCTAATTTCACAAAGTTCTTTCATACCTCCTGAAGTCTTGGGGAAATTACTTAGCTTCTCTTTGGGTAAGCTATTTAGCCTTTCTTTAGGAGCTCCTTTCCACTAGGCAGGGATTAGTGCATTCCATTGCTTCACAGATGGATTGTACTCTTTGCAGAAGAGTTTGAAGATGTCACATCAACCTGGACAGTTCTCTTGCTGTTTATAACCTTTGTACCAAGCAAGTACAATCACATGCTTGTCTTTTAACCAAGCCATAAGTTCTTCCCCAGCATGGGGAAGCATTGGCCCTTTCAGCTTTTGAACAGCTATTTCCCCCACAGCATCCTACCAACCAACTCCAGCCAGTTCCTGTGTCTGGGAGACGGATTAGTTCCTTCCACACTTTCCTGGAAAGACTCTGCTTGGCACACTCCTGTCTTAGTGGGTGAGTCACCCGTTCTTTGCTCCCATTCTTCGACCCACAATTGGGGATGTTTATACCGCAGTCACTGAAGCTGATGCAGGTATCCCCGAGCTGCCTTTAAATTAATTTGCCAGAGTACCATTGTTAGGATAGCTGTAGTTTTAGGGAATGCTGTGTGGGCTGAAAAACCAGGGGATGAAGCAAAGTAAATGCTCATAATTAGGATGAGCTGTTCTGGCTGTGGCGGCTATTGGAATCTGAGCTCGCTGTTTTAAAGTTGTAACTGCTTTTTCACACATTATAATTTCCCTCACATTGCCAGATAATCCCTCACAGTTCCATAGGCAATTACTCATGCTTCCTGGTGTCCAAGAAGGAGTAAAACCTTATCACCTCTGCCCCGATGGTGCCCGCTTCTGCTCTGCACTTGTGAGCCACCTTTTTCTCTCCAGTTGTTTAGATGATTAACATAATTGAGTTATGCACACAGCAAATGTTTAAGGCTTCTAGTTAGACTGACGTTTACTGCCAGCTTCAGATCAGAAAGATTTAAGTACAACAGAACTTGTATTATTTTTTTCCAACCAGACCAGTCCATATTTTCTCTTTCTGTACACCTTGCGTCTTGTACACTCTCAGACAATCGGGCCATAATATTCCCATTATTAGCCACTTTAACATAGATTTCTGCTACGCTTTCTCTTTCTTAAGTCACAGCAAAATATTTGCTGATACAGAATATTTTCCCACCTTTTCAGTTTTTGGATCTGTGTCTTTAATTTTTATCTTATATCTGTCTTTCTCTATTCCCCCTTTAAAAAAAAAAAAGGAAATAAAAAGTGCAGAAGGAGAAGGAAAAAACCCACCCAAGAACAGAAAAACTTGATCTTCAAAATTAGAAGTTTTAAGAGGATGATGGTATTTTACTTCCGAACAACCCCGAATTTTAATTACAAATCTGATGAATACTCTTTCTTGTCTCCAAATTTCTCTAAGTGATGAAACACCCCTCTCTCACTTTACTAATCCTCCTCCATCTGAATTCTTTGACACGACTTCTTGTGTGGCCTTTGGCACATCACCTCAGTTTCCTCATCTATAAAATGGCTGTTAGTCCCTATATAGTATCACCCACGCAAATTGCCAAGGCTTATACCTGAACAGTGCTTTGAAGATAACTGAGTAAAGTTTCAAAAGGACCTAAAAGAGATTTACGAGTGAAAGTTTCATTAGCTTTCCATCAGATTTGTACTCTTCTATCTCCGAGAACCTTTTTGAAAGTCTGCAGAATTGCAAGACTTTACTCATCACAGTCATACTTCTTGTTGTCCTCAAGGAAAGGGATTGCTCCAGGCTAGTTTTGGCAGAAGAGCTTGTTCCTCAAAAGAAGCAAGGTGAGACTTGGGGCTCTCCAGTTTCTTCTCCTTTTCTGGGTACAAGATATGAAAGCTTGAATGCATGCTCCAATCATTCCAGGCAGAGTGGTATCTCTGAGGCACTTGATATTTATATCGGTAGATCTACTTGGCTTATTTTGACTGAAAGAAGAGAAAGAAGGCAAATATCTTCACCTTTCCCGCTAGATTTGAGATAGTAACTTGAGAGGCAGCAGTGAGCTCCTTTGGATGGTGCAGAGGTAGTCACCTCTTCAATTAGCACAGTTGCTT